>NW_027287427.1:64005392-64515392 GCF_022747635.1 Hetaerina americana
ATACTATGTGTAAGCTCATTAATATGATATGTTCTATTTTAGGTGTTTATTATATACGTAATCCTACCGATGAAAAAACAATAAAGAAATATAATTAATTACATTGCTCAAGAAAAATCATTTTATGTCAACAATATTCGTTCCATTTGCCCAAAAATATTTTCCTTCTTGAACTTCATAAAGATACTCGTATATATAGTATCTTCATAATTGAATGCAATAAGTTGGGACTATTAAATTTAAAGCAAGACATCGTGAATCAGGATAATACATTATCATAATAATGAATAATAATAATATGGAATGGGATAATGATTAGAAGCGGAAAAGTACAGTAATAATTATACTTGTGAGGTACAAGGCAGTTGAAAGAAACTCCGTGAGTTCGCTAGGATCGTCTGAGAATAACGATTAGTCATTAATTTGTCACTGCCAATCGCTTTTCTTACTGTCATAGAAACGAACTTCCTAATCTTTCCTTGCGGAAGGACGCCAATTCATTGAAACTTTGGCAACAAACATTTTTCGGGATTTCTCTCTCATTTTGGTTAAACATTCATTTCCTAAACTACATCCGGCAGTTCTTCCTTATTTTCAAATAATAGTTCCCTTCTTCCCTCAATTCTGTAGCTCTGAAGTAAAACTTTCTTTGCTCATAATGGCATTCCCATTTGCACGAATACTCCCATTCCAAGTGCTGTTCCGAAAGAGCAGCTATTCTGTGGAAATAATTTTACTAAACATTACGTCGTTCATAATTCCTTAAATTAAAAAGGGAATATAAGCTAAGATTCTGGTTAATATCCGGAGGTGTATATGAATTAGTAATTAATACGACGGAAGGAATTACACGGGGTTAAAGCAGGGTTTATTGTAGTTTAAGGAGGCCAGATTCTGTTTTGTTAGGAGAGTCAAAGAAAAGTATCATTTTTCCGTTTTATTTCAGCCTACATTCATCCAAAACCAACCTTAACCGAGAGAATATAGAAAATAATAACATTAGGTCACTATAATTAAAGCATAGAAGAATAGATCTTTGTGACGAGTGTTCCTGGCTGAGTTTGTCCGATTTGGCTTGCTCTGAGGCCAATCATTGTGACAGGTGTAGGTAACAATTGATTTGAATTTCCGCAGCACGTATTAGCATTAGCTTCATCGAAACAGATAAGTAGGCTCCTCTGTCCAGAGAGTCGTGGTCTAACGACGAGCCACATCCAAGAAACTAGTTTCTTCCAGGCCACAGGAAACGGAGCAGGTAGAAATATAGGGTTAGGTGAGAAAAACTAATGAAGACTACTCAGTCAATACCTTCCTATTCCCCCCCCCCTACTCCCAGGAACAGGGACGTCATTTCCTTCCGTCGCACATTCTTGGTAGGTTCAAATGGCTGACTTCACGAAGTAACTCCCTGGAAATGTATTTAAAGCGGGCGGCACGGCCACACTTTTGCCCCTTCACTCCAGACTCCCACACTCCGAATGCCGACCCCTTCCGGTCCTACAAAGATATTCACATTTTTCGTCGTCTCCCAACTAAATTCTGTGAAAGATATAATGGGTGAACGAAAGTGAATTAAAGTGATCAGTGCCCAGGCTCCCGTAGGTTGACTTCACGGATCAAATCCCGGAGACGTCTATCAGTTATGACCTCCGATTCATGGGACACACCTTGCACACGCCTACGGGAAGAGCTTATCGGGATAATGTGCCGACGTCGAGAGTGGACAACGTCGAAACGATGATACAGATGAGATTACTTTTCACAGCTTCATGACGCAGAGGGTGGCATACGCAATCTCACGACGCAGAGTTCAAGTAGATAGCTCCCTTTAGCATGCGTACCCTTGTCCCATCGAGCAATAGCTAAGATCAGTGTCCAACCCCTTCAAATTTCCAGCAGCTTATACATCTAGCGAGCTATAAGTTCAGGTCCAGTCCAAGCAAGATTGGATAAAACGGAATTGGTTAAACTTGAATGCAAAAGCGCTTGTTAATGGTGCGTTCCAAAAGTAATGCAATCACGTCCTGCCGTTTTCACAGGTTAGAGAGCACTGAGACCGGTTTCGCGGCAAAGCTTAGCGTCCCCCCACTTACTCCATATGGTTTCATCCCACTCCGACCAATAGAAGCGGCGCGGGAAATTCAATTACATTACTTTCCGAACGTAACCTGTAAGAACAAGAGGCCGATAGTTGAAGCGACTAGCTTGATTACCATAGGTTAACGATGGCAAGAAAAATTGATCGATGTCTCTAATTTAGTAGAGGTAGGGTGTTAAGGAAATGGAGGAAGGATGGCAATATCGGTCGTCATTAGTTTAATCTCATGGCTAGATACCATGGTGTCACACAATTACACATGCCATTTGATGGACGCTATACTCGACTTGTTGCCATTTCAACATTCCTCCCAAGCAGAGAACGGGACACCATTGAAAAGTTCTACCACCACTGGGATTCGAATCTGGGTCCTCCAGGTGGGAAGGCAGTAATCTAGCTGCTTCATCAACCGGATCCCTGCATTTGAACTGTGCTACGAATAGCCTCTATGCATATCGCATATTGTATCGGAAAAAGTACTGTTCGTATAAATGAATATGAGCCACTAGGTGAACCCGAAAAAGTATTTTATTCTACTTATTTTATTTCAAATTAAAAGGCACCTTTAAAAAAATATGAGGGATGGAATAACTCTAAAATTGGTATGGAACGTGATGCCATAAATAATTGATGAAAACAGAAAATAATTATAACTCGCAAATGCATTTTTATCGGGTTACGTTTACTATCCTGGTCCAAATTGAATTTTTCAATGGCGGAGATTTTAAAAATATTTCTCTACATTGCTTATTTTTGCTCGCAACTCAACCAAAATATTAAGTCATGAATCGGGTATTTTAAGCAAAAATTAGTTTTAGATAATCACAAGTTTTTTTACAAACAAGTGCAAAAATGAAGAGTTCAATTTATTTTTCAATCTCGGAATTTCAAAATTAAAAAGCCCACGATAATATGTTGATTCGACCTCAGGATTTTGCTGGGAAGATCATTTTTATGATGGTGTTAAATGCCACACCTTATCGGAAAGATTAGCAATGGAGGCAAGATTCCATTTTCCACTTACTCTCCATATATCGTGAATTTCGATTTTTGAATTTCCCCGTTCTCCCCTAAGAGTTTCATCACAATTGCCCGTCATAAGAGAATGCCGAGTTAAATCCATTGCACACGTGTAAAACAATAGGAAAAGGAAACTTCAGTAATGAAATATCAGTAAATCAAATTTAGTAACGATTGATCGTCCGTGTGATCATGTGAATACAAAACTCAAATTCACCTTAAGGTTTATAATCAACAAATATTTTGAGTAACCTCCGCGAATAATATAGCAAATATCGTATGGTATTTGTGCATAATATATTTTAAATACACATAAATTTAAATTGTAACGCAAAGAAATCAGCCATTTTTATAAGAAATCATTTAAAATATATGGTAGAATGAAGGGTGAAATAACTCATCATGAAAACAATTAACATAAAAACGATGAAAATACGTTCAATTAAATTCAAAACTATAGCAAGTTAACCTTTGGATTTTCATGAAACGGTGGCGAAAAGTTTTTTTCATGTAAATAGGAATTTAGATTTGAATTTTAATAAGTAAATACCTGTACTATAATTTCCACTTTTTTAAAGGAGTAGATAAGTATTGAAATAGAAACTATTTCCTTAATTGTCTAACATTTTATTTGAGAAGAAATTTCAAATGATCAATGAAAATAAATAGTTTTCTTACTACTGACGAGAAATGCCTGGTTCGATTTCGGGTGACACCTTCGGACACCCTCAGCTACATCCAAAATGTGTGATTTTTTACGACCAGAACTTCCTGGGAAACCACAGAAGGCATAGGGAAAGAAACTGCTCCCCCTACCCTGATTTGTTAATTTCATTTCTCTCCAATTTCACTCACTGTGGGCTTAGTACCAGTGAGCTCTATCACCTTCAACTATCAAAACGGCCTTCGGGTGATAACTGTGGTTGGTGGCACTATTTGTAACAAAATTAGGCTATTAGCACTCAGTGTGAATGCACTGGGCAATGATAAAACTGCACATGGCTAGTTCGATCAACCATAGATAAACAGCATCAACGGGTTAAACCGGTGATAAATAAATTCTTGCCAATCCTTCGTACATGCCACTTATGACTTGAGAATCAGTAACGAGAATTATCTGAGGGAAGTTCCTTAAAATAAAAATCATATTTATCACAAAAGGGTTGTGACATGAACTTAATGAATTCTCGAGAAAATTCTTTCCTTTACTTTATTTCCCATGAGTGGTTTGTTCGTGTAATCTTCACGCACGTCGAAACATAAAACGCCGTAAACGGAGTCAAAACTCTCCGTCATTCAATCGTTAATTTGAAACCCTTTTCGATTCTCTGCTATATGGTTTCAACGCCGTGAAACGCGCACTTAAATTCATACTCCGACGACAGTAAAAAAACATATTTTCGGTTTAATATCAATGGTATGAATTAACTACTGACATAGAGAGTCATACATAAGTAGACGATATGCAGCTTTCAAACACCAATGAGTGTTCTTTAATGTTAAAGCAAATGTATGTACTTTTATTTGTATTTTTATGAAGCAATATGCTATTATAAGTCACTCGCAATATTATGTCAATCACACATTTTTTGCAATGATAGAATCTAAACAGGCGTCCTTCCGATTCTATTTAAAGATCAGGCATCATCATGATTATCTCAATGTTACGTCGAAAATATGAGAAATAAGGATCTCTCATATCCATAAATCTAAGGGAAGGTAGCCTTAACACCAATTAAACACCTTGAACCTTCCATATTGTGTATAAAATCGTCAAAATTTTCATATTGAAAGCAGAACAATACGCTATGCTACACATAGATTGCGTCCTTATGATTTTTCATGAATTATTTATTGCATTCCTTTTGTTGAAACCATCCTAATTTGCCTTTGAAAATTTTACATGCAGTACAAAGATTCATTTTCTCAATACTACAAAGCCATATTTCCCTGTTGACCTAATTATTCCTGCTTCACCATATAGTATGTCATTAATGCAGCGCGGACCATATGCGAGACTGGAATAAATCTGCAGTAAATAGCACTTGACCTTTTAATTAAACAAAATAATCACATTCACAGGAAAATCTAAGCAATAGAACTAGAGGGAAACAGGAGTCAGTCAATTTGCTCGGAGTTATAGTTGGAGCGATATCAGAATAACCTTAAAGAAAGGTGTGAAAAGTTTTTCCGTTTACCATCTTATTCTACTGTGGTACATATTGCACTTGACGTAGTCTAAACACGGTTCATGGCGGATGTATTAGGATGGATATCGGAGAATTTTGCAACATTTATCAATACGTAATTTGGATTGATAAAAAAATTATCCAAATAATAGAAGAAATTCTATTAGGATTGTCGTAAACAAAAACAAAATTACACATTTCGAAGGCCTTGTTTGGGTTTATGAAAGATAGAGAATCTAGGGAAGCCATTCTATCGTCATTAAATGAAGAACACAATGTATACTTTCACAAAGTTGAGCCTGGAACAATTGAAGCTATCCTATTGTGTAAGAAGATTGTATTATAATTGTGTAAGTTTAAAAACTTGTGTAAATCTAAGTGTAAAATGTAAGTTTGATATAGAAGAAATATATAATATGGGAATCCCTAAACCATTTTATGCTAGGACATGGTCAATGGGAATTGAAAACAAAGTTGTATCGAGTTTATGATTTTACAATTAAATATACTAAAGGTCAAAAGGCAAAAAAATCACTAAATTGGAAACATGAGAATTCTTTCAGAAGAAAAAATAGTTTTCCTAAGTTGCATCATAATTCCGGCAGCGGTGAAACAAAGTTGACTCGTGGAAGTCCATGTATCTCCAGCAAGTCTAGAATTTTGAAGTTAGAAAGAGAACTCCAATTTTTATGGCTAGAAATTTTGGATCGAGTGCAAATTTGAAAAATATTCGGCTTGAAGTTTCTTAAAATATATCTTTTCATTCCCGGGCTCCAGAGGTTGTAAAAAAATCAAATTTGAAGGAAAATGTCCAATGATAGGTCGACTGAGTGAGGAGATGCGTGAGACGTGTGCCGTCTATAGCCTGAGAGGGCAGTCGAGACATGACCCAGACTCACACTTTGGCCGCTGGGATTATCCCCTTATACTATTACACCGAGTCCCCATTCCTCAAACCCAAGCACAAATAAGTTCCAGAAAAATTCCAGAAAAATAAGTTCCAGAAAAATTGCTCCAGATATTCGATTGGACAGCCGCCATTGCCATGTGCCACTGTTCAAGTCCATAGCAATAACAAAGTTTTATCTACATCAGCCGGCAGGATTTATGAAGGGATGGCTTTTGTTTCCCCAATAATTCCGTGGACAAAGGATTATAATTTCATTATCTTATCTCCTGTAATATTTCATTGAACGTCAAAGGTGGTAACGCCGATACCAATTCTTTCTGCAATAAAATCATTGTAATATATTTTGTCCTTCCTTAAATATGCCCTGTTACTGTTACAACAAGCAATGAGAAAAATTATGGTTAGATAATTAAGCAAATTTTCAAGTTAAGAAAATTTTAACTGTGGCGGTGTATATATTTTCCGCAAGCAGGTCATATCACATTGAAAAAATAAAAAAACCATAAAAGTTCAAATATTTATGCTTATGCAAAGTGAAAGTATAAATGAATATAACACTATAAATGTTTCATTTTCGTTTCAGATTCCACGAGGGGTAGTTCAAACATAAGTGAAAAATATCCAGGAATCAGGTGAGAAAATGTCACAACTATGTCAGGGTAGCATGTTTTCTCTGTATTTCTTAATTAATCTCATATTGAAACAATAAGAACGCTTTTGTGCCTCTTAGATTGTAATTTGAGCACTAATATACTTGTTTATTATTAATATCAGAACTTTATTTTAAACTAAAATGAAATTTTAATTGAGGTTAATGCTGTAATTACACGATTTAAAAATAGTGCAGGGAATGCAATCAGTTCGTATTCATACGATAATGAACATTACATTATTTAATAAGCTAAGTTTATGTTTGAATCATAGTGCTTTATTTACTTACTAAAGGTAAGGAACGCCAACTTTGCCCAGACTACGGCTATAAAGTAATAATTCGAATGACAAATTCTGATAAAACCGTGGAAATATCAAGCTGCTACATATGTTCTTAGGTCGCACACCATTAAATTCAATTTTATTATCGTTTACACTCCACTGAATATCATATGATATCTATCGCACTCGAGCAGATAAAAATCGAAAGATCTTCAGAAGACTTGTGCAGCGAACAAATACTTCTCCACCCCTCTTCATTACTTTCGCCACAAATAACCATGGAAACGCAAACATCTACCCCCCCCCCTCCTGATCCCTCGCCCCTCGACTGCTTTAAACGCATATCGATATCAAATGATGAAATTAGTTATCATGTCATATTTCCCGAAATAAAAAACAATATCGGAAAATGTTAAAAATCCGAATCATAACCTCCATCTTTTCGAGAAATAAAACTCCAAGGAATTGTATACATCGCACGCCATGGAGATCTTGAAACAAAATGTAAGTCCTCCTTAGATCTAACAAACCATGGTATCGATACGCTCGTACTCTTCGCAGTAAAACATGATCGGAAAGATCCACATCGGTACATCATTGAAATAAGACGGGCTTGGAGAAGAAACTACAAGGTACGTCCGAAACGCATCCGACCTGAGGTTCTTTTTTTAATTTTTTTTATTGTGAGGGTGTTGTGCTCTACGAATTCGCTCCAAGAGGTCAGACGATTAACAAAGAATATTACGTTGGAGTTCTAAAATATTGCTTAATGCCTTGAAAAGAAAACGAATGCGTCTCTGGTCAAGCGGTGACTGGCTTCTCCACCACGACAACGCAGTCATCGAACCTTGTGCAGCAATTTTTTGGCGAAACACAAGACTGTACATACAACTTCGCCAGCCTCCAAACAGTCTCGACATAGCTCCCTGCGACTTTTGGATGTTCCCAAAATTGAAATTGGCGCTCAAATGAAAGCTGTTCGACGATTCAAGGGTAATGCGACGCGCGAACTGAAGGCCATTCCAAAATCTGCGTTCGAGGACTGCTTTGAGATGTGGAAGCACCGCTGGGAGCGTGTGATTTAATCAAATGGGGACTACTTCGAAGGATGCCACGGCCGGGATGACGAAGATTAGCACCAATGCGGAGATATGAACGCAGATCGGATGGCTTTCGAACACACCTCGTATAGGTCACGTTCAAAAACGAAAATAAACACAAATCCAATAGTTGATTTCAGGATTTGGGAGAGTACGAAATAGATTTCCCAATGTCCTGCATGTATTAGAAAGAACACCAGGAGAATTACTCGATTAAATCCTTATTCATTTTGAGCTTTGAAAGGCTAACGCTAATGCATTGAATCATTAGAGGAAGAAAATGGCGAATCAACTCTAGAGAGTGTATTTAAAGCTGACGTCTTGGAAGTAGATTTCAAAAGTTTGCACAATTACGATTAGACAAAGGCAATCGAAAATATCCCTCATCATCAATGCACCAATCAATCATACATTTATACAACAAAGGGGATTTTTTTAAATACTGCAGGCTATCGAAGTTAATAAAACTCCTAAACCAGAAGGGATCCCAACTCGAGCACTGAAAGAGGATTTAAAACTACACCATATCTCGAAAGCGTATTTCACAAGTCCTTATCGGAAGGTATATTTCCGAAAGAATAGAATATGTCCCATATCACATAAATCTATGGAAGTGGAAATAAACGGGTACTTAGAGACAGATTTCAAGAAAAGTAGACGCTATATTCTTAGAAACCAAAAGTTCTTTTGATCAATGACCACGCATTAACCTAATGTATAATCAGCAATCGTATGTAATCAATGATATTACTTTTAGGTATTGGTATTATTAGGTATTGATATTGTTGATATGATTAGGGCATTGCTTAACAATCTCCTAATCTCTCTTCATGCCACGGTCACTAAGCCCCCCACCCGTAAGTCTTACAACACATTGCTCCCAAGTTATTTTCTCAGACTCTTACTCCTCCTACACGAAGTTAACTACTCCCCCCCTCCCGCGCCTTCTGCTTACCAACATACAAAATAGCCCATTGCATTTATGATCAGCCTTACGCTTTACGAACTATAGGCACATATACCCGAATTCACACCACTCGTTCTCCCGGTGAAATATACTCCATCAATAAAAGCAAATACGTATCTTCTTCCTGAGTAATTCAATAGACAGTTCGTTGGAAAATGTAATGGAAAGCGAAAATGTAGGACTTAATTTACTTTCGTTTGGTCACAATTGTAATATGAGCCAACCGTTTGAAAACTTTGGGAGAAAAATTTAATTAAGGATTCGGAAAAGTTTAGAAAAATCCGCCATGCTTGTAAAAATTTTCTACAGGAAGAAAGTAAGAGTGATGGGTATGTTGGAGGAATTAGTTTTGGACCCCTTGACTCTCGAATACGAGCAAGGCCAAGAATGCCACAGAAGACTCAAGTTTACCTGAGGCACCGGGTGATTTATTATGCCTCCATATTACATCGATGGAACACTGGAATAGAATAAGGGAGATGTACACACCATCACTGACGGATTCAAGTACTCGGTCTTTCTTCGCGAGACGATAAATCATGAAAAATCGATTTCGTGCACCCCAACATTTTTCATGAAAAAGCAAAATTAAATGATTTTTTTCAAGCAGACTCATTGTCGCGTGAAGTATGTTAGCGTGTATGTGTGTGTAAGTGTACGTGGGTGCGGCACATGTTCAACTATGTATTCACATTTCCGTATGTGTTCACTTTAATGCATTACTGGTGCCACTGCACTCCCCGCCACACGCTCCAACAGAGACTACTCTAAGTGTATTTCATCTCCTCTCTCTCACCTTCTGCCGAGCTTTATACGAAAAATGGTATTACTTCAGAAAAAAATATTTTTAATTTGCATTTACATTGGCTGTAACTCTTTTGCGGCGATGAAAAATCATGACGACCTCAATAAAAAAAATTAAATCCCATCTCCATGAACTTCTCCTGAAAAAAAGATTAAGTAAACTCATTCCGCCGAGTCGTTTAACATCGGCGAATAGGTACGAAGTAAGAGAAGAAGCTCACACACACAAACACGCGAAGCAGTACGATGATCGGGAGAGCAGCCGTTTGGACACACCGTGGTGAAATTTCCCATGTCTCCTGGCGTCCGCCGGTGGATGAAATGTCTGGGACGGGTGGTGGAGGGAAGAAGAAGTAGGTCCGCGAATGCCTTTCATAAAAAGAAATTGCATCGGAGGAGAAGGCAATCCTCGCGAAAGTAGTTTCTGAAGACGACCCGGGGAATCACCGGCATAATGAAAGGATTTGTCACGGAGGGAGGGAGAGAGGATGGTTGGGGTTAAGTTGTTAAGTTAAGGGGACGGCGGCAGTGCTGCGGAAATGGTTCAACCCACGGAGTGGGTCGGTGCGTAGGGGAGATGGGAATGGGGTGGCGGAGACGGGAGGACGGGAGAACCGGATCGAGTGTGGAAAAGAGACCGTGGGAGGTTTACGATAGGGATGGGATATAAGGACGGTGAGAGGAAAGAGCATGAATTTGAGACAGGGTGGGAGAACCAAGTGTTGTTACCATCTTTTCAGAAAAATTTGACACAAGTTTCCTGTGCCTGGGTATCCTTGCCAGTGATGACTTCTATCACTTGCACTTAAAATTTCACCCTTTGCCTTCCCCCGACTTTAACCCAGTTGACCTCCGTGTTGCCTGCCCCTATTATCTTCAATTAAACTCGGTGTTAAATAACGCAAAAATCGTATTTCACAAAAATGCCGAATTATGTAGTATAAAATTGGATTCGTTTCTCATTTGCCGTCCATTTTTTTACGCCCCCGTATCACGTTCGGATGTGCTCAAATTGCAAAAGAAATGGTGTCCGGGAATGAATTAGCTTTTCTCCACTTCTTTTCGCTATTTTCAACGCCTTTTTTCCATCGCAAACTCTCGTAAATGAATTACGCATCAGTAATTTCGAACGGCCATTTACATTTTTATCATTCTCTTGAGGTATCAACTTCCGTTTCAGTTCTACTCTATTCCGTGTCTACCATGTTTTCTGTTTCACAGCTACAGGAAAACAAACTCCGCATTATTGTTTTCTATGTGAGCAAAAACATTCTTTTTTTCATTTGTTGAGCGCCTAAAAGTAAGGCATTAATCTGTTGCGTCTAATTGATACAGTTGTGCTCCCGGACTCTGCAAATATTTTTTTTTACTCGTACTCATCATGACGGAATCTATTAAAATAATAAATAGGAAAAATATTCAATTTCTTACCGTGTAATGCGAACAGTATGTAACGCAGTAATCTCTTGCCATACTATGTAAAAAAACGCGGCATTTTCTCGTGGATTTATTTAGACATGACGAAATTAAACGAAGAAAAAATGCTCTACTTTAACTAACAGTTTATGTATGATGAGCCAATCAATCACAGCCCTTAACTGATCACAGTGACGATAATAGATTTTTTTATACGTCGGTTTATTTTCATTGCGGCAATAATTAAAAGTCTTTCCTACGCTCTGGCCTTCACCATCTGCCTTCATCTGCCACCATCCCACTGCCTGTCAAGATCTTCTCCAGTCACTCATTCAGCCATTTTGAATTTCCCTTTTTTGATCTCCTCCCTTCCCCGAGCATATGTAAAACGTTTTCGTTAGTTTCTCTCCGCCCAACATTTTTCTTCATCCTTCTCCATAGGGCATCTCAAAACCTTGAAACATACGCACATCTTCCTTTCTTTAATACTATGTTCTTCAATAAAACAAAACTATGCTCAACAGAAAGGCCTCAAACAGTCTATTCTTTACGTTTTTAAACGGATATCTTATCATTTTCCTCGCTCCGCAAATGCTTCTTCCGTCAACACAATTTTTATTCCAAAATTTCTTTCCTACCACTGTGACATTTTTTTTTTCAAAATATTGTCCATGTATGTGAACTGCTCCACCAACTCTAATATATTCACGACAATTTTAATTTTTCGCTTAGTTTAGGATTCATGAGGAGCCCTATGTATTTCTTTACCCTAGTTTCAATCTTTACCCCATACTCTACTTGTTGATCCTGTAACTTACTCGCTTTAATCCATTTGCTGTCTCGCTAACTAATGCTTGGTCATCTGTAATCCTGACAAACTCAAATGACCGATACGCCCTCTTTTATCCCAACTTCAAGCCCTCCCTAGGCCATCTGAATTTTCGCAAAATATAAGTAAAATAAAACTCAAGCCGAATAAAATATACGTAATATATACTAGTATTGACGGATTCAAGTTCTTTTTATCTCACGATAGATAGCATTACAAAATGAAACATAACCAGTCCTACGTACATTTTTAATGCATAAGACAAAGTCTGAAACCTTACGCGAATACACCTATTATTTTATATTGTAGAGAGGCATGCGTGTGTCGATGTGCATGACTTTATGCATGAACAAATAAGAGTTTTCGAGTATATATAATTGAATATTCAAAAACAAAATTCACGCCCACACACCCACCCCCATTAAATGCCCTGGTGGTAGCTTACGGATTCAGTCCCCATCAGATAGATATATAGATTATATCTTCTTAACCCTAAATTGTTTTGCTTGATTCACGTAAACTTTTCTCATGAGCTGTAATATAAATATACTGTGTAGACAGAAATATATGGGTTGACGTCAAATTATGCATAATGCACGTCAAAGAAAGCTTCATCCACCGCAGAAATCAACCCCGCGGTTTGTCCGTTGTGTGAGAATTGAACTCACCTCAAACTCAACGTAATGGTGAGTAAAATTCACACATTATGTATTGGTTTTCCAGTTCCTTTCTCTGCACGCCTGCGGTTTTCCTAAAGATCGTCTACCAGATAGTCCTGAGAAATCACACAGGCACAAGACCGTCCTATCCGTAAATGAATGTTTCACCCACAGGTCAAGCACAAAGCTGAAAACGTCATGAGAGATAAAAGTGCTATAATATTAATAGAAATATGGAATATTCCATTGAAATATCTTTAGGAAACTCATTGTTCTATGCTGATTAAATAGGCATCGGAAGGACTGTAGATAGGAATGAAAGTCGACGGGGAATCAGTTGGGCATGCCGGAATTCAAGTTTTTCTTTGCCCGTAAGGCAAGGATTTGCAAAATTTACTGAGCGCATTGGGAAGTCAGTGAGATAGGAATGGAATGAACTCAAATATAAAAAAACATAGATTGAGGTTTTCGAGAAAGAGGATAGCTAAGGTAAATATTAAAATATAAAATCATAACCTAGGGGAGGTGGAACAGTTTGCCTGGTTTGCTGATGACCAAGCTTTGGTTTGTCCATCAGCCAACGGGTTGGAACCATCGCTGAATGAGTTGCAAATTCACTGCAATAGATATGGTATGATAATAAGTGTAAATAAAACAAAGGCTATTAGGTTTTCCAGAAAGAGAAAGGGTAAGTTAAATGTTAAAAGAGCAGGGCAAAAACTAGTGCAGGTGGATTAGTTTACGCATCTCGGAAGTGTTTTGGGCCAAAATGGTCAATATAGTAGGGAAATGAGGAGAAAAATTGCGCTAGGCAAAGGAGCCTTCACAAAGAAGAGGGTATCGAAGACAGGGACATTGAGTCAGGATGTTAAGAAAAGGCTCGTTAAAACTTTGATATGCAGCGTAGTTATGTACAGCGCGGAAACATGGCCATTGAAGAAGGATAGTAGGCCTAGATTGAAGGCTTTTCAAATGTAAATGTGGAGAAGATTGAGAGGACAGAAAGGAAATAAATGAGAAGGTGCTAGGCACAATGCGCAGGAGAGGGGTTTGCTGGGTGAAATCAAACAGAAAAAATGAGTGCAAAGTGTATTGATTGGCAAAGCGATGTTTAAGACTATGATAGAGGGGAGAATGTTAGACACCTACCTCAACCCGTATATTGCCTAGTGTAATAATAATAATTGTTGTATGAATAAATAGAGAAGACTGCTTGCACACTAGGGATATTCGATCGTAAAATACACTGTCTTACTAAACGTATGACGAGCTCTGTAGGAGGTTTGCTATGAGATGAGAGCAAGTTTAAAAGTGTCCTACTTTTCGGATACTCATTTCCGACTAAAGGTATAATAGGGGGATTAAATTGCAAAGAAGAATGTAGTACTGAACGTAATACATGCTCTGAAGAAGGCGTGCTACGAGATACCTTCAAGTTTGAAGCGTCCTAATTTTTCCTAAAAACAACTTATACCAAATACTTGTAGCTTCTGTGGATTTTTAATATAATGTACATGCAGGCAAGCATGATTTTGACGTCTGCGCCATGATTTTACGGCCACCAAGAAATTTTCTGTTGACATAGTATCTCTTGCATCCTCGAAAAACCGACTGGTCCTCGTACATATGGCTTATTGTATTCTTTATCATACAACTTTTGGCCTTCTGTGAACTATCGACACTTTTCACATCCATAACTCCATCACCGCATGTCTTTTACTCAACTGCTGATGAAGTTTTAGGGTTGTTTAACCACACGAGTGAAGAAAACGGATGACTAAACGCTGTTCTTGCACACTGAGCGACGCCATTTTAAGTACTGAAAACGCTTCTAAATCTAGCGGAAGCTATATGAAATCAGTGCATTTCACATTGATGCCATCTATGTCTTGTAATTATAATGCTTACCGACGTATTTTAAGCTCAATCATATCTTTGTACCCACTCCCTGGCCCGAGAAAAAACTTGGGATACCTCAGGACTTGAAATCAGCACGCACAAACCTGTAGTACAGACCAGTTGGTAAAGCTCTTTTGTTATTACCTATATTTACCGAGGGCACAGTGAAAAATTTATTGACTTTCTATGCTTGTCTCTAAACGTTAAGTGACACGATTAACCATCTGGGAGATATAACGTCTCGGACGAATGTCATCCCACTTCTCCAGTCTCATTACGAGCAAACGGTCTCGACTCGCATTCCTCATACTCCATCCATTTCGCGCTATATGAGTGACGTGGGCTACATATTCAACTAGCGGGATGGTGAATGGAAATTATCGCCTATGTCACAGACTTTATGGTCTCTGACATCCTCATATCAGCCAGTCACCAATATACTCCGTGAAATCTTGCCAACCGTCATCTCAGCCGACGAAAAATGTTCTCAGAACGGATTCCCGTTGACTTACGTTCCGAGAAGTGACCTCGTTGGGTCACAGGCTGTGGCTTAAGTAATGGTCTTGGGTCATTTGCATGCTCAACTCAACTGCAAGTCACTTTAACCGACGCCATCTATCCTCCCTCCTTGCACGTCTCCTGCATCACCCGCCGAAGGGATGACACGGAGCGGCTCGATAGTCAAGAAGCTTCAGGAAGCCAAGTTATCTCTGTATTTGAGCCCACAATGAAGTTTCGCATGCAAAAAAACCTGCTGATCACCTGGAAACGTATTGCATGAGGTAGAAACATAACTGGAAAGGAAATAGAATGAGAGTAAGAAGGAAATGGAGTTGCGAGACAGAATAAATGTAGGGGGAGCATGATAAGGTTAATAAAAAATTTTAAATGGCAGGAAAGGAAACAAACGCTGAATTTCTTGGTAATAGTAGCGGAAGAGAGGAGGCTGTTGGGTAAAATTTGAAGAGGGCAGGATGGAAATATACAGGATTGAGTTCAAGAATATTTTGCGCCGTGTTATTCGAGATTTAGAAATAAAGTAATATGTACGGCTTCATCATAAATCTACCCAAAACTGTCGCACTTGTGCCAATTATCATGATGATGAGGTTAATATGCCTAATTAATGATATCAGAAAATACGAAACTTTTTCCAGAAAATTTACTAAATAAAGACACTTAAAGATTAGCGTCACATTAAAGCAATATTCCAAGTTTTCTTTAATAATATTCATATTTAAAAGGTGAAAAGGCCTGTTAATCACTTACATTATAATATTTGGCAACTATTGCACAAATTATTACGGTCCTAAACTATTCTGACTTCATCGATAAGGAATGGACAACTAGCGACACCCAGATAATCAAACAATTATGGGCTGGAATATGTGAGCGTGGAGTACACGTTGAGCCCCTTTCTTTCCAATGAGATTGTATTTTTTTCTCTCCCCTTGCCACCTTTGTCCTTGTCACCCAGGAAATTTCCAATGGTGCGGTAAGAAGGCTGCCCTGGAATTGAAACCTCCGACCATAACCCCAACGCTCCACCCACTATGATAACACCGATGCCAAATGTAATTTACGTACTTATAATGACATCTAATATGCTAATGAGACAATGAAAGAAATGTGGTAAAATTAATGAGAGCAGGATACCTACCATTGTTGGAAGGGTTCCTTGAAAGTAAAAGTAAAAGTGGATATTGTTTATCCAACTTTTCAATTATTCTATTAAATAAATCAGTCGTTGAAAGGTAAAATGCAGGTAATTAATTATATCAAAATGTCACAAGAATTTTATCATTATTCGGTAGTCTACCTTTTAAGGTAGGAAGGACTGAACACCGCTAAGTTTCTAATCCTATCCTAAATGAGGACCTCCTTAAACCATGCATTATAATAAACCTTCTTTCAAATTCATATACTTTCTGCATCTCTTCATTCAATCCAAAACCCTCATAATTTTCCCCTCCCACCTAACATCCTCCCCTCTATTTCAATCTTCAATACTCCACCGCTAATCAACACGCTCTGCATCCACATTTCCTACACCATTCATAGTACTTCTTCGTTTGCTATCCTTTCCGCCCATTTTACTTTTTCCATCCTTCTCCACATCAAAATTCTACTCTACAGAAACTTCCACTCTATGGCCATCATCTTCTCTCTGCGTCCAATTTTCCATTCCGTACAAAACTAAAGATTTGCACACGAAATATTTTACTCGGCTCGATCTCAATCCAACGATCGACACTCAATTCCATCACTTTTAGTTCGCGGAAAGAAACGAGGCATCGCATGTATTGGCATAGATACCTTGTTTGACGATTAGATCGGAGGGAAACTCCCTCTCTCTTAGCGGGAATATACCGAGTTCGAGTGGATGAATATTGTGCAAACTCCAATGCCCCATCTTCCAGGAGTCCAATTGATAAGAAATCGCTCATAGATATCCCAGGGGAGGGTGTGCCTTTCTCAGGTAAAACGAAATTCCACACCTGCGGGATCAAACAACTATTCTGCTGCTGGTAAATTTTCATCACGTTTCATTTGGAGCAAATCGACGTAATATTATACTTACAAATTCTTCTGAAATACACTATAGGACTGATGAGAAAACGACGATCAACGACGTTTCCTCGAATCCTGCCGAAATATTGGCCCTCATATCGAAATGTGGTTTTATCTCCTAAGGGACATCTATACGTACCCAGGGTGGTGCTCTCTATTCATCCGTAGACATACAGGTATCATATCACTTCAATTTCGTTTTTCCTCTATTCGAATGTAACTTACCGTCAGTCTCTTCATGGCAATGTATAAACTTCAATGACTCGTCTAGCTCTACAGATCCCCCTCGCTGGTACGGATTTAAATTGTGCCATGTTTGACATTTAGTACTTGAGTGAAAAAGCAATTAGGTGACATTTTTTATAATACTTTTCTTCTTACGGTTTCGACTGAAAGATTCGGAAGAGGACCGTGACATTTTGCTGTTCCTTTTTAAAATTTTTCCGAATGAAAGAAATAAATTGGATAAAATGTTTTGAGTGTTGGGTAGCTTTATAGCAATAGTAAAGTTATCACAAGAGAAAAATTGAGCAGCTGTTGTTGCAATAAAATATTGGAAAGCTGAGAAGACAGTCCCCCCATTCTATAGAACACGAGGTTTTGATAACGCTATACCGGAAATGACTTACATATATCAAACAGAAGAAGGGAGAAGTGGGGGAAGGGAGGGGTTTGTTGGGAGAAATCCTATGGAGGCAGGAAAAATGGATGAAGGGCGTATTGATCGGCAGTGGGATGTTGAAGACTGTAATAGAGGGTAGAATTTTAGGCAAGCGAAGAAAGGGAAGGAACAGGATAGGGAGAGGAGAGGATAAAGGGAGAGGATGAAGGGAGGAAGGAAGTACTCAGAGATGAAGAGGGGTCTGAGGTAGAGTAGGATGTTGTGTTTTGCTAGGGGTCACAAATTATTTTAATTATTAATATGTCCATCCAAAAACCTACCACAACCGGTAGATTACTTTATATATATATATATATATATATATATATATATATAAAGTAATCTACCGGTATATATATATATATATATATATATATATATATATATATATATATATATATATATATATATATATATATATATGAGCAGTCAATACTTCTATTTCTTCCGATGAAGACGGAGTTGAATTCCGTCGAAATGATCAAGAAATAACGTGATCTTTTTGTGTTCTTATATTGTTAGTTGCTGCCCAAGTTTGTTATTCAACACTCCCGTGTTTCTTCGAGGAAATCAATATATATATTTTTCTATATATATTTAATATAATATATATACCCATGTATATATAAATACCCATTTCCTTTGTGTGTGTGTCTATATATATATATATATATATATATATAGACACACACACACAAAGGAAATGGGTATTATATTATCTATATATATATATATATATATATATATATATATATATATATATATATATATATATACACGTATATGTATAAGTACTCAAAGATGTAGAGGGACCTGTTGTAGAGTAGGTTGCTGGATTGTGTTTTGTTAGGAGTCACAAAATATTTATGTGGTAGTTGTGTCCACCCAAAAACCTACCTTAACCGGTAGATTACCTAATAATAAATAATAATATCAAACAGATTGAAGAACTTGAGAATGCGGAGGCAAAGGGAATAAGTAGGTGCGTCAACCGAAAAAACTTCCTGTCCCTGCCGGGAAGATCCTGCAAAGTATACTAATCACATTTGTTTCGTAAGACGTACAGAATTGATGGGGCGGAATTCTTGAAGTACTAATACCAAATTATTATTTACAAAAATATATAAATGAAATCTAATTGCGGTAGCCATTTCAGTCATACGCCAGCGGATGCCCCAAGGGTAAAAGATTTATTTTCTTTTCAAATTGCTAAAAATAGTATTCGCGGCCACCTGAATTTGAGAAGAAGCTCGATTTTTAAAACTCCGTAATAAAAGTTGCTGAAAATCAATTCCTCAATCTAAGATTCAATCAGAAACTCATTCCATGCGCACAAGATGATTTATTTATGATTTGCCTCTATATATAGCTAGTGATAAGAAAAGCATTACATGGTATGATGTGCACTCACAGATGTTCTCATAACCTCCATTGAAAGATATCATGTTTTCTGGTAAAATGAGTAAGCTTTGAAGTTTTTATCAAATCTTTGTTGACCAATTGACATTAAATAATGTGGTCTTTCGACTGCGAGTACATTATTTGAAGTTCTGTGTTTACCTCGAATTCCCTTATCCCAACTCGCGAAGAGGACAAAATCTTCTCCTTTGATGTTGACATAGAGACTTCCAAATGCTGTATCAACACCAGACAATATTTTTTATGGCCGTATCGAATGCGCGGACATTTTCGCGGATTTTATAAAGATTTTTTTTTAATCAACGGAAGTCTTGAAACCCTCTACTAAGTTACACACACTTATTTGATTTAAAATCTAAACTTGAATGATATTCATAGGTTTCCCCTGACGTTACATATTTAGGCATTTTGTCTGATTTAAAATGCACAAACTTGAAAATATGTATTTTATTTCAGGTTTGAATTAGCCTGGCTGGTTAAATCTATAGAAACACTATTACTCATAAGCTGTCACAACGGTGTGTAGTGGGGGGTGTTGAGATACCATCCTTTTATTCATAAATATTCACTTGTGTGTTTATATATATATATAAAATGTCTTGGAAATGTTACTTGTAAATAAATAAATAAATAAAATATATATATATATATATATATATATATATATACACATATATATATATATATATACACACACACATTCAAACACGAAATCCCGCCAAACGGCGAACAAATACTCATTCACAAGGAAATAGAAATAAGGAAAAGGGATAGGAACACAGTAGAGGTGGGGAAGGTGGAATCAGGCAAACCACAAGTGTAAAATATTTCCTGGACTGGGACTTGAACTCCGGATCTTTCCACTTGCCGGGTGGATGCTCTTTACTACTTGAAATATCCAGGAAACATTATTTACACTGAGATCTGCGATGCTGTAAGCAGCCGAGTGCCCCGATTCTTCGGCCAAGAGATGGCGTTAGGGAGCTGTTTCACCCAAAAAAGTAGAAGTAGACGACACACAAGAGGAAAGGAGTGTAATATAGCAATCATACAACATCATAAAGGATAAGAACAGTGCGTTTCGTGGCACGCATAACCAGAAGAAGAGACGAGCCACATTGGCCTAATACACATTAAAACACGAAATCCCGCCAAAGAGTGGCCAAATACTCATTCATATGGAAATAGATATAAGGAAAAGGGATAGAAACACAAATAAAGGAGGTCAGAGCATCCGCGCGGCAAGTGGAAAGATCTGGAGTTCAAGTTCCGGTCTAGGAAATATTTTCATACTTGTAATTTGCCAGATTCCGCCTTCCCCACCTCTACTGTGTTCGTCCTCTATGAATCCCAATAAATCCCTAATTACCTACTACGTCCTAATCCCAATTAATTACCTTTTTATTCCTAAATCATCCATCTCCCTCAATGCTCTTTTCCATGCCCTTGATAGTTTTTCTTTATTATTGTATTCATTACGTAGTGTTTTATATTTCTAAAGAAATTAATTTTTCTTGGCATTGGTAATGATTTATGTTTTTTAGCAAATAGATATTATATAGTGATTCAATTGCGAAAACATGAAAATAATGATGTACCTACGAAACAAGGGGATGAATTTAGGTTCGATATATGATCAGGCCAGTGACTTAATTGTCTATCAACGATGAAACAGTCAATTTCATTGAAGCTTGGAATTTGTGTTGCGTGACATGCAGCAAGACAATCTTTCCCCAAGATGGAAATCTTCCTCCTCTCAAACAAAAAGCTTAAAGCTTAAGGTTCTTTCTTTATATTTTGTCAGTGAGGTTCATTTTTGTGTGGAAAATGACATAGATTATTTTCCTTGGGTCCTTGAAAGACCCTTGAAATCACTATTCCGATGTGTCACAGGTAAAAATTGTCAAATTAAAATGCATATGTATTGTGATTAAACTACCGACTTAATATCGATTATCGTCATTTTGTGACATTTACAATCTCCACTCTCAGAAGTTTGAAAAATATTCCTGTGTTATGTTCGCCTAAAAGGTTTCAAGGCTCTTCTCTTTTTTTTCGCAAACTAGTTCATCCCATCTCTCTGGTCATCAGCAAGAGGTTTGCCTCTCCTCATATTTATGGAGTTCAGCATGGGCTTATTAACTTCAGTTGAGAGTAGTGGAATACATATTTTAGGTGAATTTACCTGCCTAGCAGTTCAATATTTCATCATAATCTAGGCAGCTAAGCGGTCGCTCGATGTGATCAATTTTGTAATAATTTCCTTCATTAGGTTCAGGAAAGGCATTTCTCATTGTATGGCCTGCAATCCTTGGAGAATTTATTGGCAAATGAATTGATGACCATGTCTTTATTTGGGAGATCGTCACGCAAGAAAACCGTACAGCGATTAAATTACCAATGTTCTATACCAAAGCGATTATCGTTTGGTCATTTACATGACCCATACTTAATCTGGGACCTCATCAAAATTCTGTAACAATAAACGTACCAGAATATTTACTCTATTCATTGACAGGTATAACTTAGATATTGTTTCCAGGTGATCATTGATTTATATGCTAGAAATCATCAAGTTATCATTAAAAGTTGTTCTCACTAGTGGAAACTGTAGGCTTGTGAATTACCATTTATCACGATAACCGTATAGCATCCATCCCAATATTATCGGAGGACTAAAGCTTTCAAGATCGGTAAATTAACTAGCTGGTGATGGTATATAAAATTGATCACGATCTAGTGCATTGTATAGCGGATTTACGGGCATTAACTTGATGTTTGATGTAATTACTGGGAGTTGTTGGAGATTTAAAGGCCTACAGATGGTTCATGTCTAGACTAATTTACCTACGAGTTTATTGCGGTTATAAGTAATGGTTTCTGGCGTAACTTTATGGAACCGATTCATTATAAATAAATGAAAGGACTAACTTTGTAGTTCCACACGAAAACGATTTATTCACACGACCCGGGTTTCGAAGTAAAACTTCATCATCAGGTTATAAGGTTATCATCATGCTCCATCTCTCTCCTTTAGGAGGCATGTGCATTCAAAATTCCTAAGGTAATTTCAAAGATGCCACCTGTTTCCCTTGACTTAGGTTTGCAATATGAAAAGTTTTAAAATTACTAAAGTTGCTGATGCCAGGGTTTCAAAGTCACAATCCTGATTTTAAGCTTATAGGAGTTTTCTTTGTCTTGAAAAAGGTTCTAAATTCTCATTTTTTCAAAGTAGATGATTAATTTCACTATAAAACATAATTACAACGCGCTTACATAACGATTGTACGTTTGATCTTGTATGTAAAATAAATAAGTTAATAAATATTATTATAGGTAATCTATCGCTTAAGGTTAGTTTTGGATGGACACAAGGTACCAAATAATTCTCCTATCTCTCCTAACAAAACACAACCCAACACTCTACAACAAACTTCTCTTCATTTCCACATACTTCCTTACTCCCTTCGTTCCGTCCAACATCCCTACCCTATTCCTGCCCCTTCCTGTTTGCCTAACATTCTTCCCTCTACCACAGTCTTCAACATCCCAATGCCAATCAATATGCTTTGCAACCATTTTTCCTGTCTTTTTATGCTTTCTCCCTATCCCCCCTCACCATACCTAGCATATCCTCATTTGTTTTCCCTTCTGTTCATTATATTCTAATTACCACATTATCACCTAAATTTTTCCAGACAGGACTTTTATGTATTATAATGTCAGTGAAGCAATTGATTTGAGTCTATGTTTTAATAGTGGTTCTGTGATGTCACTACTCGACGATTTTTCCAAGCGTACATTTGTGTTTATATCCTCGTGTGTATGCATGTGTGTGTGTGTGTGTGTGTGTATATATATATATATATATATATATATATATATATATATATATATATATATATAATAGTAATATACCGGTCAAGTTAGGTTTTGGATGGACACAACAATCAAATAAATTATTCGTGACTCCTATCAGAACACAATCCAGCACCTGCTCTACATCAAGTCCTCTTCATCTCTGAGTACTTCCTTCCTCCCTTCATCCCGTCCAACATTCCAATCCTGTTCCTGCCATTTCCTTGTTTGCCTTACATTCTCCCCTTTATTACAGTCTTCAACATCTCACTGCCGACCAATATGCCCTTTATCCATTTTTCCTGCGTCCTTAGGATTTCTCCCAAAAAATCCTCTCCTCCCCCACCATGTCTACTACATCCTCATTTGTTTTCCTTTTGGTCCATTTTACCTATATATATATATGTATGTATAAATATCAATATAAACATATATATATATATACTAATATATATATATATATTTTTATATATAAATATGTTTATATTGATATTTATACATATGTATGTTGGAATTTTGTCTTTACACTATGGATTTACCTCGCATTCCCCATGGTAGATCCCTGGCTTTCTTAATTTAATACTTATTCATCCCTACCATCTAGTTCTTAAGTAATTCAGTTTCATCGTTACCCTCCAAAATTACTTTTAGCAGAGTAGGGATCCTTATTTGTCCTAATAGTACCATTCCATTAGATCAGCATCGCGAGACAATGGCAATTTTTTAGCCGTAGAAGTGTGGTGCAAGAGTATTATCATAGATGCAGGTAGAACTTCTACTTCGCCCGTAATGGATAAAACAAACCTCATGAACACGATCCTATTTAGAGCATCTAAATAGAGCAGTCCAAGGCTAGATCTTTCCTCCCTAATCGCATAGGCCTATCACTTGGTATTTCCTCGACTCCTCGCTCAACATCTTCAGGGGAAATCTTTCGCCTTTAAACATATCTCCCCACCTGAGCCTTTCTCCTCGCCTCGTCCTCAAGGGCAATTGCATGACCAGATACATCCCCTTTTCTCTATCTCTCCCCTTTTTGTAATGGCTTCCTTCGTTCCATTTATTTCATTTCTTTCTTTGACCCAAGCGTTCCCTTTATTGCTAGTTTACCTAGCTAGATAGGTATTATTACCGCGCATCAATTACATTAGAGCCTTTATTAGGGAAAGTAACAGTGGATTTTATTAAAACACAATTATTATATGGATAACTGATCGAGTATAGAGTACCGTGCCAAAATAATATATTTTCCCTTCTAAAATAAATTGGTTGAGTACCGTTAAATAGGAAAAGTCAAAGACTTTGATAAAAAATTAAATTAACTTCTCAGCAGATTGATAAATTCCAAGGTTACCTGTATATTTCCATTTTGTTGAGTGTCAACAATATTGCTTTTAATCTCTTTTTATGAATGATATGTTGATGTTACGGCGTGATAATTGAAGTTCTGGGCAATTTTGGGTAAGGCTGTTGACTGTTGGGATAAATTCAAAGAAGTGAGGATAGCTGGATGTAGGGGATAATGAGAAAAGTGCATGGCACTGAACAAGAAGAATACTTGTTTAAAAATCATTGTTACCATATTCTAAGCAGCCCTAAGACTGTTTGGGCCACTATGCAAAAGAGAATTTATAAAAAAATTTCAGGCCTTTCTTTGCATAGGCAATTGATTCATATAATTTGACACTACTTCCACTGGCATCTACACATGAAAGTTTTCTTCTAATTACCGAAATGAAATTGGATATTTCGTGACGCAACGAGTGAAACGTCACACACGTTTCTTGACTCAACGTCAATATCGAAAACGTTTTAATATTATATATATATATATATATATATATATATATATATATATATATATATATATATATATATATATATATATGATTTCGTGTTTGAATGTGTATTTGGCCAATGTGGCTCATCTCTTTCTTCTGGCTATGCGTGCCACGAAACGCACTGTTCTTTTCCTGTATGATGTTGTATGAATTCTAACCACTGTCCTTTCCTCTTGTGTATTGTCTATTTCTCCTTTGGTGGGTGAAACAGCCCCCTGACGCCATCTCTTGGCTAAAGAATCGGGGCGCTTGGCGACATATAAGACCCACGGATCTCAGGGTAAATTACATATCCTCGATAGCTCAAGTGGTTAAGAGCATCCGCCCGGCAAGTGGAAAGATCCGGTGTTCGAGTCCCGGTTGAGGAAATGTTTTTACTCTTGTGATCCGTTCGATTCCGCCTTCCCCACCTCTATTGTGTTCGTCCTTTATACGTGTTCCCATCCCTTTTCCTTATATATGTTTCTGTATATATGAGTATATATATATATATATATATATATATATATATATATATATATATATATATATATATATATATAAAGTATACAACAATAGATTGAGGCGAGAAAATAATACAAGGAAAGAAGAATGGTGGAAGATTCAGAGCAAGAATATGTAGTGATAAAATAGGAAGGGAGAAATGGCTTTGATGCACAGAATGGTGGGAGGGGTAAGAAAGGTGCGCCCATTATCGTACTTTGCAACGAAAGAAATGAAAGTCCGTGGCGGATTCATAAAATCAGTTACGTTTGCGGATGATAAAGCTTTAGGTCAATAAGCTGAGGTGTTACAGTCATTGCCTAGAGCATTAGAAAATCAATGTGATAGGCAAGAGATGAGAATCAATTCAAATGAAAAAAGTTATGGGATTTTTGAGAAAGAAGAAACCTAAGTCAATTGTTAAAATGGGAGCACAGAAATAGTTTATCTAAGAAATGTACAGAAGCAAAAAGGTAATAGGACGAAGAAGTTCGTTATGCGAAGAACCTTTCACATGGAGAAGGAAATTTACGACAGGGACGTTGATTAATAATGTTTATAAAATGATTGTCAAAACTTTGATTTGGAGCGTGGTTATGTACGGTGCGGAAATATGATCGTCGAAGCATTATGATAGCTGTGGATCGGAGGTTCTTGGCATGTGGATGTGGAGAATGACAGAAAAGGTAAAATGAACGAAGGGGAAAGGCAATAAGTCCTAGGTATTGTGAAGCAGGAGAGAGAGTGAGATGTTGAGAGAAATCTAAAGGAGTTAGAGAAGACGGATTTAGAGCGCTTTGATTTCGGAATGGGATGTTGAAGATTGTGGAAAACGTGAGAGCAATAGGTAAGCGAGGAAGGGGGAGGAAAAGGTTTTGCATGTTGGACAAAATGGAAAGTATTCGCAATTGAAGAACCGGTCAATCTAGTGCGTGAGGTCAGGTTGGCTTTTTGGATGGAGCTAGGAAGTGTACTGATGATCAGTCCAAAGCACTCACCTATGAACGGTGGACTAACAATAAAAAAATTAGCATAAATAAGTTATATTTTTAAGACCTGAATTGAAAGTATCCAAAAACATATTATTTTTCATATGTCGTGCTACATTAATCTATCAAGATGCTTATACCTGCCAAAGTGTTGAATAATTAATGAAAAATATTTCTGCGATCCCGCTTAATGCATAACGCTTTCCTACCCAGGCGGTTGCACGAGGTGAGCTTTACACCCTAGGATATAGGTTAAAGGAATTTTTATGACACATACCACCCAGGATGAGATATTGAGATCCTCACCTTCAGTTTCCCAGAAATCTCTGACAATCAGAATATAATTCAGACTGGGCGTGTCCGGAACTGTCACCCGGAACCAAAACCGGGGACGAGATCACGGATCTTATTTTTTGCGCTATATCTCCATCGCGAAATTCTTCTGTTACACAGTTTGCGATCGCGGATATTAATAGCTTGATTAGTAGAAGCAACAGGAATCTCATGACCCTGAATTCCTTAGGGCGAAATTTAAAAAAAAACAATGATTCTGTTTCCGTTATCCCACGCGTTAATGACGATAACGAAAACCGGTAAGCTTTAAGAAGACCCATACTCGATTCCCTGAGCTCTCCAGTCAACAGAAAATTATTGCTTTGATAAAACCATCTCGCTCCCCACCCACTCTGTGTAATCGAAAAATCCCTCTAAAACGGGTAGTCTCTCCTCAATTAGAATTGAATGGCGACGCGTTAAACGTTAACGGATTAAGCTAAACATTTAATTGGTCCCTTAACTCTTAACTCCTGTGATTAATTTTTCTGTTAACATTTTAATGTAAAAGGCTTATTTTATTTTTTTAAACACGTAAAAAGTTACGAGTTAAAATTTGATATGCTGGGTGAAAGGAGTTCCTTCTTAATAATCATTTGTAATTCGTACCGTACTACCTTCGTCTGGAGTTCGTTTGCAGATTGCAATAGTATGTATAGATTTGATGAAAAAAAATAATGTTCCTATTGCATAAATAATTTTTATAATTGCAAAATATTGAACAGAAATATTGCAAACGAAGAGGAATGAGTCTCTTCCCCAGCGTCTTTTGGAAACCACGCTTCACACATCTTATTAAAACAACGCGTTCCTGACCCCGATCTCTCCTCGTGTAAAATTTGGTTGCTCCCTCACGTGCATGATAAATAGTGTAAGGACGTGCTCATCTTATAACAGATCATAGACTGAATCAGTTATATTTTTGTTTGCTTCTATAAGCAATAAAACAATTCGTAAAAATATTTCTACAAACAGTACCAAATTACGATCAATGCAAGAGCAGAAAATTTCCTGCAGATCGCATAAGACACCTTTATTTCAGCTGTAGTCCCCAACAAAAATCATGACAAAACATTTAGACTCTTACTACCAATCAGAGGGTAAAGGAGATTGAACGAGAGGACTTCAATTTCAGTGAAGCACTTTTACCTTATTCAAGGAGTTGTAACAGTTCTTTAGCTTCTTTAGCGAGTCATTGCTTTCCTAATGATTTATCG
Source organism: Hetaerina americana (assembly GCF_022747635.1). Lineage (NCBI taxonomy): Eukaryota > Metazoa > Arthropoda > Insecta > Odonata > Calopterygidae > Hetaerina > Hetaerina americana. The sequence goes on from NW_027287427.1 coordinate 64,033,589, forward strand.
GATAAGACGTTAAACTGTGGACCCCTTGACTCCAATCGTTTAGAGAAGTATAATGCCGACGCTGGGTTTCTCTCCAACTTTCTTCCATTCCATCATAAGTCCCACTTATACTAAACCTATTCCGATTAACGCAAATGGACTTAGCTGTCGGTCTTCTCCCAAAACGATTGCCCAAACAAAAAGGATGTGGCACTTCGTCGATAGGTCGACCGACTGCGAAGATCAGAACTAGAGGTAACATCAATAAAATCTTTACGGTTAGATCGACGCGAAGCTGGGGAAAAATTAAGCCGCCATAATTAGGCATGCAGCCGCGCGGGAGCCGAAGGCAAGCGAGCCGGAAAGCAGGCGCTCGAAAACTGAATGGGACTACGCGTTGCGAAACGCGTGCAAGGGAAGTGAGTGGACCCACTCCACTTTAAGGGCGCGCCTTTGTTTTTGTTGGGGCGGCAGCGTTAGGCGGTGTGATTGTGTTGTGAGGAAGTGGTTCTCCGAGACTCTTGAGGCTTCATGGGTCGGTTGTCCATCCGGCGAGCGAAACAACATTGCCCACCCGAAGCATCCTTTGAGATAAGCACAATGGAGAGAGGGGGGGGGACAGAAGTTCGGTTTGCAATTATGAGGTGGCAAAGAATGCCAGCGGAATAACCCCACAGTCGTCCAAGTTAGCTGGATTTTGTCACCGTCTGCATTCAGGGAGTTGAATCGAGTGCAACCTGGAATAATTTTTATTCTCTCGTTCAAAGGAAAATTATGTGAATTATCAAAACCATCAAAAAGGAAACAAAAATTAATGTATCTATTATTCACTTACTCTTAAGGTGGTCAAGTGATCAGAACGCTGGTCTATTGACCGAAGGATCCGAGTATGATTCCGGGTTACGCCTTTGGACATTTTCGATTTCAAACAAGATTTTATAATTTTTCGGGTACCATATTCTCCTGAAGAACCACAGGCGAACCAGAGAAAGGAAATGTCCCCCCTACTGTCTGTGAATTTCACACGCCATTGGGCTTAGGGCGTTTACTAGGTGAGCTCTGCCCTCACCAATCACACAGACCTTTGGGTTGATTGCTCTGGTATCTTAAGTCAAATTTTCACCGAGTGATTATTTTCCTTTCGTAGAACTAAGATAAAATTAAGGATCGTAAATACATTTAATTAATATGAGTTTTAAAGTGTATAAAGTTAACCATGAGAATGATTTGAAATAATGATTTGATTAAATGTTCATGATATTGAAAACGCCGATGAAGTGCAACCAGTGGCGTATATTCTAAGTAGTTATATCTGGAATCGTCACCTCGCATTTTAATTCATTTATGTAGTTATAAAATGTATCAAGTCGTTATCGTAATTTAATGACAGATGCACCCATTTCCCCTTGTGATGCCAAGAGTAAAATTATTCACCGGAAAATTAATAAAAAAGATAATTGAAAGATATTGAAAAATGCAAGCTATACTGTTCCAAATCCAAAATCACCGGGAGACCTTATAACCAATTCCTTAGGAGGAAAAATTGATTTTCAAAATCCCAATAATTAATTTCTACCTAAGTGGCAATCACAAAATACAATGGAGGTTGATCAACCCAGATGACCTATGTGCCACTGATGCTTCATACGATAAGAATCCTTTTTAAGTTAATGGTCATAGTTGGTGTTTGCTTTTAAAATATAGTAAATTGCACTCTTGGAATTGATAAATAACAAGTCTTTCACAAAAATTGATACCTAGAAAACGTCCGTGACCCTATTGATTGCAACAGCAACACGTTTTTCACATGAGAGCAGGGGCAGTTAGCAATCGCTCTCAAGATTATTCAGCCGTGATAAACAATCCGTCAACTGGCGATTGCATTTCAGCCGTTGGTCGAGTAATGCATTGGCATAATTGAGAAACATGTATCCCTTCCAAAACATATGTTGAAATCACGAATAAACCATGTAACTTACTTTAGGGTTCACTCAATCGACAACTAATCGTTTCGGAGACTAAACTCAGTAATTAGGCTCGCTTGTTTTTACCACTCTATGATATCCTTGCTCTCGCGTTTAGGGAGGAAGTAGTAAACACAGAAAATTTCCCACGATATGTCCATGAGCGGTGCAATCGTTAAGATACCTACTAATGTGACCTGTCATCATGAAGGCAATTGAACACGTGAAATAATTTGTATTAGAAAAGAAGGAAAGTAATTATTTTTCAATGATCGTAGTCTTTACGGAGTGATTGCGTAGCATATGTAACGGTTGAAAAATATAACGAATTATTTAAAAAATTATTAATTAAGTTGTGTTTCGCTTTCACAGCAATATTCTTATAGCTACTGCAAAACAGACACAAAAATCAACGCGAAAGTTGGTCAGCTAGTTGAGCGTAGAGATCACTTGATAGGAAATGAAGAAACACCTTCGTGGAAAGCGCTTTTCATAGTCATAAGCATACGTAGGTTAACAGATCGTTTCAGCCGGAAAATACGCTAAATGTACCTCCTTCCTTCCACTGAAGTAGTTGACTGAGTCACCAGGAATTATAATCAAACCGCGAGTGAGTTTTTATTTTTTGTATACTCCATGTTTTTTAATTTACTTATGTGCGTCACGACTGAGTTATATATATATATATATATATATATATATATATATATATATATATATATATATATATATATATATATATACACACACATACATATATTTATATATACACACACATACATATATTTATATACGATATATATTTATTTAAGTGATGGTGTCACGTTAAAAACACTATTGAGGAAGGCAACGGGAAACCACCTCAATTATCATTCCCAAGAACAATGTGATGGACAATAGAGATATTTTGAGTCCTGGCAACCACGGGGCTCGGCCCAATCGGCCGTGTGTCGTGCCCGGCAGCGGGGGAGGCAAGGCTTCCGCGGTCGTCATCCCACGAAACCCTTGCAAGGGAAAACCAGCAGCAGCAGGACAGAAGACGCAGGAGAAAAAGACCAAATTAGTTAGAATAGGAACGTGGAATGTTAGGACAATGATGAGGACGGGGAAATTGGAGAATGTTAAGCGAGAGATGGAAAGGGGAAATATAGATATTTTAGGTCTATGCGAGGTGAGATGGAAAGATAGCGGGGATTACTGGAGTGATAAGTATAGAATAATATACAGCGGTGGGGACGAGAGCCAACGAGGGGTCGCCATAGTATTAAATGAAGAGGTAGGAAGAAGCGTAGTCAACATAGAGCAGGTAACGGATAGAATACTACTAGTGGAGATAAAAGCAGAACTGACGAACTTAGTTATTATCCAGGTATACATGCCACCGAGCAACCATAAGGAAGAAGAGGTCGATAGGATATACGATCAGTTAGAGGACATGATTGCATGTGTTCCTGCAGGGAAACATTTGATAGTGATGGGGGATTGGAATGCGACAGTAGGCGAAGGAAGAGATGGTGATGAGGTGGGGGACTACGGTTTAGGCACGAGGAATGACCGCGGGGAGAAAGCAGTTGAGTTCTGCAGGAGACAGGGGTTAGTTATCACCAACACTTGGTTCAGACACCACAAAAGACGCAGGTATACATGGAAAATGCCAGGTGACTCGGGAAGATATCAGCTAGATTATATCCTGGTTAGACACAGGTTTAGGAACAGTGTGATAAATTCCCACAGCTTCCCGGGAGCGGATGCGGACTCAGACCACAATTTAGTTGTTATGAAATGTAGCGTACGTTTTAAAAAGATAAGGCAGGGGCGGCGAGTTAGAAAATGGAATGTAGAAGCATTAAATGGGTTGAAAAGAAAGGAATACAAACAGGCGGTAGAGAAAATCATGGAGGACGGTAAAGAGCTAAGTACTATTGAAGAAAAATGGGAATGTATCAAAAAAGGGTTGTCTAAAGCGGCAAAAGACACTATTGGAACCGTTAACGCTAAAAGGACTCGTAAACCATGGATCACGGATGAGATGATTACAAAAATGGATGAGCGGCGAAAATGGAAGAATATAAATACAGAATTAGGCAAAATGAAGTACAAAGAATTGAACAATAAATTGAGGCGGGCAACAAATAAAGCAAAGGAAGCATGGTGGAAGACGCAGTGCGAGAATATGGAAAGTCTGCTGAGGAAGGGGGAAATCGGTGCGCTTTACAGCATAGTTAAATCTTTATCGGGAAGTAAGAAAGGGAGATCAACGATAGCAGTTAGAGATAAGGCCGGTAAGGTAATAGTTGACGCAGGAAAGATCCAAGAGAGATGGAAGGAATATGTAGAAGACCTGTATAGTAAAGAGCTTAGACCAACAAAGTTAGACATTGAAAAGGAACATGACGTAGAGGAAGATAGCTTAGGTCCAGGCATACTAGACAATGAGATAGAAAGGGCATTAAGGGAGATGAAACTAAATAAGGCCGTGGGGGTAGATAACATTCCCGTGGAACTTTTGAAATGCTTGGGAAAATGTGGGAGGAAGAGGCTATATGGGCTGATCCGTAGTATTTATGAGGAGGGAATCTGGCCGGAAGACTTTGTGAGATCAGTTTTAGTTCCTATTCCGAAAAAGGTAAAGGCCACGTCATGTGAGGACTATAGGACAATTAGTTTGATATCCCACGCAGCTAAGGTTGTTCTCAGGATCATAAACAAAAGGATAGAGAGTAGGGCAAATGATTACTTAGGGGATGATCAGTTTGGGTTTAGGAAGGGGAGAGGTACGCGTGATGCCATTGCAGTAATGAGATTATTAATCGAGAGGAATATAGAACACAACCAGGAGGTATTTGCCTGTTTCGTAGATTTCGAAAAAGCGTTTGATAGAGTAAATTGGGAAAAACTAATGAGTATATTGCAGAAAATAGGAATAGATTGGAGGGAAAGGAGGCTAATCCGCAACCTGTACATGTCTCAGACTGCTCAGGTGAGGGTGGGAAACGGGGAGTCAGGATGGGCAGTGTTAGGAAGGGGTGTAAGGCAGGGTTGCCCATTATCACCGTTGCTGTTCAACCTGTACGCAGAAGAAATGATCAAAGAGGCATGGGAAGAACTCGAGGTAGGAATGAAAGTGGGCGGGGAATTCGTAAAATCAGTTAGGTTTGCTGATGACCAAGCTTTAGTTTGTCAGTCAGCCAAGGGGCTGCAAGCATTGCTTAGTGAATTGGAAATTCAGTGCGACAGGTATGGGATGAGAATCAATATTAATAAAACAAAGGTTATGCGATTTTCTAGAAAGAAAAAGGCCAAGCTTAACATTAAAATAGGAGGGCAAAAGCTAGAGCAGGTAGAACAGTTTACGTATCTCGGTAGTGTTTTGGACCAACACGGTCAAAGTAGTAGGGACGTAAGGAGAAGAATTGCGCTAGGCAAAGAGGCTTTCACAAGGAGGAGGGAGTTAATGACAGGGACTTTGAGTAAGGATGTTAAGAAAAGACTCGTAAAAACTTTGATATGGAGCGTAGCTATGTACGGAGCGGAAACGTGGTCATTGAAGCAGGAGGATAGACGTAGATTGGAGGCTTTTGAAATGTGGGTGTGGAGAAGAATGGAGAAGGTGAAATGGACAGAGAAGAAAACAAATGAGGAAGTACTTGGTATGGTGGGCGAAGAGAGGGGTTTGTTGGGAGCAATCCTATGGAGTCAGGAAAAGTGGATGAAGGGGGTGTTGACCGGCAGTGGGATGTTGAAGACTGTGATAGAGGGTAGAATGTTGGGCAAAAGAGGAAAGGGAAGGAACAGGATAGGGTTGTTGGACGGGATGAAGGGAGGAAGGAAGTACTCAGAGATGAAGAGGGACCTGATATAGAGTAGGATGATTGATTTTGTGTTTTGTTAGGAGTAATAAAATATTTGTTTGGTAGTTGTGTCAGTCCAAAAACCTACCTTAACCGGTAGATTACTTAAAAAAAAAAAAAAAAAAAAATATATATTTATTTATGTATGTATTTATTTTGTGTTTTAGTCACAAGCGTGCCGATGGTGCATAGATTTAGAAAGAAAAAATAAAGAGAATTTCAGCAATGGTTTTTGAGTATTTCGGTGGCCCAACCACCTTTCTCAACGGATAAAAGAAAACTCAATATTCAAAGCATTAAAAAATTAGAACTGCGAGTGTCTCTTTATTTTTTGTTTATAAGTTTTATATACCATACACATACATAACATTTATTTCTTAATTGCTAGTATATGGCCAGCATAAATAATAAACGGGAGAAAATTTGTGAAGAAGCAGTGAGAATAAACAATTCTATTATTTACGGTTACATAACCTTTTTAGCTGGATGACGAGATAACAAACGAATTCCATCAAAATCTTCAAATGTAATGAAGCAATTTTACATAAACTCTGTTAAACAAGGGTGAAAAGCATGAAGATTCGGTAAAAGATCGGTATTTTATTTTGAACCGATCGCCATTTACATTGAGTTGTTATTGAATTTGTTGGGTCTGCGATTCTTTAGCTGTGATGGAAATCAAAAACCGCCAAATATTTCCCTTGACCCATATTGATTTAAAGCGGTCCAGTGGTCGTCTTTCCAAGAAATAATTTGTTTCTTGTCCACCCCATTTGTTTATTCATCCCCTCCTTTAAAAGCACTGCTCCCCGCTTTAATATAGAAGGATGTGTCCTTTATTTTATGCTCCTGAAAAAGGTATTAATGTCGGAATCTGGGTCATGAACCTCAAATTTCAAGTGAGTTTCAAGATTTTTATTTTCTCCGCCTAAAAAAAAAGGATTCACAACCAGACCATACCAGAAAAAATTTCGTCATTGAACCTAAAGAGCAGAATCTACTAAAAATATTGTCCTGAAAAACGTCACGGAAGTGTATATAGAGAATACTCAGTCATCATCCTTAGAAAAAAAATTTTCCCACATATTTGTTTCCATACAAAAGTATTCCATCTCCTAATTAACTCCCCCATAGGTGATTTTACATTTTCAATTGAATTGAAGCGCTTAGATTATTATTTACTACAGTTGTGACCACAGATACGTGTGGATTAAAGGCCCTCAATGCTAATTTACTCTACCGTGTATCCCCCCTGAGATCCCATGCTATGGCTATTTTATGTTTCGTTCAATTTTGTTTCTGGGCGTGGCGAGTATTTGTAGGAACGGGTACATACGTATCTTATATATATATATATATATATATATATATATATATATATATATATATATATATATATATATATATATATATATATATTCACATGCTCACTACATATGTTTATGAATTATGTTATCACATGGCGACCGGTTGATAGTTGTTTTCTATTGAAATTAACCCGATATTTATGTTAATTATTTGAATGTGCCACCTGACTACGTGTCTCCCTGTGATTCACTGATTACACAAATAAATAATACTTGAATATGTCTGAAGGACCTCGATTGCTAACCAAATGGGAAAACGTTAACATGGACGAGTTTCCGGAGGGCAACCATACGTCCATGAGTGCCTCGAGAATTTGGCATATTTATTTTGTTTTTTCGTTTAATTAAGAAATAACATCTTTCATTAAGAAGCAGCAATATGAGATGAAGCCAGAGTCTTAAAGGGAGAGAGTACTTTTTCCGTTCTAATGTTACACCCCCCCCCCCAATCTCGCTGCTATTCAAGCGTTGATCAGGACTGACCACGGTTGTTTCTTTTTTTCCGTCTCTCTTTTTTTTTCTTCTCCTTGCCAGCAGACGTCCATGGCCTTTCGTACGCTTTCCCATCCACTCCTTGGTCATTTTTCCCTCCCGGCCATTCCCCCCAACCCTCCCCACAGGAGGAGAAGGCATAAACCAAGTCCGCTTTCTCCTCTGCGCAGCCTCCGACCCGTCCCCCTCCAACTCCTCCCTCCTCTCCTCAACTTCTCCCACTCTTCTCCCCGACTACGCCTGACCCCATCCCCTCCTGTGGATCATCCCGCCCACTCCATTCACGCGGGGAGAGAGGCCGAGGACGCGCTCTATATCGCTCTTTTTTTACGCGTTCGCAACTCCATCGACGTCATCGTTAATCCGTGACGTCTTCGCTCGGCGCCGCGGAGAGATCATTCGGCCGTTATGTTTATAGGGCGCGGGGCCGTGTGTGGCTATGTACGGTGGCAGCATGGGTGCGAGGAGGAAAACTTTCCCGGCGGTCGCTCACCTGACCGCTCCTTTCGCAGATTCCGCCGGTACTTGCGGAGCGAGTTATTCTTCGTATCGGCGCCTGTCGCTCCGACGCGAAGCCCCTAAACCTTGTTCCCGTTGTTGGCATTTCATCACCGTCGAAAACGACAGTAATGTGCATTAGTGTTCTAAAGAGATACCTGACTGGCCATTCTCACGATGGTCGATCGCGTTCGCGCTTGGAAAATTTAACCGAGTCGATTGATTTACATTGCTTAGCATGTTTACCCTTGGAATACCTAAACGGTTGAGTTTGTCAGCAGACATCAAATATATCGTGACTGATGTTGCGCTAGTTAAGGGTTGCTGTGGAAAAAAAGCTACCAATGAGCTCAAAATAGCATGTCAGAGACAAAATGTGCTGGCTAAAACTCTTTCAGCATCGCTGGAAATATAATCGTGAATGAATCTTGTGAAAATTTAATTACTTTGCAAGAGGAACGTCTTGTCACTCGTCAATCAGCTTCCAGAGAGTACATTGCAACGAGCATAAATATAAAAGATAAGAACGCAACATACTACCTTGATCAAAAAGTTCCCGGAATAACCACCGTGTGGCGCTCCCATCGTTCCGATTTGAGTTCTGTTTTTTTTGTTAAATTGGTACATCTGTTGTTGATATTCCCTTTAAATCTTAGTGTCATAACTTGACATTTGCAAAAGTTACGTAGCCAAGAGTACATCTATCTCTGTGTGTGTTGGCAATTTTTTACAATTGCAGAAATGGATTTAAATTTGCAACAACGAACTTGTATTAAATTTTGCGTACAAAACGGATTTAGTGGCGCACGGACGTTGGAAATGTTGGAAAAGTGTTTCGGCAACGATTCTCTAAAAACAACGGTCGTTTACCAGTGGCACGAGCGGTTCAGAAGTGGTCGTGAGTCAATCGAAGATGATGAACGCAGTGGCAGACCATCGACATCGAAAGTCGGTGAAAAAATTGATAAAGTAAAAGAAATGTTGGTCAATAACCGCAAATTAACCATCAGAGAAATAGCGGAGGACTTGAACATTGCCTATGGATCCGCCCAAGGCATTGTGGTTAATGATTTGGGTTTCCGTCGTATAGCAGCAAAGTTGGTGCCAAAAGACCTCAATTTCATGCAAAAAAGAGACCGTGTTGACGTCGCAAAAGACATGATTTCCGAGGCTGAATCCGATCCCACATTCATCAAAAGGATCATTACTGGAGACGAGACGTGGGTTTATGAGTACGACACGCAATCCAGACATCAGGCAAGTGAATGGCGTTCACCAAATGAGCCGAGACCAAAAAAACCACGTCGTTTTCAGTCAAAAAAGAAGGCAATGCTGACGGTTTTCATGGATTACAACGGTGTAGTGCATCATGAATTTTTGCCAGAAGGCCAGACAGTAAACAAAGAGTATTATTTGGGCGTTATGAGACGTTTGCGTGAAGCAATTCGCCGAAAGAGACCAGAAATGTGGCCAGAAAACTCGTGGATTTTGCACCATGATAACGCACCGTCGCACAGTGCTATCATTATTCGTAATTTTTTGACGAAAAATGCAACAAATACCATCCAACAGCCACCGAATTCACCTGATTTGGCTCCCTGTGACTTCTTTCTGTTCAATCGAGTTAAAAAACCATTACGGGGAACGCGTTTTAGCAGCCGAGAGGAAGTAATGGAAAAATCGCAGGAAGCACTGATGGACATACCGAAAACCGAATATAAAAAATGTTTCGAGGATTGGATCAAGCGCTGGCATAAGTGTGTTGCAGTCGATGGGGATTACTTTGAAGGGGACAATATAGATTTAGATGAATAAACTTGTATTTTTAATTTTCTGAATAAATTCCGGGAAATTTTTGATCAAGGTAGTATATATTAGTTGAATTTGCAAACACAATGTCCCCAATAATAAATATTGAATAGATAGAAAAATCAATATAACCAATATATACGTTATAGCATACAGAAATACGACGAAAGTCGACATTTAATTTTTTTTTTAATTTTGAATCCATCATTATCATGCGCATCTTACCTTCCTATGCCTATTTAATTATATAGACAAAATTAATGAAATTTCAAATAGAAAATTCTACAAAAACTAAGTTTTTTTCGATACACATCGAAATTGAGGTACCAATGAGACTAACATGATTATGCGAATAATTTTGATCGACCAATGATCTAATGTTGAACTTCGATGGAACTCGTTTTTCTCCACTTGCTTCGTTTTTCCATAATACATTTCATACATTCGCAATAAATTTTTTACTGCTGGAGTAAACAAGAAAATTATATTGCTCCTAATATTTAAGGCTCTGTTAACATTATTTTCGATCCAGTGCTTCATTTATATATGCTCCATCTATAAATACCTAACGTGCATGCATACTTTGACGGTCCTGAGTACAAATCTTTCACAGGGTAATTTTGCGTTTAGTCATGAAACTATTATATGTTTCCTGCATAAAAACTGAAAAAATCACTCATAAATATTGAATTCATACGAGGTCAGGTCGCATGAGATGAAGTGGTGTGTAAGATATGACTAATTAGTGGTTAAACTACGTATCTAGTGACTTTATGAACAGGAGGATCCAGTTAACAATTTTCGTGCCAAATACATAAAGTTTACCGATCGGAATCTAATTCGTGGTCAAATTATACCATTACTTGAGCAATGGATAATTTTTGTCGCTTTCTAGAAATGTATACGTAATTAAACATTTAGTAACTCTTGGATGCAGCGCATTTTGTACGTACCTTATGTATCTTGACGAACGGTTACATTCGTCTGAAGATATCCCCTTTGAATCATCAAAAAATGTACCTGAACCAAGGATGAATGCGACAACACAGTTACGCGCAACCCGCTGTCACCCATCCGGTGGGAAAAATTCCACGCGAGCGGAAAGTTTTACATACATGCGTAGAGATAAGGGGAGAGAGGGGCCTTCCCTATGCCTCAATGGGGAATTAATGCACGCGCCATGACTTTCAAACCTTTGCTGCGCAACTATGTAACCTGTGCGTAAGACTCATACTACGACGCGGGACATTTTTCATAATTTGCACTACTTGCTGCATTGAATAATTGACCATGTGTTAGCCCAGGAGGTCTTGGCTGTTCATCGGAAAACTCCGGAACCCTTCGTGGGCGACGCCTCTGGACGATTCCAGCTAAACTCAGTGATTTTCTCCGAAAGTAGCAGGACTTAGTGAGAACAAGCGGACGGGTGGGGGTGAAGAAAAGGCATGCTCTACTCCGAAAGAGTTGATTTCACTTGCCGTAGGGTTTTGTGCGGGTTAGATCTTATCTCACTTCCCGAATCAACCAAGGGTTAATGACTCGTGCCGCTAGAAACACCATTGAGTTTATAGTTTTGACGATTTCGTTTAATAGCGATTATTAAGGCATTTTTTCCAGTTCGTTTAACATTGATTTCAATGTTTACTTGATATTTAAGGTAGCCTGTCGTTTAAACTACTTTTTGAACTGACACAAACTGAACACGACTTCATCATCAAGTCGTGGGATACATAATTAAGGTAACTTCTCGTGGCCATCTTCAATAGGTTTTTTAACATAACACCATATCTGAAAAGGCCGCTTCACTGGGGTCAGACGCCTTCGGAGCCACCTCACTGAGGGACAGGCGCTGCATCGGCTAACTTTCGCCTGGTTCCTATCCTTTGACCTATTTGGCATGGGTCGGACACGACCTATCTATCAGGAGCAATAATAATTGCTCCCACCAGAATAGGTCTAGGGGGTCAGCATAGCCCTTGTAGCTCCTAGGGTCATCGGAATATCGAGATTTTTGTCCGCAAAGGGAGCATATTTAATTGTTTAAGTTTTAATAAAACATCGACGGTATGTCTGACCCTTTGGACAATTTAGCCGATTTAAGATTTTTAATAAATTTTTCCACTAGCTAGCTTGTAATGACCTCCTGTATACATGAACAATTTAGCCAATTTGAACATTTTTAAATGATTCTTTCACAATAAAACTTGCAATCCTGTATAAATGAACTACTCATCAATGTTAACTAGAATTTACAAAAAATAATAGGTTACCGGAAAATATACCAGTATACCATAGGTACGTATTAAGTCTTGAAGAACGACGACTGCAGTTTCACAACGCAGCAAATTGCTTGAAAAAATCCTCTTGAATTCTTTTTGTTTTAACTATAAAAATATTTATTGTATTTAGCATCTGTATGAATGTTCTGATCGAATAGAACTGTAGAAAACCTTGCAGCTTGGCCAAGATGCTCGAGTTTACAATCAGAGAATTGATAGAGACTTCAACGCTAGAAATTCTTCGAAAGAACTTAAAGTAATTGGGGAGGACTCAAAAAAACTAAAAATATACCACGAATAAATTTATCTCCTAAATAGTTAAACGCCTAAAAACGGAGTCTCACATTGTATTAATCTGCTGCAGTCATTCACTCCGGAGCATGTATCGATTGTATCCAATACTTCCGTAACCGGCTCACCAAGCTTGAAGATAGCATGTGTCTGAGAAGTTGGATTCACAACGATCGTTTAAATAGTCCTCATGATTTTCAGACTATAACAGAACAAGGGTGGGGTTTTTTCCTGCATATTCGAAACAACTAGTAAACCTTCTGAAAATACACGACGCCTTTGAACAGTAAGTACTTTTCAGATTTTGTAAGGGGTTGACAGTAAATATCTCTTTGTCGACTTTCAGAAATGAAAAATATATTCATTCTTTTGCTTACTATCACCCACGTACAAAACTGATCTTGTTTCATGATAATTTTTGCATATTCAAGTACTGCCGGACGTAATAATTTTTGGCAAACCCAAAGTTCTCTTGATGGCATCCAGGCTTTAGTATGAAATTTCGAATACTTACGTTTTCCCTTCAATTCGATATGGATTGGTAACAAAAGCAACGGAAGAATTAATTTGGCCGCGATATTTCTGAAGAATCTGACACATGGCGGCGAACAAAGAAGAGTGGTTCCGTTATCCTTTGAGTATATTAGCCATATCCGGTTGACTCACGGTCCCCGCAGACTCCTGCCTCAAGAGACCCCTCCGCAAAATTGGAGTAACGCAGGTTCCATCCCCGCCCAATCTACCAGAGATCCGAGATCTTTTTTTTTCGCCCCGGGACGTCATTTGCCCGTCCGCTAAAAAAGCCTCGCGGGAGAGAAAAAGGAAAACCTTTCCTCGGTTATTCCCCGGATTCCACTCTGACCCACCCCTCATCTTCCCCCTTCCTCCCCCTACCCCCGACGCTCCCTCAGACCCCCCACCCCTGACGTTCCCTCACACCCTCCACCCACACGCCCTGCCCCCTCCGTCCGCCCGCCCTCCCTCGCCTTGTAACAGCCTTGTAACAGCCGAACACGCCCTTTCCTCACCTCCGCCACCTTCCCTCCCTATCGCGCTGAACGTCATCAACCACACATTCTCTTTCGAAGCAAGTGTTATTTTCACCAAAATGGTTACATAAATTTTAAATAACCGTTATGCATGCGTTTCCCTGCATGGCTTTTGGAGAGATTGCGGCACCAATAAGTCATGCTGTAATAGGAGCACCCTCAAACCCATACAAATCCCATTAAGGACGAATACAAAAATCTCTTGCCGGCGAAAAGGAACTAATTCATCACCACCAAAATTAACGTAAATAAGTCTCAGCGTTAGAAATAACAAAAGTATAAAACATCAAGACCAAAAAATTTGAAAAATCATCTACATTCGTATAACTTAATAGCACAAATTAGATCAGATATTATGAGACAATTTTACCGGAACAATTGTTTTATCTCTACAGATAACATATTAAGAATTTCTGCTGTAATATATAATATACTAATTTTAAATACCCTCTATTCTACATTTATCATTTACTCTCTTGCTTACCTCTTTCGGCTTTCGCCTCTCCATCAATTTAAGCGCTTTATGGGGATCGGGATGGTACGATGGCCATTGTACTGGCTTCTCACCCAGGAGGCCTGGGTTCGAATCGTGGAGGTGACAGAATCGTTTCAGAGGTGCTTTTTGGAGAGAAATTTGAATGAGTACGCATTTCGTCGATGTGTAAAGGTTTGAATACATTGGGCGTAGCGCTGGATGTTTCCAAAACTTGGACTTTTTAATTTAAGTATCTTTCTTTGATAAGTTTCTGAAGTATTTGAAGTATCTTTCTTTAATTATTACTCAGCATATATTTCGATTAAAGGAGTACGGAATAATACAAAACCAGACCCCCTTTTACTCTTTCCATACTAAGCTAATTTTCCCTACGAGGTGATTTGGTACGATAGAGTCCTGGACTATTGAGGGAAGAGGGCTAAAGGGAGAATTAAGGAAGGAAGTTTTTGAGATTCAGCTGTCAACATTTACTTAATGCCCGGCGGGCTACCACGGGATCGTGTGACAGTGATCGCGGAAAGAATCAAGGGTATTATCTGCGTAAAGAGAAAGAAAAACTAAGATACGTAAGGATGTGAAAGAGAAGACCTAGTAGGAGGAGATTCAGAAAAGGCATCAAGAGTGGAGAGATTAGTATAGAGAAGAAGTTTACCGTGAGGACGATATAGGTACAGCTGAGCAACTATGAGATTTAAAGTAACTGAAAATAAATTTTTGAAAAAATGAAGAAGTGCGGGAAATATCGCGACCATTACGTACTTAAAATAAGTCGTCATCTGCTGATGCCCACCGAAACGGCAGTAATTTTACTGCGTGAAAATCACTTCCCTTGACCGGGACTTTTTACGCTGTGAAATTCCTTTGTTGATTTATGGGAAAGTAGATTCCAGCATTCATACACAGCCAAGAGTTTGCTTTTACAGCTGACTGCCTATACTTATTATTATAGGTTGCACACCAATAATCTTAAGTAAAAATAATTATAGTAAATGGTGAATTCATTATTTTTTTATGACAATTGGAAAAATTTTTGATAGAACATCAGACCAAACATTTTCCAAAGCGCGCAAGTAGTTTTAAAAAAAATCAAAGCTTATGATGACGGTCAATGCAATTTTCATTAATACAATTGGGATCACTTTACATAGCTATTGATGAAATCCGTTCAATTTAATGTGAAAAAACACAGTGACAATTTATATAATAGTTGAACAAGACGATATAAAAGTCCCATTTGCGCATGCATTGAAGTATAAATTAACAAAAAAACGGTTGGAGGGCATATGGATTGTAAGTGGCATGTTGAAGGTTGGAATAGAAGGGAGAATGTAAGGTAGTCGCAAAAGAAGGAACGAAAGATTAGGAGAGATTGGACGGCACGGAAGAGGGGTGTGGAGGAATTGTAAGGAGCAGAAGAAGAATGCAGTTTTAAATCAACAGGTGCACCGACGTGTTTTAGATGCTCGCAGCGATTTGTAACCGTTTTGGCAGGAATTTCACAAAGACTGCTTTTAGTCCTAAAGCAAGAAAGCGAATGGTTGAATGGGTGCGGAAATTTTTCAATGATTGACATGCATTCAAGGCCGAGGAGATAACCAGTCAGCTTCGGGGTAAAACAATTATTTCCCAAGAAATCGGATCCACGATTGTACACGTAATATTGGAATGTTCTCTAATTGACGAGAAATGATTACTGGAAATTGGATGAGTCGAATCCTCACCAAACCATCACCTCTCTCAACTGATGACCACCATATTTTTTTCTGGTTAAAATGGAAAAGAAGGCAGTACTATTGACCATATTTGAGTTAATTTTTGCTAATAATTAATCAAATAAATAATGGGTTAAAATAATTCATGCCTAAAAGGAGCCTAAATCCGGGCAAAATATTGAAAATATCATCAAATGGAAATTGAATATTATTCGTTTAAAAAATAAAGCACTATTTTTCAATTCCACTACCATGGAGGAAAGAAATCTTTGTCCCCGCTATAATTGTCCTCACAACAATAAATAAATGCATGATCCGAGGAAACGATTGAAAATTATATCCTAAAGGGGTGGGAGTTGGTGTCGTTAAAGTATTGCGAGAAAATAAGTTCCCCGAGAAATATGGAGGGATTGTTATGACTGTGTTTTCATAACCTCCAGAGACCTTTTCGTGTTTTGAGAGAAATACTTAAGGTTCTCAGCGCCTCCGCCTTCCGGGGAGTTGAACCATTTGCCCGAGGCCTGACAAGTGGCTACGAGGAAATTCCCTTCAACGATGGGTATAGCGTCTTTTGCCTTTCTTCACTCAAGTAAGTTAATGGACTAACCTTTCGAAATAATTTCAGAATATACGACGCAGTAAGTAGATGCGCATTCATCAAGTCTCATCTCATTTATGAGCATGGTTAAATTATTTCCTATTCTCAATTCCTCTCTTTCGAGTCGGAGAACAATTCATCAAACGATTACTTTGGATCTGATGAGACGATGGCAGATCGATTGCGAAGAAGGTGTTTACAAAATACTCAAAAAATATTAGCTTATGCCACCATTATAATTATCAACACTGGAGTCGAATTGACAATGAGCTTCGAGGACCGGAAGCTGACCGCCTTGGGTGTCACATGACGTTTTGGCACCCGAAAAACCACACAGCTTGAATGATGGCGGTCATTTCTGAAGTGTCTTACGAAACTTGAACTCAGGTCGTTCAATTATTTGTCAAATGCACTATCTAAGACGCTATCACATCCCATAAATTGATGCTTCGTATTTTAATTTCATTTTTCAAGAAATTTTCTGGGTGCGATTACGAGGCCATATTGATAAAACGCAAGAATTTGAAATAAATTTGAATTTTTTTAAACCCAGCTAACCCTTTTGGGATATTTTAAAAATATTTTCAATTAAAATCCATTGAATCAAACCGATGAACTGCCGGCGTTTCGATGTCTGGACTCTGACGTGTTTTATTGGAAACCGGCGACGAATACTCAAAGCATACGATAGTTAAACAATAAATCCACGGATGAAACTTTGTTTTACCTTTATGATCAAGGAAACTTTTCATTTTATTTTAATTCCGTATTCCTCTAATACCGAATTCTAAAATACCTTCTGATCGATGCATCAATTTAAACCCACAGTCTATTGGATTTATTGAGCACAATCAAAAGTCTGGTGAAACAAAAATATAGAGGCACCAAAACTTGCTTGCACCTATGCCTTTTAATAGGATTGACTAATTTTCATGATTGAATCGAAACTTTCCATATTAGCTCGTGACCTTTAATTCCTCCCTATGCTCTTAATGGTAGATTGTGGTGTCATGCCGTGGTAGGTGCGCGCCTGCAAAGTAGGAATCGCGCTTCATGTAATCCCTTAGTTGTGAAATGGTTGTTTAATTAGATTCTTCGAACTCTCGTGACAGCTCAACATAATACGAGCTCTTTGATTTTTCTCAATAGGTACCGAACTATTTTTTTGGAAAACCTAGAAGAATAGGGAAAGTATTACCCTTCAACCCTAAGCGCGTTACTAGTTAAGGTGCAACGAGTTGATACCCAGCACCAATAAAAAAACCAGCCTCCACTTGGAAGAATATAAGAGGAATTTCCCTTCATAAACTGCAAAATCACCTTTGAATATTTTCCTACATCTGTTCAATTCGAGATTGATTTACTGACTGGCATTGTCTTTCATCATCCAC
The DNA here is from genome assembly GCF_022747635.1 of Hetaerina americana. NCBI lineage: Eukaryota > Metazoa > Arthropoda > Insecta > Odonata > Calopterygidae > Hetaerina > Hetaerina americana. The sequence continues at coordinate 64,051,365 of NW_027287427.1, forward strand.
CCTAAGTTCAAGTCCGATTACTAATGAATACCATCTCTAGTGGTTACTAGCATCGCAAACAACCTCCACGGCAACAGCATAATCAAACTTCTATATCAGGAGAATAAGTTCCTCCAGATGGAACTTTGGCAGGAACCGGAATTCCAATGCACATCATGTCATATTCACTGTCTTCACTTTGAGTTGAAACATGAGTCCTCGCGTAGTCAGCCGATATTCCACCCGCCGCAGTTCCTAAACGACGTCATTAGCAATCCCCAAAATGCTATCTAATTGGAAAAGTATTAATCAAAACCTCACAAACTATTCGGTCCCCCAAATATATGCGTTTAATGGATAGAATTGAAATTTGGCCTTAACATGGAATTAAAATGAGGCGCAGTTCCTCCCGACTGACCTCTTCACGTCTTTGTTAACAGTAGTGACGGACTCTTAATTTGTGCGAATGAAACATACTGAGAAATTAAAATAAAACTAAAATGATATGTGCCGCGCGTTTCGATGCTCCTGCATCATCGTGAGGTAAAATAAAAGGTTTAAAATTCCGGGTTGGGATCTATATACTTAACTCTGATGGAGTGTACATGTCCATGTACTTATACATTGCCCACTCCGATTTTACAGCACACAAGTTATATTTTTTCCATATATAGCCTACTCCAAACTTATGACATTGCATTTATCTTTACCTAATGATGCATAGACATTGAATGGAATAAATTTCTGTGAAAATTAACAATATTTTCATCATTTTATAACTGTTCACGAATTCTTTTTTCTTCGTGTATCCGCCTTCAATATTTTCTTCAAATATCTCATCCAAGATCTTCACGTCTATTCCTTTCCATTTCAATACCCTAAAAAGTTACTTTCATAAAGTCATCGTATCGTAAATCTGTGCGATAAATCCATCCCTTCTTATTTCTATGTCCATTCGAATTCATCCATCTTCAGCCCTTCACAGAAATCCTTTATTTATTTTTCTATCCTTTCAATTGATCTTCACCACTATCCAATGACATCTAAATTTCCACTGCTTTCGATCTTATTTGGTCAAATAGTGAAAGTTGGTTCCATATGTATCCTCGACCAAATATTTTCAAACGCTGAGCCTAATTCTCCGTGCTTCGAGGAGATTTTTCATCCCGTCACAACCCCCTTGGCTCGTGCTATTATCTTAGTCATCTTGATATTGTCGTTTGTGGTGATATTTCTTCGCAAACAGCCAATATCTTCCACTTGTTATAGCTATCGTTTCTCCATTTTTAGATTTTTGTGGTATTCTGCTCTTCTGTTGCAGTATAATACCTTGCTTTTGCATACGTTTACACGGCCTCCAAAGGTTGCGCTATTTCAATTACCCTCGCCGTATTAAGAATGCCAATCTTCATATACGCTTAATTTTTAACATTTCAGCAACGGCATATGACTCGCAAAATGCAACGTGCTGATCCACTCCTCATTGAGGAACAGATGCTGCGCCGACTACCATTCGTCTGGCACCTATCCTTTGACCTATCTGGCATGGGTGACCAGGAGTAAATATCATTGCTCCCGCGAGCATAACTTCAGGGGTCATCAGAAAGCACATGCCCTTCCACAACGGCGAGATTGTCGTCCGCGGGGAAATCATTTTTCATTGTTTAAGTTATGATTAAATATCGACGGTATCCCTGATCCTTAGGACAATTTAATCGATCCACTTAATTATTCCACTCAATTTTTCTAATTTTTTAATTCCACTAACTTCTAATTTTCCCAATTTCACTAACAATATGGAACTCCGATATGTAACGATATAGATCCCCAACATATTACGGGCGGAGGGATCACGAATATAAAATTGGAGAGATAGACTGCAAAATTAACAGGTTTAAAATGTCATTTTTTCCAAGAACAATAAGAGACCACAATGCTTGTAATCGAAATCCCCCAAGAGTCAGTTCGACACAAGTATTAACCTACAAGGTAGGGACTGCGCATGGTTATATATATATATATATATATATATATATATATATATATATATATATATATATATATATATATATATGTATACTGCAGGTTCCCCCCACCTACCCCCATCCATTTGAAAACCCAAATCCCCTCGTCCCTTAACCTTTCCTCCTAGTGCTGCACCCCATGCCACACACCTTTTTGGTGGCTCGCAGGGTATTGATGTAGATGTAGTGGTGTAGATGTAACTCACAAAATGCAACATGTTGATCCATTTCCCCGTTTCACGCGCTCCGGAAGTGTTCCATTTCATCTCATGCCTTTCTCAGTCTACATAGATTTAGAAGATAAAGAGTGAAAGTGCACATTCCTGCTTCTGTTTTCATTCACGCTCAGTAATAAGTACTACTGAGTGAAGACCTAATCACAGGCACAATGATAATTTCATAGTGTTCCCCTAGTGGAATGCGAATTCGCCATCAAATCAACTCTCCACCATAATGCGTGCGAATAGATTAAATTGGCATGGGTGAAATGTCGAGATGAAAGAGGCAAGATATTGGCTGGATACTGATCGAAGTTACTTCTACGTCAATTATTACGCAAAAAAATGAAATTCACTGAAGTTTCCGTCTCCAGATAATTACGTGTACCTTTAGTGAGAAATACGCGTTCATTCCGAAATAACGTCAATCCCCAAGCAAGACTTGAATTAGACAACTAGCTTTAAGTCTTGCTAAGGAATTGACTGTGCAGGGATTAACCCATCTTTCTTGTACCTTTTCCATTTGGAATATGACGGTCACTTTAGTAACCGAAACACTATCTTAGCTCCTTATTTTATGTTATTTAGTATTAGCCCAAAAACAGACAAGTTTTAACCATTTACCTTTGAGCTTAGCGAAGAAAAAACGACTAGGGCAATTGAAAGCACCAAGCTCTGGGTGGAGGAAAGCCTATATGGGGGAACGAACCGTTAACCCCTTGCTCAGCAGGTGAAGATGTAACCTTCCCCCAACCGGGTCCGGAGAGATCTAATTCTTACGAGTGCCATCAATTGATACCGTATAAAAATATTTTTAGCGTCCACCTTCTAAATATTTTCCGCAAATGTTGGTTTCACCTGCACTTTCAATCGCGTCAATTCCGCTCCCCGACGTCATTAAATGGGATGCAGATCGTCGGCTATTTTCCCGAATCGGAAAAGTTGATTTCCCCCGTCCGGTCACCGCGGAATATTTACCGGATGGCCGTGTGACCCACGGACCCACGTTGGTTTTCTCCACTCCCGCGCACCGCGGTCTATTTTTAGAACGGGAACGGGGAACGATTCCGGGTATTTCCCTCTCCGGGACCGTAGTATGTTCGCACACCGGAAAAAAAAGACGAGAGTGTGCGATCATTACGTGTCATCCCGCGGGGAGAGGGTGAGAGAGTTTCACGCACGATTCCTCCCCCACTCCATGGCCAGAAAAACCTGTCCCTCCCCTCCTCCTATGCGCTTCTCCGTGCGTAAGAGAGACGGCCGCCGTGGGGGGATTGAGAGGGCGGGCGAGTGGGACCCCTCCTCTCCTTTCACCAACCTACCTCACTCCCGTCTCTCTGCCTTCTCCACGCTGCTCCTCCTACAACAACCACCCCACTCCTTCCCTCTCCTCCCCAAACTCACACTCCCGTCCCGGCCGGCCTGTCGGGCGGACGCGCGCGGTGAGGGGTCGGTCCACATGGAGTCGGGCGGTTGGCGCGGCGGGCTCCGGAGAGGGGTGGATATGGCGGAAAGGGGGAGTGGGGGCGAGTAGGGGAGGCCGAGGCTCGTTAGCTCATATACCCCCACGTGCGCCGCCGGAAACCCACAGTCTTGTCTCTGAGGCCGAGCGGGGCTTTAGGACATTGTTCAAGTTCCCGAAGGCCTTGTGGAGAGAAAAGGGTTCCCTTCCATCGCTACTAAAATCGGGAGGATATACTATATTTCAGTTTTGAGGACAACAGTTTTGTTCTCACTTCGACGGTGTCTCTCTCTCGGCGTTAAAGGGTCGATCTCCTGCACGCATCGCTGGAGGACTAGGACCGTTGAAAGCTTCAAGTACAAAAAGTAAGTAGCTTCGCCCGCGAGTTATCTTCCAACCTGCCCGGTCCGAAGTTTTTTTGGGAAAAGTCTTCACTCCGACGGGAGGGCACTGCGCAGAGAGGAGATCGGTTTCGACCCTCGAAACTCATCTTCAAGTGAATTCATTAATTTTAAGTGGAGCAATGAGATGACGAGCGAAAGGACCAGTGGTGCTTGTTTTTAAATTTTATTTTGCTCCGGCAAATCCGTGGGACGTTGTAGTCCAGTAGGTAGAGCGCTGGGTTACTCACCGAAGGACCCGGGTTCGATTTCCGTCTCTGGGCACCCTCCGCTACTGCAAAACTGTGTGATATTTCGGGTACCAAATCTTACCGGGAAACCATTGGCGGTACAGGGAAAGGAACTGCCCCCCCTACCCTGATGTGTGAATTTCACACGCCGTTGGGGTTATTGCTAGAAGGTGAGCTCTACTCTCACCTTCAGGTAGAAAGATAGTTTTGGTCTTCAGGTAATCCGGATTATATTTACTGAAAAGTTTATCATGAGAATCATTAGAAACGTCATAACGCATTTCTAATGAAATAATATAGAGTCCAAAATGAGGTATGTCATTGTTGATCATTTTGAAGCACAAATTTTTACATTTAAACGATTTCTACTTGCAGTTATCATTTTATTAATACTTCGTGCAATTTTTCGTTGAATGAAAGTGTGATCAGGGCTAAATTCGTTCACTGGATATTATTTTCATAATTAAAACCCTCTTGCAGAAAAATATATTTTGTTCCGACTCTAATTTCTATCGAACTTGTCTCTGATTTAGAAAATATTAATTCCCGTTAAAGAAAAATGCCCATTAAAAATTATCGTAAGCGCACAAACACTATTTTTTTAAAAGTAATCTCTTCCACTTTGTGTCGTGAATGAAAGAGATATCAGGGATTGAAAAGAAGTTTGAATGTAGGGGGGCCTGAGGAAGAGTATTTCCTTTCATAGTGCAACAACCTCTTAACCATTTACCCCGTGTTACTGCGCGGGAGAACGTGTAGCAGGTTGTGAAATTTGACAAGAATAAGGTCAATAGCTATTCGCACATTCCCGTCCCTTACATGGGACGCGACTTTGATTCCTCAAGGCCGCCATCCACGTGGGCACCCAGAGTATATTTTGCCTTTTGCAACATTAAAGCTTTCAACTGCCGACCTATGTTAACCTTTATGTCTAATTATCATAGGTTGCAGTGTAAAAAAATTGTTTTTTAATAGGAGTATCCTGTCATCAACCCTAAGGAAGAGCAAAAAATTGGCATGCAATGGAAGCGGTGCTTTCTAAACTTGGTACAAAAAATTATCAACGCTCGCAAGCGAGGGCAATTACTCCAAGCGATGATATCTAAATTGTATTAGATTAAAACATGCGAAATCGACTTCCATGCTAAAGAGGTCGTCCGCTACCTGATCGCTTCGGATGGATGGAAATAAATTCTACTGATTAATAACTTCCACACTCCTTTTTATTGATCAAAACGCACACCAATAGCATTTTAATTGCGGTTGTTCTAAGTATCTGTTTGATATGTGATAAAAAATTAACCAGATCGCCACAGCTATGTAATGACTGAGTTATATTCATGTAAATTGTGCAAAATATATATTATTTAAATTTTTTCTTTAGGATTATCCTAGTATCGACTCGATATAAGGGGAAAATCTATAAAATCGCTCCGAAAAATAAGCGATATTTTGCGTTGCACTCTTTATGAAAGCTCTTTGTACTAATTGGTGGAGGATTGAATGAAAAATAGAGGCGTCTTGTGAACTTTGACGTTGAGACTTTCCGCGAACGTACCTCAGGGGTGGTGATTCCCATCTTCCAGTGCAAATAATGGTGTATTTTTGTTCGCAATATCCTCTTACTAACACTTGGCTATGCATGACCTGCAATATATCAGATGGTTAGAAGATTCTTGAATGACAAAACCCTTTCCTCAGCGTACAGCTATCGCACCATTATAATCCTATTTTGATGTCTTAGAGTCACTTAGCAATCATGAAAAATATCCTGAAAGATGTCTTGAATCGTCGAAAATTATGATCCTGAATATTGTACATATATTGAGCGTCGTCAGCGTGAGATATTCAAGTTAATTGTAGTGCCTTGATTCGTACTATATAGTTATTTGTTTTTAAATTTAACCTGCTCATTGTCCCATATAGGTTTGCTTTACCGTACACATTATCCTTTTTTTAAATACATTAATGATTTACGTACCATTTAATTAGTACTTACATTGTTAAGAAAAACTTTTTAACTTTTGCATGAAAATTCAGTTCAGACTATCCCATAATTCATTATTCCTCATGATGGCCTAAGTAAACAATGGTAGCAGTTTTTGGGATAGAGATATAATATGTATGTGTAATGATCAGTTATGCAACGATCGAATTATTATTTGCAAGGTGAGCTCTAAGGTACGCTTTCACGCTCCCGTTAGGCGATGCCAACCTTAATGAAATAGTGCGTACTTATCTCTTATCTAGTTTTATAAAAGGAATCACACATGTAGGTGCAACGATGTATGTCCCTTTAATGAGCCGTTATGTTGCAAAATTGAAAACGTTATGTGATTACCTTGGGGATAATGAGAAAAACATCGCACAGGTGGTATTTTATGCTTACTAATTAGTGTAGGAATTCATTTCTGGCTTGATAAACATTATGTAAGGTGTAGCGGCATCGCCTTTTCAATGGTAAACACAAAATGGAAACATTGAAGTAAGCCTTAATAATGAAAACCTGCTAGGTCATGCGATTTTTAGTCATATGCGCGAGTTCAACGACAGAGAATACGATTAGGTATCAGCAATTGCTAGCTACAGTTGCCGGCCGTTGACCCTCCACCGTTGAAATCACCGCCCATTGCCGATTGTCCGTGACCTCTACAAACTTCACATTCCATTTTTCAGGATTATAAAATACCACTACAACCATATTAATCTACCCGAAGGTTATATTAATAGGTGAGGGTAGAGATACAGGATATAGTACCCAAATTTCGCACATCTGGGGTGTACAGAATCAATAGGAATCGAAACTCGGCCTTTCGTTAGAGGCCGAAGGCATAAACACTAGGCCACCTCACGCCCCTTACAGAAAATAACTCGTTCAAATATACGCCATTAAAACTGACGTAAAAGCATCCACTTTCGTTTCAAAACGTATCCATACATAAATTATTCTTACGTACGTATGTATGTATCTGACCATCATTAGTCATGTAATCAGAAGATTGTTCCGGGCCCCATGCTGAGTGTTATTTCTCTTACTACGATCCGATACTGAAAACCGATCCCGTCTTATATCTTTAATCATTTATCCTGCGTTCTTTTTATTGGCCTTCCTTACTCAGTAAGTGTAAAAGTTTAATGATGATAGATCATAATGAAAGATAAGAGACACTTCAATCTCCTACTTAAATACTAAAACTTTTTTAGGATACTGTAAATCGTACAGCTATATAATTATTCGGTTTATTTTCAACTGTACTTTAAAGATATATATTGCTTATTTAAATACAGATACCTCACATTCAAAATGTACTTTTACTTACGTCTGCGTTAAGAAATACCTGCAAACGTGACCACAAAGGCCAAGAAACCTGTCGTGATTAGCAACACCCGCTAGCTTCCTTATCCGCTACGATACCGAATATGAGAACACACTCGCGGCGTTTACTCGGGGCATTTGTCGGCCGTTTAAGAATGCCGCATCGCCCCAGACATACACATGGTATTACGTAAGGCGTTTCTTCACTTAATAGTAACAAATATTCAACTTCAAGAACTCCGTTAACGCTAGAATTAGGTTCGGATTCAGTTTTTCGGGATGATGAATCATAAACTTTGAGGGCAGCATGCATATAAAAATTAAAATGTCGGTTTATTTGATCTTATATTCTTTCATCAATGAAATTCCTTTACCCTTATGGAATGCGTTAATTTTTTTTTAATTTGAAGTAGATAAATTGTGCTAAGAGAAATTAGCAATGAACTTTTCCAATTTGCCTAATTTTTTATGTACACTTCCACAAAGTGTGAAAGTTTATATCATAATGATGCATGAAATGAATAGGGGTGATGAAAACATATAAGGTATAAGAGAATTAATTGCTCTCCAGAAGGTGTATTTATTAATAAGATAGACTGTAAATAGAAAAATATTCGTCTGTAAGCGACAACAAATCTTTTTAGTTCTTTACGAGAAACGTCAGATCTTCCGGCCTTAAGAAATGAATAAGCAAAATGGAGCACTATCTCTTAAAACAGCAAACTTTCACCTTCAAACTGCACCACTTTTAAGATTTGCATTCGCTAGAAAATACGTTGACCACGGCCAAGAAAAGCATGCGGTGTTTTTTTTTTAGCGGGTCTCTCTCTGTTTTTCAGTAATTTTATTTTATGATCCGACGAACTACAAAAATCCGTCACTAAGTTATGCATACACCTCTAAGTAACTGTTATCTCCAACTTTTCCAGACGGCCATAATGACCAGCCGGAGGCAGTACCTCGCCCTCAGTGCTCTCTTGTATACCCTTCTGTTGAACGCAGAAGTTACCAATGGAAACCCAGCAGCACCCCAGCAGAAAAAACCGAACATTATCATTATGTTGGCAGACGACATGGTAAGTGTGTCACAAACGAAAAGCCGGTTTTGAAAATTGCTTCAAGAGTTAATGCTGATAAATCTAGTTTGTTTTTGCCCTCCATTGTCCAATGTGGCATTTCCCTCCACACCGGAGCCACGTTAAGTACTTTATTTAATGCGTAGTTTAAATTTCTACTCCCGAACAATTGTCTTTCAACAGAAACATGGTGAAGGGGTTCTTAAAGAAAGAAATATTCCATCATATAAGTAATTTATAATAATATTCAAAATTAATACATTTATAATAGTAATAGATATAATAATAGAAAGGTAATAAGTAATACTATAATAGCGGTAATATTTAATATTTTCAAAAGTTGACGCGAGTGGTAATAATGGAAATAAGGGAAGCTGAAGGAATTAAGTATACTAAAACAGTATTTTTCCGTCAATTCAAATATAATTCAGAGAAAAGAGATCAATTTTATTTGCTGATCAATAAATTAAAGTGAAAATATTCCTCATTGCCTATCTTCTTCTAGATATTTTTATTTCAAAGGTGCGGTCCATGGGGAAGGAAAAATATTAAATATTTGCCTAACCCTTCAATTGTGTGTTAACGAGATCACACGATTTTTCGCACTAGATCGCGGAAAAATTGTATGACTGCCAATCCGCTGTATGTCGTGAGCTTTCCCTTTCTTCCTCGCCTTTCTCCGCGACAACTCTACCTCCCTCTCCCCACCAGTGTAATGTTAATCCAAAGAAGATTCCAGCTCCTTTCGCTGCTCAACCTTAACCCTCGGCCATCGCCCCACACAAGCCCGGTTACGCTCTCGGACTGAAAATAAAGCCCGCCGTTATAAGAAACGGACGCCATCTTGATCTGTGGCATTTGACCCCCGGCGGGCAATGCATCTCGGCTTCTCGAGAGGATGGTGGTGAGCAAAAACCCTCTGATTTCTTTTTGCAGGGCTGGAATGATGTCGGATTTCACGGCTCTAACCAAATACCGACGCCGAACATCGACGCTTTGGCCTACGACGGAATAATCCTCAACCAGCACTACGTCCCGGCCTTGTGTACGCCATCGAGATCAGCGCTCCTGACTGGGAAGCATCCCATTCATACAGGTAAGACCCTACTTTCATTCTCCCTTCAAAATAAACTCCGCATCACGCCGCCAGCCACACTAAGGCAAATTAACGTAAATATTGAACTCAGTGGAGTAAAATGTGATAAATTTGTAACTGAGCTCTATTAAAAATTAAACTCAAAATTAAAATTAAAGACAGCGCTAAGACCTAACTCCTAGGTAAATCCCGAAATTAATTTATAAAAAATAATAGTACTCCCACGAGAACTCGTATTAAAAAAGCGTCCTTATATCAAATAAAAAAATCATTATAGTAGTTGACGAATAGTTAAGTTTCTCTAATAAATTGTTTAAATTATTTTGCTAAAGTCTCCGCATCCTCTCTCCACCTGCTTCGCAATGATATTAACCTAAAACGAACCTAATAAGATTCCATTTTGCTTAGTCTGACGAGTTAGCTTTTAAAATTTCCTGAACAAATAAATAGAGTTCGCAATGCATATTTTTGTGTATACTTACAAAAATGTCGCGTAATTATTCTCAAAGGAAATATAAATATTCTGCATGATTTTTTTATTAAAAGAAAATTAGAAAGGTTATGAATTTATTTTTAGGAAATTGTTTTTTTCTGTTCTGAACTACATTGCAATATTCATAAAATAATACGCAATCGTATTTTTTCGAGATCAATTCGAAAAATGTTTGCTCGGAATATGCATTAAACGCCCGATGTTTCACAAAAGAATCAATAAAACGTTTCGATAGAATAAATCCGATGACAATTCATTTCATGCTTTGCTACCTTTATAGATTGAGGGCATGGTAATTCGCCATGTCATCACGTCCCGCTATGACTCTTTCAGTAACTGTCGACACGAGGCATAAACACATCTTCTTCATACAAAATTTCGTACTTAAATTTATGAGAAATTCTATGGCACTTACCAATCAACATTGAAATTTAAAAAATATTTGCATGATCCGCTAAAAAAGTGAAGTAACTAAATTAGATGACAATGAAAAAAACTCAAGTTCGGAAATGCAAAGGATTATTTGCTAGCGGCAATAAACCACACCCACCGTATGTTTTGTCCAAAATTCCGAGGGGAAAATCCTCATTGCACGCGAAAAATTATGAAATAGTATCCCGCACCGATAATTTTCTTTAGTCATACGGGATTATTTTCCTCCAAAACCTCATTATACCAGACAGTGCCTGTATTTGTTTCGCCGACATTCGGCCCATCTCGTGTTATTTTGCCTCGAGATGGATGTTCACCGTCTTCCGCGTCCACCTTCTCTCCTCCCCGCACTCAACCCTCTCCTCTTTTGTTTCCTTCCACGCAGGAATGCAACACTTGGTTATCCTGGAGCCCGAAGCCTGGGGGCTCCCGCTTAAGGAGAAGACTATGCCTCAATACCTCCGCGACGTCGGATACGTCACGCGAGCCATCGGCAAGTGGCATTTGGGTTTCTTCAAGAAGGAGTACACGCCGATATACCGTGGTTTCGACTCTCACTACGGCTACTGGAATGGCTACCATGATTACTACGACCACACGGTGGAGGCTACGGTAAGTCACACAGAGTTTTTTTTTCATCACGCAGCTCCGTTTCCGTTCGGTGCATTGCCACAGAGGGCTAATCAAAATTATTTCCGAAAGACGTTGCTTATCTCTATCCAGATCGTCTCACAACTCAAATTAAGTCTTTTCCTACTCGCTCGAGTTATTTTTATTCAGGCTTTAGCATAATGTACAACCTCAGAAGTTGTATTTCCTATGATCCTTGACCGTTTAAGATAGGTTTTCGATGAATAAATATACTAACCGCCACTATATTTTCAAGCCCCGCTGAACTGGGCACATTCTGATTACCCACATTACAACAAACCCTATGTCAATTCTGCACATTTCCTTCCTCTCTTTATCCCGTACAAAGTTCCGAATTCTTTTCATCCGCCTACCCTACTAGCTCAAACGTTCTCCCTTCTAAGTCCTCAACAAGCCTTCGCCACTCTGCTTATCATTTTTATTTCCGACAGTTCTCTATATCCTCCCCTGACGTGTCGAATAAAAGATAGATTAATATTTTACAAGTCGGAAGTCCTAAATTTAATTTGTCTCGCCCAACTCTCTCTCGAATACACGGAATAAAAGGAGCTCAGTTCTAATCATGGCCATGAACCAAAGAGAATTTTCTCATAAATCCCAGTCACAAGGATCAAATATGCATTACTTTCGCCTGTTCCTTTTTTACTCAAATTAAATGAGATACTGTTCCTAAAAAAAGTATTTATCAAAATGCATGCGGGAAGCCAGAGCGTCAAAGCAGGCAAGCCGCACAGGACACTTGTTGTGAAGTTAACTGACCATATACCACGTTCAGTTTCCACACAAGTGTATCCGAAGCATTTGCATCTAATGCTTCGCTCTACGAAACATCGGAGCTAGCAGCGGAAATTGAATGTCACAACCCTGACTCATACTCAGCCCTAAACCGCCTGTTAAGTGATTACAGGGAATGAATGATATGGCTAAATCAGTCAATTCTTATTTTTTTAAAATTCATTTTATCTAATAGATCGATGATCTCTTCAATGCGTATTAACTGACTATTCACCGACGATGAGTTGATAATCCATCTATAAATATCTATATAGATTAATTTGCTGTCAACACCTACCTGTTCCAAGTAATCGTGTAGAATCAATTGTATGCTAATTATGAAACACGCATGAATGAATGAAAAAAGAAACGTATGAAATAATCTCTAATGTCATCAAATCAGCGAATAATACTCTATTGATTTAGCTTGATTGAAAATTTTAATAAGACCCTGAACAATGTTTGAAGCATGGGGAGTAACTAACTGGAATTACTTGGAAGCAGAGCGATAAATCTCTTCTATTGAACGCCCGATCTTCGTTCAATCGCAGCTTGCCAATGTAGCATTAATGGCAAATAAAAGCCGAGTCACAGATTTATATTGCTTATTCTTATTTGTTCAAATGAATTCATTTAGACAACACAAATTCTAAGTTGAGCCACGCCAACACTACACGATACTACCCGAAATTCAAACTGCTCCCGATAAAATCAACACTGATGATAAATATTTTCTCAGCTCAACAACCCGAAGTCAATGGTAAAACCAGATATTATTTTAGAAATGAGGTCGATGAATCGATTGGGACAAAAACTCGTCTTCGCCTTATCGTATAATTTCAATGCTGAGCCTGAAATTCAACATATTTCAATGAATATTATCAATAAAATTCCATCAACCATCACAATCCAATAAAAATATTAATTTATGACCCCTAAAATTTAAGTCGTTACCCTATATACAGGATATGCGAGTTTCAATGAAGAGCGCTTAAGACGAAAATATGGCTCTGTGCAGATACAAATGCTACTTTTTATCGAATATGATTAATATGACCAATATAGGGGATATGGAATTTAACTAGTACAATCCAGGCATAAAACAATCTGGAAATACTGCGACCAGCGTATGAGATCTGTTGGAAATATATTTCATTCGTGGTATCCATGCTCTCCATTGAACTTAGGAGAACAATTTAGGACTGATTTGTTGAAGACTATCACTTGAATATAAAAAATCCGCTATAAAACGCAAATCAATATAGAGGCAGAAAAAGAACGACGTGTAAAAATTATTCGTACTCGAACTTAAAGAAATGTATGTATCTATTGGCAAATCAAATCTTTATCTACCCAAAGATATGTTTGTTTCTTTTATTAGCAAAGCGACTTATATGAAATGGAGTTTAATGGAGACTTGAACTTAAAAATTAACGTATATTATTATTCCATAGAAAATACTTGAATATAAAGGTAGCCAAATGTTAATCTTGAATCTGCATTTTCATTTTAATTTCCACCGTTATTTGCACTTCGTAACTGATCAACCCGCGCGTAGCGAGTTCGTTGATTTTTAATTTCGTTTCACATGGGGGTGTGGAACAGAATTTTACCTTTCGCAAGATGAAAGTCTAGCCTTTGAGACGAGCAATAATTAACGAACTCTAAAACGTTCATTGAATGAGTTTAATTGTACAAAGAACCAAGTTACTACATTAATAGTTTTAACTTTTATAAAGAACGAGGTTAAATATGGAATATGTTGCGGAAACTTGGTGGGCAAGATGGTGGGCGTGAATTTGGAGATTATTGAGATTTGGGTGTGAAGAAGAATGGAAAAAATAAAATGTACTAGGCATGGTTTGAAAGGAGAGAAAATGTTCGGTAGAAATGTAGAGGAGGCAGGTTAAGTGGATGCTGAGTATTTAGATAGGCGATGAAATTTTGAAGACTGATAGAAGAGAGGGGGACGTTAGGAATTCGAGGAAGAGGCATGTTGGATGGAATGAAGGGAGTTAGATTGTATGCGGAATTGAATTAAGGTTTCTTGTAGAGTTTTAAGGTTTCAGGTTGCCTCTTATTAGGCAAGGTTTAGAAATTCGGCAGAAGTTAGTCTGTCTCCATTCCAAAACCTACGGTAGAACACCGCCAGAAATCGTATTCGTCAAGTGATCAAGAAAAAACTCAACCGCTATGCTAATTTTATACGAAATTCAATCTTTGGAAAAAAAAACTCAATGCGGCCAAATCATACGGTTGCTCATTCGCATTCTTATACCAGGGAGAATACTGTGCGTCTCAAATCCTCATATCCTTACGGCTTGAGATTAAATTTTGTTAAGCCCTTACGAAACGTAGAAAGACGTAGAAATGGGTTCCGATTGCGGTAAATTACCGAGGAACCACGGTCCTGTTCCGCGAGGATGGTCTCAGTAAACACTCCGCAAGGTTTCTGGAATGGTGTCAAGTTTAAAAGGACGGTTCGGAAAAAAGGTCGATTTTCGTTTCATCCGCGGGACGTCGCGTGTCAAGGATTACATGAGTTCCTTTCTTCCGCGTCTCTTGTTCTTTCCTTCTTCATTCCCCATCAATCCAACAATTTCCAACTCCCTATTTTCTACCGAAAATTGTCAATATTATTTAATCTACCGAGATTAATTATAATCATTATAAATATTAATCAAACTATCAAAACTATTAAAATGTGATGCTAATTTAAAATATTCCACATTTAAAGTAATGACAATGATGCATGAAAAAAATACCTCTCTCTTTGGTGTTAAATCAGTAAGCTGAATTAACATTAACCACAGTCGCAGCGGATGTTGCAAAATGGTTTACGAGAGCGTAATGCGGGGTAATTTTTCACTCGATACAACCTGCAGATTTCGGTTAATTGTTTTGGCTTAGACTTGCGTAAAATTTTGATACGAATCCTTACTGATATCATAAGGAACCCATGGCTTGACTTCCGTAAGAATACATCGTGAGGTAGATATTGATGGCTGTGTTCGTCGTTTCCTATTTTTTACGTATAATCTTTAGGACTACAGCATCCCAAATTAAACATTTTCAGATAAACATCTTGATTTATAATGCACAAAGGCATATCCTCTACCTGGCCAATATATTATCAAACATTTATATTATTTATCAAATTAGCATTGTCCAGCGATATCTTTCTCATTCGGAAATGTTGCGGAAGCGAGTGCGTAGTGAGGACATCTTGAGTCTTCTTCAGGTATGTTAGACAGCGTGTGTTGGCAGACTGTCACTCAACCTCGTTCCACCCTGCTTTCAAATCAATTTTCAACTATTCATTTGCTGTTGACAAAGGCTCCATTGCAGCGGAGTAATCATGTGCATTGTTGAAACTACATCCGCTTCCATGAAGGTCAACATATTTGAAAACGGCTCGAAATTTGAATCTTCCCAAGAAATAAGTGGCGGTTGGTCAATCGTAAAATGCCCTTCAGTCACTCAAAGAAGTCACAGTAGGCGTCATTTCGTAATATTTAAGCTGGCATGGTTGCATAAGTTAACCCTGAGGTAGCTATTCTAATTCAGCTAACTTCTAGCTATATGTTTCTATGTCATTTAGCCGCATTTTGGTCACCTGTATCAAAGTTTATGCTCGTCAATATTTTCCCTCCTTTTCCGATGCAATCATTTTTTTATTACAATTACTACATCGTGTTTCGTTAGATACATTCATCATTTAGCAAATCATAAATACTAACAGCGACGCATGAGAGCAGAGTTCTTGATTTATTTTATCTTCAAATATGTGGCAAATTATATTTAAAACGTAATATAGCCCTCTAAATGTATTTCTTCTTCAGATTTAAAATGCAAAATAGATAGCAGCTCATCATAATACGTAATGGAATGATAATGAGTACTTTTGACCGCATGAGTCCGATGAATTACAATGAATTGATGCGTCCACTGAATATGATGCTCCATCATTACTCTTTGAGATGTTGAAAATTGATATTAAATGATAAATACCATTATTATCAAAAGTTTTATCTGGAACATCGTCAAAAGTAGTCGAAACATATTAATCGCATGGCCACGGTGAATAATTCTTAATATTATAAAAATCAAATGGGTGCATTCTTTTGTTCCGCAATCGAGATTTACTTACGTACATCACCAAAACGACAGCGTTTATCAAATGTTTGTGGACTTGATTATTTTACATCAAGTTTGTCCAGGATTAGTGATGTCGCGATTTTTTTACCCACGTCGACTTTACCTTAAGTGAGAAAATTTGCATCCAAGCCCGCGGCAAAATGTCATCCCCACGCGACCGAACCGTAGAATTAACTCGAATTCTAATCATCTTATCGGTTTCTCTCTCCCGCAGTTCCGTCCCTGGAGGGGTTACGACATGCGCCGCGACCTGGACGTTGACTGGGACGCCGTCGGTCAGTACTCGACGGACCTGTTCACGGCCGAGGCCGTCCGCACCATTCTCAACCACGACACGACGTCGGCGGAAGCCAGGCCGCTCTTCATGTACATCGCCCACTTGGCACCTCACTCGGGCAACGAAGACGACCCCCTGCAGGCCCCAGAAGACGCCCGAGCCCGCGTGGACCACATCAAGGACGCTCACAGACGATCATACGCAGGTGAGTCCCAGCAGACCGTAACCCCCGTCGCCTCATGCATGCCCAGACCTCTCGGAGGAGCCATGGCTTCCGGTCCGGCAAGAACCCTCCGACCGCGCAAATGATTATTACGTCGCGATCAAGCCTCCTTCCAATCGCGCCATTGCCTCATCGCTTGTAATCATTACGTCCACTTTAATTGCTGTGACCTTTGGCGTGGGACTCTTTAGCTCCTGATCCATTATTATAGTAATTCACGTGGTTTTTGCGTGCGGTATGTGAAACATACCAGATCGGTTATGTTTCCTTCAGAAACGCGACCTTATGGTTATAAATAATATATATATAGTTTTTCTCTTCCTCTTTTCTCCCGTAAGCTTCTCTCTGCGATCACACCGCTAGTGACGAAGGTTTTCTTCATCACTCACTCGGTCTATTCTTTTTGAGTTTACAAACATGCTTTCCAGTAAGCTTCCCACTGCCGGATTCCTCTTCCGTTTTATTTTTATTTTCTAGGCCTCATATAGGTATTGAAATAAAATAAGAGTTGAAAAGATAAAAAGTCATATTTTTAGCATTCATTGACTGTCGAGGGGTCATGAGTGAAAAAGACCCTGATTTTTCTGTCCAATTGGTAAAACTTGTCTCGAAGAAGCAGATATAAAAACAGCTTACGATAATACGTAGATGACTTTCGTGTTTGCTGTTTTTTCTAATGGTGTCCTTGTTTATGCTTCCGCAGCTATGGTTTCCAAACTTGACGACTCCGTCGGAGAAGTTATGGATGCTCTGAGGAGAAAAGGAATGCTGGAAAACTCTATCGTCCTCTTCATGTCCGACAACGGTGCCCCTACTCATGGCATCCACTTCAACAAGGGCTCCAACTATCCACTCAGAGGAGTAAGTGTGTCTTTCGATATTGTAACTTACAATGCCAATCCAAATTAAACGTGAGAGTTATTTTAAACTGTGAAGACCACGTTTCGAATATTATTCATAGCACTAATGTAGACTTTGCATTGATTTCAGTAAGTGCTAAACGAGCAGTGTGATATTAATATTATCTATTGATTACTACCAATAGATGAAGCAGTCACCTTGGGAAGGAGGAGTCAGGAATGTGGCAGCCATTTGGAGTCCACTTCTGAATAAAACTCAGAGAGTTTCCAACCAGCTGATGCACACCAGTGACTGGCTTCCCACATTCCTGTCAGCCGCAGGTAAGCTAAACTTACTCGCATGTCTATCACTATAGCATTGGATAATTTTTTCAGTTAAAACGGAATTATTAAAGCATCGTGATATTCTGGTTTTTATAACCTCAAAACGGTAATAAGTGAAATATACTGAGACGATGTTGTGGGTAAGGATTTGCTCGTGTCTCTCTCTCCCTCTCTCTCTGAATCACATTAAAATTGCTTTATTTTATTGTTAGAACTTAATACTTCTCATCGCTTATAAAATGAGATTAATTATATAGATATTGAGAGCAACAAACTATTTCTCAGAAAGTGTATCATTTCCATGCTGTCCAAAAAGAGAGGTTGCATGTCAGAGATGATATCCCCCTATGGTGTTTCATTTAGTCTAAAAGTTTGTCTGTAATTCAGCATATTTACGGATAGCATTAGAGACAAAGACAAAGATAAGTTAAACAGAAATTAATTATGGCTAAGATAACACAGGAACAAGTCATTTCCGACGTATCATCTCTCGCCATCGTCAGAAAACTGGAGAAAATGTCAAGAATGCCTTCTTTAATGATGCTTTCCAGGAAATCGTCAAATACAAGTTCATTTCCCAAAGAGAAGAAACAAAGTCATATATAAATGGCATGGGTTTTTTTATGTCTCGCGGCAAAACTCAAACGAACCAAAAAGGCATTCGCCTTAAAAATGAAAAGAACTGACACGAACTGTCTATTATGTGAGCGAAACCTACTCGGGAATCAAAGAACGTAAGAGCTTTGCAAACTGATGGGAGCATTCGCTCTTCCCCAAATATTTACTTAGTGCTGCGTGAAAAACATTGACAGCATAGCCTCGAACATCAGGTCGATTACACAGAAGTAGCACAGGGTGCTTGAGGAGAAAATATGGACTGTCCAAATGGCGACTAATGTTTCGGTTGATCATCAAGTGTTAACCTCCCAGGCCCTCCTCTACTTGAACTTTCTTTTGCAATATCCTGGACTTTAAACCGCAAAACCGACCTCAGGTAATCGATGAACTCCACATATTTTTTTTTTAATCTCTCCACGCCCCCCAATATTAATAAACATCTCCCGCTCCTCCCTTTCCTCTTCGTTTGATTCATCCCATTCCCACTTTCAGAGCCCTCTCTCTCCCGATCAACGAAGCTCGTTAATGATGGCCCACGTAGCTCCCTCTCTCGCCAATTTTCTCAGCGAACATAATTTGATTTAAAAACTCAAATGTAAACCGTATACGCGAATCATAAGGTTTCATTCCGAAATGATTTTTTTTAATGTTCCGTTATGCAGAAATTCTACAAGGTTACCCCAAGTGTTGCTTTATTCAACTTTATTGAGAAATTCTACCTGTCCACGGAATAATTTATGGTCCTAAGCGCATAACGGCAATATCAGGTACAAGACCTGAAGATGTCGTAATACGGTGAAACTTTTCACCGGAATAATTTATGGCACTAGCGTTTTATACCGTATGACCGTGTCTTTAGGGACGGTACGTGCCAATACCTCAATAAGGTGAAACGTACCTGAATTTAGCTGTCATAAATTAACCTGTCGAAATTTTACCATTGTGCAAAAAAAATATTCAAACCTTTAATGACGTCATCCTTGTCCATAATTGTTCGTTTCAGTCGTAATAGGATAATTTCCATTATTTTATCATTTACTACATAGATTGAGTAAGGAAGAAATCACTTAAATAAAAAACTAAAAGTAAACATTTTTTAACAATACAAACATCAATCAAAGTGTCTAAAATTAAGTTTTGCCGTCGTGTGACAGATAAAACTGTTTAATACTGTGCCAGAGTCATTTACTAGTATTCGTAGTACTCGTAGAAGGGGTCAAGCGCCTTGTGATTCAATGAAATTTCTTAAGATCTCATTACCCATGCACCCACGAGAAATTTCTAAGTATTAGCTTTGCATATTAATTTATAGGTTAGCATTCAGTTTCCGCTTATTTAAACAGGGATAATTTTTATTCAAGTGGTACAAGGGGAAAATAGGCTCCTTTTTTCGCAGATTTCCAAAGGCTTTTTAAGTTCCTTCAGAGAGCTTCACCGAAATAATTATTTCATGCCTAGAAAGTTCAAAGACATTTCATTCATACAGTTTCAAGCAAAGTTTTCTAGTGCGTATGAAATTTACATATTTTAGCCTAGTCGAGAATTTTGTACAGAAACGTATTGCACATCACTTATGATATAACTACTATCTTACTAAGGTTGATAAATGGCAATAAAATATTAATGTTATATAAATATGTAGATTGGTAGGAAGATAATGAAAAATATGTGGTTAAATTGGGCATTCCACCGAAACAATAAGAGCATTTTTCCATTCCTTGTAAGTTAATACTATTCGTAATTAGGATAACATCAGTCAAGTCCCTTAAACTTGTTTTTTCAACAATAGTATGAATTTTTTGGTCTGAAGGTAATACGAAATGACAGGTGAAATTGCACTTCACAATCCAATTAATAAGACACTGCAAGGTCTGCGCAACCTCATATTTTCACCAAAAAGATACAAATACAACGCTAAAATTTTTTTATTCCCTCATAATACATTTATATTATGTGATAGTGTTCTAAATTCTTAGCAACATTTGAAAACGATCCTCTGTAAATATTTTAATAGCAAAAACTACAATATATTTCGAGATAACTGTCCAATTGTTAGTTGATTCATATTCAAAGATGCAGACTAATAGTATTCAGTATTTTCCTGGCCCGGCAAGCCACCGCTAGAGTATGTGGCATGGGGTGCACACACACCAGACTAATTTTGACCCGAGTTCTGAGTAATAGAATCTTTTTAAAAAAATTGGATCATCCTTAGTAGATTTTGATGCTCGTGATTAAATTGAATGCTAGTAAAATAAGAGCGTACTTCGCAATGTGATCACTGGTCCCCTCAGAGACATAAAATCTTATACCGAGTTCAAACATTCTTCAGTTAGAAATATAAGTAATGGATATTATGGTTTATGAAATGCAGTTGTTTAATTCAAACAAACGTACCAATTATATCAATATCAAAACATATTTTTTTAACTAGAAAATTACGCAACATGGAACGCCTTTCATCAGGGAACATATATGCACGCATTGTAAAATATGATTTCCAGAAATTTATAGTTAGAATTCGATGGTTTGAGGCTCTACTTCATAAAAATCCATTAGGACTGAATAAACTTGGTATGTTTAGTTTCCTGGTATTTTGCGTGTAATAATTAGAAGTTCATTTATTCACTGAAGAAATAAACTTGATAATTTAAGTAACTTGATGTCATGTGTGAAAAAATATCTAGTTCATTTTTTCAGTGATTTTTTACAACATGTTTTAACTAATTAATATTTATAGGTTCCGAATTTTTGAATTTCTTAAAAATCTGAATGCATTTTCCCCAATATTATGAATACCTACCGACCGCCATTGCAAGTAGTTCGTTAATTTAAATTTTCCATTCAAGGTGCTGACACGTCTGAAATTAAGGGTCTCTACGGAGTCGACCAATGGAAGGCCCTGTCTGAAGATCTGCCGTCCCCGAGAACAGAAGTCCTGAACAATATTGACGACATCGACAAATACGCGTCTTTCCGACGGGGAGACTGGAAATACATCAATGGTGAGTAAATCTCTCGTCATTCTAGTGAACGCCGTTGATGGAGCCACTTACACACTTCCTTTCAAACGGATTAAAAACTCGCCTTTCTCTTTCCTATCGTCGTTTTAAAGAACCACTTGAACTTCAAGCGGACGAGATTCAAATAATTGTTGCAAAAGTTCCTTTCGTTAGATGAAAATATATCTCGTCGTTGAAAAGTAATCGGCTTGTAAATGTTCGATTGAATTTAAAATATCATAATTTGAATTATTTATTAAGGCGAGAGAATGTTACAATGATATAAAAGAGTGTATAAAAGATAAATTCATCGGTGTTATCTGTCATATTTGGAGCTACAACGTGTGGTTTAAGAGAAGAAAGAGTATAAGCGATTTTGCGAGACTTTTGGTCCAAATCGATTTGGATGACGGAATCGAGCCAACCTTTTGGCTTTGTTTCGTTCCAGGTTAGTGCTGTTAGAGTCGAAATATCGCCACAAGAGCATCTCAATTAAACAAATGGATATTTAAACTCTATGTTGAAAAACTAATAATAATAATAAATACGGTAGCAGAAATTTAACCTTTTTTGAAACAGGAATGACTTGATTCTCATCTGGAATGAGTTAAATCACCGGAAAAAAAATCACTTTTACAGAGATCACTATTCAGTTTTTTCGCATCGCGAAAATGTGCGTTCCTCGAGAGTTTTAGCCCAATTTCGTCGAGAAAATCAATTCTAAAAATGTCCACATCGCATGTTTTAATGTCAAGAGTACATTATATGCATTAGAGGAAATTCCGTGTGCACAATAATTCCGTCTAACACTGCATATAGAAATTTCCGAGAAGTTGAATCACATCTGGAGTATTCAGCTCTCGAGAATAGCTCCATCTCACATTACTTCCCGATATCGGGGTGAGCCAGCTTACACTGTGAGAGTCCACTGCGGATGACCATGAGAAATGAGTAACTGTGCGACAGGAAAGTATAAAATTCTTGAAGAATGAAAGGCCCTCCGAACCATATGACTGCTAAGTGAACAAGAACGAGAGAATTGAAGGCTCAATGAAAAATATACTCCAGTGGTCGTAACCACAAATATCAAATCACGACCACAATTAGCTTTTATAAATGCACACTCAATTTCAAGTATTTTTCTACCCAAGTCATGTTGCACTTCTGTCACTAATTTCACTCCAATGTTAATCTTTCAGTTTAGGTTTAAATGTGAAGATTTCATCCCATGTCAATCGGCAATAAATAACGGCTTATGGCAAGTTCGGAACGTTCTACAACAGTTGGTTACAACATCGATTTTATTGGTAGCAATCGATAAATAAAATATGAATAAAGAGAGTAGTTTAGTAAATGTGATCTTTCTGTTTGTCTTTCAGATATCTTTTATGAAAAAATCCGATTTCTTACTCAACACGTGGTTAACGTTTTTCAACATAGTTAAATCTCAGGGTACTCCACTCATTCGTTACGATAATTAGTAAGGGCTTAAATGCTGGAAACTTATTACGAAC
Source organism: Hetaerina americana (assembly GCF_022747635.1). Lineage (NCBI taxonomy): Eukaryota > Metazoa > Arthropoda > Insecta > Odonata > Calopterygidae > Hetaerina > Hetaerina americana. Next base: position 64,074,493 of record NW_027287427.1, read on the forward strand.
TAAATTGAAAACAAAAACACGTATAATTGTAAATCATTAAATTCGAATGCGCGGTAGTGGTATAAAATTGTCAACATTATTTAGCACTGAGAATCGAGATGAGACCTAAACGCACTTACTACGAGGTTCATAAACTGATCGAGATGCATTCTAAATGTCTTTAAAATCCGTCAACGGCGAATTTCTTTTTTTTAAATACTCTTTCCGCCTTTCATGGTCATCCAAACGCGCCAAACCTACAAAAACAGTGGAGTGCATCATCAATCAATTCATGTTTGGTGGGTTAGCCGTCGAAAACGTTATTTATGTCGACTCGTAAATCTCTTGAGCGGTGTGAGTGTGTATATAAAAATATACATATATATCTATGTGTGTGTACATATATACATACGTAGCTATATGTGTGTATGTATATATGTATATATATATACACACACACGCACAAAAACACACATTTATAAATACTCGAACGCCATCTGAGGTTTAGTAATGCACTAACTCCCCACCCCCTCCCGCTTTCTCTTCCCCCGCAGGCACCACAATGGGCGGGCGCAACGACGCTTGGTATGGTGACAAGGGGCGGGGTTCCGCCGAGCCGGAATACGACATCGAGGCCGTCCTCGGCTCCAAGTCCGCCACGGCCTCGTACTCTGTGCGGACCCGCAGAGCGCGCCGAGGCCTTGCCCGCCAGCCGCTCGAAGAGGGCCTCATACGAATGTTGAGGTCACAGGCGGAAGTGAGGTGCAGGAGAAAGAGGGGAACGGAGCAGCACGGCGCAGGCAGCGCCACGGAAGAGGAGGCGGACGTCGTGGAAAGCCCCAAGTACGCTTGTCGTCCGCTGGAGGCTCCGTGTCTGTTTAACTTGAGGGACGACCCGTGCGAGACGACCAACCTGGCCGCCTCGCGGCCAATGGTGATCCTCAGTCTCGAGGAGTCTCTGTCGCGGTACCGGAAGTCCGCCGTTCCTCCCGGGAACCCAGAGAAGGACGACCCGAACGCGGACCCAGCCTTCTGGAACAACACGTGGGTCAACTGGGCGGACCACAGGCCTCCGAAGGAACACCACGACACTGTCAGCGTGAAGGTGGTGCCGAGCCCTCCGCAGGAGGTGAATCAAGCCATCCCGCAGTCGGTCGAGATTACAGTGATCGTGGCCATAGTGGTCCTCTTGGTGTTCGTGGTCGGGATCGGTCTGCATAAGGTCTTCCGGACGGGGAAGAAGATGGATATGTGATCACCCCGTGGTGTCTATTTCGCATCTTCAGCCTGCTGTGGAAGACTTGTTGAGTCTTCGGTTTCCGAGAATATCTGCGCGGTGGACCAGGTCACAAACCCCGGCGCTGCAATATCCCCCCTGCCCAGCGCCAGAAAAAGAGAACTGGAGTTGATTTTGCCGCAACAACTGTGTTAAAAGTTCAATTAACTAGTGTGTTGAGGGCTATACAAGCCAGAACGTCCCACCATCACATTGTGATAAGGAAGACAATCCACGATCAGTCACGGTTAAGGAGAGGAAAAATTTAATTTTTGCCCCCTGTGAAGTGATTGTGACAGTCTTGAGAATCGCCGAGACAATTTTTTTTGACAATTAAACGTTTAAAAACGTTAATACGGAGGGTAGTGAGAGGAGATAACAAAAATAGGAACGAGGGAAGAAATTGCTAACTTCGGCTTTCTCCCTACGGGCGCGAACTTCGGTCTTAATCCGCCGACTCCTCCCGCCATTTCGGCAGCGCTTACTGTTGCTGCGTTTTGTACCCCATCGCTTTTCACCCCATCCTCATCGCCATCGAGTTTCAACTCCCAGAAGGAGTTTAGAAGAAAGCACCCCTTTGCGCTCTTGTTTCAAACTCCAACATGCTTTTGTTCCCCGTCGTCACTTTGGTGTTCGCGTACTGTTGCTGGAGGATGATAGGTAGCCCCGCAAAATGCGGTCCGGCGTGCTCATGCGGGGAGTGCCTGTTTCTCTACGGCCTGTGCGACGTGATCAACAGGCTAGCTTTCTACCTGGACAAAAAGCATGCAGTAATTTGCTAGTAGCAGTTGTGTTCATTTTCCTGCGTTCACGTTCCTAGGTCAAGCATCAGCAGGTAGCCAAAATGCATCGCACGCGTGGATCATTAGCCCGCGGACCAGGCTGGATCTTAAGCATTACATCTAAGGCCGCCCCCTTTCGATCGAAGGTCCAAAGGCTCGAATAGTTTCGTTCAGTATTATTCAGATTCAATTACCCATTTTTTTTAAATATCATCGCATTATTTCCCGGAATTCGGGAATCAACAAGAGTGCAATAATTTTCAGGGAACAAGTCGTGGTACTCACATGATGTCTAAAAAAAACAAAAAACTTTCCTCAATTCATGTTCTCATTGTCATACATCGTACGCTTCTTAATTTGTAAGTGATTTTAATTTTAGTAAAATAAGCGCTTGTGATTTCAGTATTCGTTATTTAAGTACCTTGTGGAGGTGGAAGATTTTTGTGCATCTGTTCAGTATGTGAGAAAGTTTTTGTCTCCTTTGGAGATACTTTTGTGCGACATAGATCTATGTGGTTTTTTGTGTAATTTATTGAATAATTAATAGGGCCATCTAGATGATTTTGATGTAACTCACTTTTTGTACACTATGCACGAAATCCTTCTCACGAAAGTTGTAAAATTATTTTTATTAAAAGAATTAATTTGCAAATATAAACACTCTGTGTATTAATTTATGTCCTCTCACCTTTGATATTCTTCCGGGTTGTTAAAAAAAATTGCTTCTAGAAGTTGACCTTCATTTACGATTCCGAATTACGTGAAGTGCGCCGAATAACCTTGGATGAACACAAAATGTGTATCTCATTTATCTTATTTTAACATTTTTGATTTTCCTATGCACTCATTTTTTCATTGTTATTGATAAATAACCCCGAATTCAAACTAAGAAACAACTAGGAGTAAGATATACAAGAATTAATAAATTCATGGAATGAGCACGCTGATAATTGTTTCTCCAGTAGCACATAATTTTTGTTCACTTCAGAAACAGCTGTATCATGCGTTCTTATTGACATTAGATTTTCCATTTCTTCATTAATAATTGTTTATTTTTATCTCAAATGCTTTCAATATTTAATTATCTTTATTGCAATGCTTTTTTTATTGTTTTTCGTATTTGATGAGGTTTGCTTCGTAAAAACTTAAGCTGACATCAAATACATCGAAGCCTTGATCAAACTAAATGAGTAGATCAGTATAAAAGTTCCAGTTGCTAATATGTTGACCCAAATACTGTATCGCTTGAGATAATTGTTTGCCCAATATGGATCTTCAAAAGAGTTAATATTGACTGTTGAATCACAAGTGCGTAATATGACAGCGGGAAGAATAACCTCCTATACATAATCCTTTAACGGAAATAAATTGCATAGATAGGAGTTCATAAAAATCAGCTTTTCACTCTCAGTTGTATTTCGTATTAGTGTTCAAGGAAGCGAAGGAGGATACCAAAGATATGCCTCACTTCACATCAGATTTTCCCAGATTTTTCTAATGAAAATTTTAAGCCTCTCTCTCGGAATGAACAGAATATTATTTTAGCATTTGATTAGTCTGAAAAAATGTTCGAAAAAAATGCAGAGCTTCCATAAAGTCATTTCAATGGTTACGCTTTTCTTTTCGCGAGTTAAAACTCTTCAGATTCAGATGAATAATTCATCATCCCTTAAGCTCATCATTAGCTCATGTTATTACACATGAGTCATATCGCTTATTCAACAATAACCATTTTACCATTGGAAAATGGCAAATAAATTCATCCCCATCAACCTTCGATAATTAAGGCTTGAGAAAGAGTCCAAGACATCCGGTAATGGGAGAAAGGAAATGTGACAACGGACTCAGTCTATGAACAAACGTTCTCACCAATATATGTAATTTAAAGATAAAAGACAAGCAGTATGTTAAAATTCCTTTTCATTAACTGGAAATAAAGTGGCCAAATAAGGCCATGAATAGAGTGATATAAAAATTAAATTTTTCAAATTAAGAACAGTAAAATTGTTCATTAAAAAAACATGTTTACCACAAGTTAAAAGAGAAAAGTTCAAGAGAAAAAAAATCAAATAAATTAAAACCAATATAAAATGCATGATTTAACCTGTGGCGCTATTTTATCGAGCTGACGCTTCTGTTTTGATCACATTTTACATATTTAAAGAGACCTCCAAGATAAACCTTGTTTATTCCTTATCTCTGTCACTCAGGGGACGGCCCAAAGGGAGCAAGGGTCCTGCAATACTCTTTGGAGGTTTTATTATTAAAATCAATGTTAAATAATTTAGAGGTTACTCAAATTATGGTCTTCTTCCATTCTATAACTGAACAGAAGCCTAACTAATAAGATATTCGAATTATATTAAGCGTCAACATAAAAATACATGAAGTTACATTCGAAGAATTGATCTCGCTTGGAGAATTTTCTAGATCCAAACCTGAAAGCATGTCTTTTACCATGAGTTTATGGGAAAAATACCTTGGTCAACACTCTTCTTGTGACGAAACTATCCTATAATGCTCGTCAAACAATTATCTGGATTGCATAAGAGCCTAACACCGTAATGCTGGCTATCATACTGCAATCATCCTGATGACGTCACCTTTAAACACCCATATTACAACCTCGTGATGTGGGTGATCAGGTCAAAATACGAGATAGATAGTCTTTGCGAAATAGCTACGCATAGGATATTGGTAACGAAATGGGAAGCAAATGTAATAGTATATACGTAAGCAGCTGTGCGATTTCCTTAAGTGGGTAAGTACTATTGCTAATAACGGTATGAACTAGCAAGAAATCAGGTGACTCAAAGTCAGAACTGAGTCGGATTAAATAAGAATCGTAAAAGGCTGAAGCCGTACATTTTTTATTGTGTTGGTCACTTTCCCCACATTCAATTAAGCATTATTTTTGTACACTCCTATGGTACATTATTTTAATAGCTAGATCAGATAATGGAACTAAAAAATTGAATCATATTATAAAAATTAAAGTTTCATTTGAACAATTAGCTCTTCATTTACGAAAGTTGCCCAGAAAGTCATTCATGCTTGCGTGTTGCGAGCAAAGTAGTGGGGGTAGCCGAATATTTGCTAAATCGACAGACACACCAGAGCAGTACGCCTCGAGCTGCAGTGTTTAGAAGGCCGCGCCGCATATCGTTTGTTTACAGTAGACAATCGAAATGAACAATACAATTGGAAATCCTACTAAATGTAAAATCCCTTTTTGTGATAAGGTTTTATTTGGCAATAAACTTCAAAGCTGGTGTCATTCATCGGAAAGTTTGTGCTGTGCACCAACTAAGTGATGATTGTTGTGGGTAAGTGGTTTTGTTACTTCAAGAGTGAATGGACAAATGTCCATGCTGTTCAATAATTGGCCGTCCGCCAGTTCATCTGTCACATGGCTAGGCCGACCACTGCGGTCCTCGTCGTGAAAAGAGTTGCGGCCATTTTTAAAACTGAATGCACCACTGCCTCACTCCGCCTTCACTCATTATTCCATCTCCGTACACTTCACAAAGTTTCCTATGAATTTCAACGTGCTTGTAGTTATATGCCAGCAAAAAACCTAATCACAACTCGTGAGATTATCTATTACAGCACACATTTTAACAGTTCCCAGCGAGTAAAACAGAAGAATTTATAAGTTCAGGCTCACAGGTTCAGGCGTCACTTATGGAAGTTTTGTACATCCATCAAATTGAAGAGAGAACGCACTTTTCCACAGGATTAATTTGGTTTGGTACCACGCGTTTCACCACAATACGGCATCATCAGGTACAAAATTACAAAGGGATACTTGAAATATATATATATATATATATATATATATATATATATATATATATATATATATATATATATATATATATATATATATATATAACCATAAACACAGTAATGAACCCGAAGGTCGGTTTGGTAGGTGATGGTAGAGTCCCCCAGTACTAAGCCCGACGGCGTGTAAATCCACACATCAGGGTAGGGGCCAGTTCCTTACCCTGTATATATATATATATATATATATATATATATATATATATATATATATATATATATATATGTGTGTGTGTGTGTGTGTGTGTGTATGTGTGTGTGTGTGTATATATATATATATATTTACATACATACATGCACACACACACACAGCCAAACACATACAAACACATATTTTGATGGTTGGGAGTAAGTTGGAGCTAGAAACCGGAATTAGTTATTTCGGGATTGTTTATTTTCCTTTCCCGCATTTTACCACCACTCCTGATTTCTCGTCATCCCCCCTCACATAACGGTCCCTCAGAAGTACACCAATTCTACCTCGTAATAGTCACTGGTTCCCACGAAATTACCAATTCCGGTTTAGCTCTAACTTACTCTCACCCATCACACTGTGTTAAACGTAAAAAAAAATCGCATTGGTTATTTTTTAAATTTCATTTTGACAATACAATTATATAAATCATCAAGTATATATCAATGTAAATATAAACAAGAGTATATATATATATATATATATATATATATATATATACACTTAAAAAAATTGCTAACTTATATTTCGCAGTCTTGTATTCCCGTCTAGTTATCGATAAGTCAATGATAATATCGTCCGTCGTCATACCGCATTGCCTACATTAATAATCTTATTTTAAATATTTGAGAAGCATAACTCGCAACCAATTGGATTACAATTGCCAGTTCACTCATAAGTACGTCGTAAAAACAATATTCTTTGATGAAGAATATCTCATAATTTAACGAAATCAGTATCGATGGCCAAGATTTCCTGTGCGCATCAATATCTATCTACCCTTGAAATGCCTCTAGTATTCGGTATTTTGGCCGTACTTTAATCCATTCGATCATATAAATCCCTAAATGGAAAAGCAATAGCAAGCAGTTGAACAAATAGAATGTTCAATCTGGAACGAACAGTCATCTGCAAGTCTCCATCTCTCTACTTTGGTAAAATCGGGCCGCGTCAGACTGACAGTCTCATAAACCGAAATCACTGGAGTGGCATGGTATGAATCGAAAGAAACCTCGGTGTGAGAATATATCACGTGTTTCCAGAGTATATAGCTATGTAAAAGCCCATCTATTAGAACACTTGATGCCTCCGGCCCACGGTTGTCCACTATACATTATACGTAGAGGAAAAAATATCGTCACACCGTGAAGAAGTTGGCATTGCTTTTGCCGAAGGCCATGAAAGTGTGTTTACCTCGTCCACACCGGATGTAAAGGCGAACGGAAGGGAACAAGATAATCGGAACCCCAGCAAACTAGCCATATATCTTCCCCTATGTGCTGCACCACTCCCCCCCTCCACCCTTCTCCTCCTCCGCTCCCACATCCAGCGAGAGCCAATAAGATAATCCGGGAGGTTGTTTCCCTTTCTCCCGGTTTTGTTCTCCGAGATAAGTCCGCAATCGGAATCTTTGGACGCGATTCGGAAGGTCAGCGTTGCGCACTATTCTAGTTGTGATCGGGGTTACCAACGACAAATGAACTTAACGGGAAAAAAACGCACCAAGCGGATTTCGATACCCGATGAGACTGGTTTCTTCGAGAAGTTTCCGAGCGTGATTTCATAACTCATTCTCGAAACGAAATGCGAAATGAGAAGAAAGAGAGGTCGGGTTACATATTTTACAACTGCGGCCCGAGGAAATGTGGACTAACAAGGCGGTAAATTGTTGTCAAAAGAAGAATCATCGATATAAAATATGCTATCTTGCAGTTATTCGGAGATGATCGGTGGACTTTCGTTTTTCACTGTCTAACTTTCCGAGAGTCAAATAAGGATTCAACGTGATGTAAGGCTTTGTAACGAACAATATTGATATGCATGAATGTCGATATTAATGATTAAACGGTAGTACTTTTACAACAGTTGGTGGCGATGCACTATAAAATCAGGTGAAGGTGATGCAGTATTACAAAAACCTGTACGGCAATAAAAACAGTTTAACTAGTGAAATGGCGCCACTGTTTGGTCATTAATGTGCTCCAATTTCACAATATCTCGCCTGAAACGACGCATTTCAGTGTTTTTGATATTTTTTTTTATTTTTAATTGTCGACACAGTTTGAACTATTTCAGTTCATCGAGCAAATAAGTATGAAATCAATACACTTAAGAGAAACTAGCTACGTGACTGAAAGCGCTCTTGGGTATTCCACCGGCAGAGGTCCGGATCAGGCGATAATGGAGCAGATGACCCGGTGGAAAACCCAAGAAAAACACTCAGTCCAGGAAATACGCCGGCAAATCACTATAGAGATATTTCGAAATATCTGTGGCCCGAATAAAAAGAGAGGAATGGAGAATCGGCCTTTTGTTGAGCGCAAAAATGAAAAAAAAGGAAACTGCTTAAGAAGGAGATTCGCATGGGAAATCAGAGATGATTAAAGTCCATATAACTTACCAACAGTTCAATACTGTTTTATTTCATTGCCAAAAAAAATAGATGCATTAAAATCATATTTTTGCTCTCACTATCAATTTCGTCGGTACAAAATAACTTTTAAATATTACTTTTTCTTATAGACTACAATATTTTTAACACTATCATATTTATGAGGGTAGAAAAGAAACTACGCTTCTATATTAGGCATAAACTTTTATTGTGGAAATGTAAAGTTTCTTTTTTGCCATCAGAATGAAAGAATTCCACAAAATTAAACCTGAACATGTTATGATTATCATATTTATTAATTGGAATTTATTAACTCATTAGTTTCCTCTATCAACTTACTGTGGTTGTGATTCGTAGCAATTTAGATGATTGGTGATATGCAAGATCGTAGGTGTACACATACCTATCAAACCTTTGGACTGTAGTGCTAGGCAAGCCAAAAGTTTTTGCTAAATGATAGACGTATGCATGTATTGCATCAAATTCAATTTCGGACAAATATTATTTTCTACGAAACTCTCATTGAGCCGCTGAAATGCTATTGGAAATTTTTTTAACACTGAATAAAAAGTTTTACATCTAAGACTACATAAACATGTATACGATCTATGAGCTCCTACGATCATATCTTCGGAGAGGATACTCTTCCGGAAAAACGTTAATAACTACAACTTGAATTGTTTGGCAATGGTAAAAGTTTTAAATTAGGAATTTTTAAATAATGATTTTATATTTTGAATTCTTAGTCAAATGTTTTCGAACTGAAGGACTCGCTATCACACTCAACTCAAACAAGCACATACAAGAAAGGAAAGCATTCAGACGACCGTCAATGATTACAAAGCGGATAGTATTTACAAAAATTTTAACAATACTTAAGCGATGATTTTTACATGTTACAAGTACTAATGTACATTTTTCCCATCCGTCAACGACATCATTCTCAAAATTTTTAGTTTGAACCATGATTATGGACGTGTTGGTAGTAATTTCGGTGCCCTATTGAAAATCTATGTTGGTGTCCAATGACGTGGGAAATCACGATGCAAGAATCTAAATTTCCTATGGCAGTCTGAATATTCATTCATGAGTCACGAAAGCAAATTACTTCGGAAAAACTAAGCTTATATATTTGATCAAAAATCACTAAAATTTGGTAATTTATAGCGATCTTGTAGCATAGATGTCCGTTACAAAGTTCCCAGCATCAGAAAATGTTTGGAGTGATTGAATAATTTTAAGTGATTTTAATTTGAAATATAAGGTATAGCCAGGAATCATTTGCATGCTTCTTGAATTTTGATAAAGCGATTCTTAGGGCAAACCAGGCTAAATCAATCAACGTTTGCTAAACATAGGAGTAGATTAGGGGATATACAACTTGACCGGAACCTGTGCATGTTTCAATATACATAAAGAAAACCATAAACACAGTAATCAACCTGAAGGTCGGTTTGGTAGGTGATGATTGAGTTCACGCAGTACTAAGCCCGACGGCGTGTGAAATTCACATATCAGGGTAGGGGGGCCAGTTCCTTTCCCTGTGCCGGTTATCGTTTCCCAGGAAGACCTGGTGCCCGAAAAATCACTTTAGCTTGGGTGGAGCTCAGGTGCCCGGAGTGCCTTGCCCGGGAATTGAACCCGGGACCCTCCGGGCAGAAGTCCAACCCATACTGGACTACCGCGACCCTCAAAATATATATATATATATATATTTTTTTTTGTGTATGTGTTTGTGTGTGTATATATATATATATATATATATACATACATACATATATATATACATATAAATAAATTATATATGTATACATATCTATATATGTGTGTGTGTATATATATATATATATATATATATATGCTATGTATGGAGGAAATGGCAAGAGAGGAATGCGAAGGCCTGGAATCTGGAGTGAAAAGAGTACTCGTACGAGTATGAGGGGAACTTTCAAATCAGTCAGATGATTAGTCGTTTGTTAGGCAATCGCTCAAGATTTGCAATTATTACTTGGCTATTTACAGACCATTTACCAGGCACTTTACAGAGATAGGTAAGGAATGAAGATCAATCATAGGAAATCGCGGGTAATGAGTTTCTCAAGGAGTAGGCAGGTAAAGATAATCATTAAAGTTGAAAGGAATAAACTAGAAAAAATGTTCTCCTATTAAGAAAGTGTTTTTAAGAAGACAGCTATAGTAGTAGAGACAATGAAAGAAGAAGTGTGTTAGGTAAAATACCTTTTACAGAAAGGCGGAAGTTTGTGACAGGCACCTTGAAGGAAGACCCAAAGAAATGACAGGGAAGCATTTGTTATGAAGCGTAGTTTGGTAAAGCTCGGAATTTTGATCGCTGAGACAAGAGGATGAACGTAGATTGGAGAATTTTGGGAAGTGGGAGAAGAGAGGGAAAAAATGAAATGACTGAGAATAAAACAAACAATGTAGTTCTGGGCGAATAGACACAGTTGTTGGGAGAAATTAGAAGAAGATATGACAAGTGGATACAGGAGATACTGAGATGCAATAAGATGCTAAATACTATGAAAGAGGGGAGAATTGCTGAAAGAAGGAAGGGGGAGGAAAATAATAGGCATTTGGATTAAATTAAAGGAAGTATAAACTACGCAGAGCTGACCAATGAGTTATTAAAATATTAAGTAATGGGTTTAGGGAAATTCTTATTCTCGTAAGTTAGGATTTAGGACTAAAGTAGTGAGCAGTGCGTGGTCCATCAAAGGTCTACCCTAACCCGGTAGAAAGCTCATTATTATCATAAATATATATCATTTTTATAATATATATAATTATTATAATAATTATAAATATGTATATAGATATTATGGGGCTGATGCTCTAACCTGGCAAGTCGAAGATCCGTGGTTCAAGTCCTGGTCAAGGAAACCTTTTTACGCTTGTAATCTACTCGTTTCCACCTTGCCCACCATTCCCGTGTTCGTCTTTTATATGTGTTCCTATCCCGTTTCCTTACATATATTTCCATGTGAATGAATGTGAATGAACATCCATTTTAAATCGAATGCATACTGTTAAAGATTATCTAACTTGAGCGAGGAATAGATTCTCCATAAATGATGGATGTTAATTATGTACGATCCCTAGACTTTATTGAATGTAAATAATTCAAATGCCCTTTTTTGACAGTGAGTTTTCCATCTGTTAAGAAAAATTATCTACTCTAAATTATCTTCCATAGAAGGAAAAGTATAGTAATCGCATTATTAAATATTCATACCTACTGCATGCATATAACATATCCAGGGTTGTTTTACTAAGAAAATTACCAAACCGAGACTTATAAAAAAGCGCTCATTACTGAATGGATAAACCATAGGAAAGATGGTTGGAATAGGTCTGAAGGTAATTATGCTGGGAGAAAAATGAATTAAGTTATAATGGAATTATCTTCAATCTGATGATTGGAAGAGAGAAGAATGCATTGGTTAAAGAGCATCGAGCACTGAGAAACATAAGACGACCAAGTAAATTATCTCGTTAGAACAGACTATAACTTAGAGAACAGAAACAGAAATGGGTTGGAAGAAAAAGATTAAGAAAATATCAAATAAATATTTTTATTAAAAAGAAAAAACATTAGCAAAAACCTGTCATAAAATATATGAGTGAAATCAGCAGTTCAATGTACTGTTCATTTAGTTTAGTACGTAGCCTAAATTAAACCTTTCATCATCCCATACTATAAAAACATAGATGTAACTTCAATCAATTTCTTTTTATGGCTGACCTTATTGAAACAAAATATAATTAAATTATATATAATGCGGATTCGATAACTTTCAATAGTGTTTAAGTTTCCATAGGCAAAAATTTAGTCACCCACGATTCATGATATCGCGAAACATTTTTACACCACTTACAATTTTGCATCTTCTGACTCATAATCCAAATAATTTTCTCTCACAAGAGAATAAATTATTTGGTTGGTTAAAACAGTCTTCCTTGATGCACGTTGACCGCGTATGTGGTGAGCATCTACTGGCGGTCGCGGGTTCCCGTAAACCAATCCATGTGGTTTCTTCTTTCACCCTCAATTAAACATTGATTTGTTATTTTTTTCTTGTCTGCGGGTTTGTCAATGTCAATTCAGAGAAAGAGGAAGACGGTGAAGTATAGCAGTGTGATATCGGGAAGGAAGGGGTACAATAAGTGCCTGCCATGTTACTCGATACGTGGAACGTCGAAAAGACACGTGAATCTTATACGCCATACACAAAATAAGACTAAAAACAGCAAGATTCGTATTCTGGTGACAGGAAAGTCTCGCGGCCAACTCATATAGTGCATAATTTTCACCGAAGTTTGCAACACTGCAAGGGTTTTTTGGGTTTGGTGTGAGGTAATGCAATAGGCGAGGAGGGCCTGTTGAATATTTGTAGCAAAAAAAGAGATCGATACTGACGAGGGTGTGGGCAGAGGTCAGAAAACGTGTGACGTAACACACTGGAGGCGTGAGATATTAGATAATAACGGAAAACTCGAGATTTCGCAGAGAAACAAGAGTTCTTCACCCTGGACACGTGATTTCACGACCGAAATGCTTGTTGGTTGGCTCCGCTCAGAGCAATTTTGCATCAAAATTCCGGATCCCCTTACCCATCTGTTATGAGAAGCCATTGACAAGGGATTTTTTTCGCGCGGTCATGGATAGGTGAGCGTTTAGGGGTGGGTAATACTTAGAGCAAGTATTTTAAAATATGCAATGACCAGATCCATGGGCTAGGTATATCTATATATATATATATATATATATATATATATATATATATATATATATATATATATATATATATATATATATATATCTGTGTTTTTATATATTTGTGCGTCGCCGAAGAGCGTTCCATTTCGAAGATATATATATATATATATATATATATATATATATATATATATATATATATATATATATATATATATATATATATCTTCGAAATTGAACGCTCTTCGGAGACGAACAAATATATAAAAACACGGATGTAGATTTGTAGAATATAGAGACACAAAGAAAGGACACTCACAATATGTTATTTGACGTTTCGAAATCTCGGCTGTCGTCTTCAGAACCGACAGCCGTCTTCTGAAGACGACAGCCGAGCTGTCGAAACGTCAAATAACATATTGTGAATGTCCTTTCTTTGTGTCTCTATATTCTACAAATCTACATCCGTGTTTATATATATATATATATATATATATATATATATATACATATATATATAAAACAATAGCTATAGTTACCATAGCGTAAATATTTAGCCTAATAGAACAGTAATAAGGTCATTTTGGAAGTGTGGTAGACAGATATTCAAACATGTTCCCGTTGAATTGGGATGTGTGCCTTGATAGTTTTACTTTATTAGGCAAAGAGTTCCGTAGTTTACAGGATGAAATACTGAATTACTTTTCATACATATCCGTGCGGTATTTAGGTAGGGTTTCTACAAGGAGAACAACATGCTTAAAGCACAAAAGTGTCTCACGAATTCGGGCAGCAAATGACCGAGGATGCATTTCATTCCAGCTACAACAAAAAACGGCGAAGTTACTTCAACTCCATCAAACCCTGAGTGAGATGGTGGAGTTGTCCATCGAAACGTCGTGGCATCTGAAATCCTGAACTGGTGGAAAAGCCACGAAAAATTCACTGGAATAGCGCAACGGGAAAACACGGAATCTTACATAACGCATTATCCTCTTCGCAGACGAGGCATGGTTATCAGCTTCTATAGGGAAAAGAAGATTGAAAAAAAAATACGAATGTGGTGATCAATTGGGGAGTGATTATTATCAATCGGACGGATCGTAAAACGGAAAATTTTCTGAGCGGAAGGAGAAATAATTCGATGAAAAACTCGGGGAAGACGAAGGGACTGTAATGCCCACTGTTGTCAGCCGCCAGCCTCTACAGGTCGAAAGAGTCTAGCAGATTTCTAGTGAAGCTGCCATCACTATTTGAGCCAAATATTCCGGTAAGAATCCGAAATATTCAGATAACAAATGATCAATGCCGTGGAAATCTATGCATGTGTAAATCCGAAACTTGGCTGTTTTCGGATCGGGGATAATTTAAAACAGCACATTAATATGCATGGAGACGTATGGGGATAGGTTCAAAGGAGAGTCGAGTGGAATTTAAAAATCTAAGGAACTAACTATACAATCTAAAAAAGTTAAGGATTACTATTAATGATATAACGAGAATGTCCAGTGTTCCACAACCATATTCCTCCCTACGTTGGGAACGCTCTGCAATTGGAAGGATCACTATAGAAAAACCAGTAATTAATTAATCACTCATTAAAAACCAAAAAGTATAATTTTCTACTGGATAAAAAAATGTTTAACTATGATTTGGATTTCGATGCATTTCATCATCATCACAATGAGAGAAATCAATCTGAAGTTTGGTTTGAAATTTCGGGTACGGGTATAGGCAAATCTCACCTCGCATGCCAAACACGAAGGATTATGTAATGCATACGTTCAGGATGTGGAAGGCCGCACTTGCGGAGTAGGTTTTCGGTTTCAGTAAGGAAGATTTGGTACCGTAAATATCACTCCACCTGGGCATAGCAGAGAGTGCCCAGGGTCACCGGGATGTGAGTCCCAGGCCAGAGCTGACTGACCTCCAGACACACCCACGAAAAGTTTATTTTTGTTGATTTTTTTATTTCACTTTTGGTCATCTTTCCATCCTGCCAATCCTCACTTGAATATTTTCAAATAGTGAGCAGAGAAGCACTTTGAAAATGTTCCACCGCTGGGATGAGTGACTAACGCTGGGCAATGCATGGGAAGTCCCCAGATAACGCTATTATATCGTTATTCCCCGTACCCATCCTTCGGCTTTAAGGAACATGCGGTTTATAGAAGCATTTATTCGTGCTGAAAAGGAAATATTGTTCACGCAATCGTATTGGGAGCACCATTGATGCGCCATGCATTTTGTATTTTTTTTTTAATTTTCGTTTCGGCCAACTATGGATCGCATTTACAATACAAGTAGTTTTAATCTCTCTCTTGCCAAAATTCCTTCATTTTATGACTCGTTCCTGCTTGTTCTTCTTCCGCAAATATTCCTTTTGTTCTCCTTGGACTGACTCTTCACCTCCACAATTTTTTGAACACGTTTTCCGTATCCTGCGTCCTATTCCCTGATTCCACGTTTTGTTCAATCCCGATGGATTTCTTTCATCCCGAGTCTCGTGGAAACTTTATTTTTATACTTTCCTGGAATGTGAGGATACTGTTTGCCATCCTTTCTGATTCCATTCTTTTGACGTTTTCAGGAAAAAGGTTTTCCTTATCGTGGTCGAGGTCTTCTCATACTTTTGAATTCTCTTGGACCATACTTCTCATACTTTTCACTTTTTTGGTTTGCACTCGGAGGATATTTTGCCGAAGTGTAATTTTGATACTCCTTCTCATTAACATCCTTTCCTAATTTTGTTTTATCGAACATTATCTTAATCCGAACAATTTCATACATCAAATACTGGGGTGTATTTACTAAGAAGAAGGGACCTAAGGCTTAGATTGGGGCATCTGGTCGACTACCCCCGAGGAATTAGGAAAAAGGTTGGCCAACGAAGAAATCGCAGATTTCCTACGGAGGTCCCAAAGAACAAGGGAAGAGAGTACTCCTCTCAAGATTGAAGACGGCCTTCTAAAGCAAAATCCGGAAGTCTTTGTTGGAAAGCAAAGGATAAGGATTTTCATGAGTGGAAGGCTAAGAAGATAGTATAATTTAAAATGTAAATTATGACTTCAAACAGTTAGTTATTCAAATAGTCAAACTGTAGTAAAAAAGTAACTATTCATTTAAATAACCAGTGATAATATAATTTAAGACGAATTCGATTTCGAGAAATATTATCTTAAATTAATATTTTGTGAGTAAAACTAATGAGAATCCCCACAGAAAAAAAATAAATAGTGAAATCAATATTCATTAGATGCAAAAATATTCATTAGAACTGCGAAAAGTACTTAGTGGAGTCCGTGTGCCTTCCCCTTTGATTATATTGATTTCATTCGCCCACTTGTGAGCTGTTTTTGTCTCTCCAGACCAGGTCGTTCCGGTCTATTTCATAAGTGTTTCCTCTTGATCAACTTGCCGCTCGTGAATTTTGATCTGAATATTAAACTGTTTTGAATTCCTCACTCGGAATGTATGACTCTTTCCAGTTATGGGTCGTTTTTAATTTCACCGACCGGTCGCTTCTATATTATTCTTACATATGGTTTTTGACTTGAAATTTTCCAAATAGCAGATGACAAAACTCTTCCACTCGTTCAAGTGTGACTTCGCCCTAGTATTATTTGGTTTATCTTCCCTACTTCGAATCCAGGCTATTATCTTGGTTTCAATTTTGTTTAGCTTAAGGTTGCACCTTTCCACTCCCTCTTATATATATGCCAGTACCTATAGTAGTCTCCGAGTTACGGGAATGACCAAATTAATCAATACAGTTGATTTCCTAGAGAAAACCAAGGGCAACGGGATGGACGCAGAGAACTACGTCAAATAACAACGAACCTTGTGTTTCAGTACGGCGACATTCGACAAAAAGATAGTTTTATGCTTCTTTTATGGCTTGCACTAAAAGCTTCGGCTTGCCGCAACCGGCAATACCCCTACTCCCCCCCCTCTCTCTCTCGCCGATGGCACTAGTAAAAAAATGCAAATGTCGACGCGGGAACGAACGAGCATAAAATTCCCCAGCCGGGAGAGATAAAGAACCGTTCAACGACATGGGTGGAGGAAAAACGAACGTTATCGTTAAAATTGTGACGACATCATCACCAACTCAGTAGCCTTTTCTTATTTTTTAATGGACATCCATATAACATCAACGTAATCAACCAAAAAGTTAGTTTGACGGAATAAGGGTAGAACTCAACTCATAGTAACTAAGCCTGCCTGTATTATCATTCCCATTCTACTGTGTAAGGTGAGCTTTGGATAGACACAGCCTATCCCTTATAGCTTGTACGACAACATATTTACTCTCATTGCAAAAAATACAATCTGGCATTCAACGCTACAGTAAGCTCCTCTTCATTCCTGCCTCTTTATTCTCTGCCTAATGTTCTCCCCACTATTGCAGTTTTCAACATCCCATTACCATTTTCCTGCTTCGTTATGATTACTCCCAACGATACCCTATCTTCACCCAACATACCCGAAATGTTCTCATTTCTTTTCCTCACAGTCAATTCCAACTTTTCTATCTATTGCCCATACACTTTTCAAATGCCTCCAATCTAAGCTTATAATTATGAGGGCAAAAAAGAAAATTTACACTTCCACGATAAAGACTTAATATTTTACGACCATGGTTCCGATGCTATGCATCATCATCAGCATCGACACCATGGTCGTGTAATATTAAATCTTTATTGTGGAAAAGAAAGTTTCTTTTTTACCCTCATAATGAAGGAATTCCAAAAATTTAAACCTGAAACTGTTATGTTTCCGCTTATAATGTGCCTTAAAGAACCATATTTCCGCTACCACACTAAGAGAGAAAGTTTCTAAGATCCTTGTCTTAACATTCTTACTCATAGTCCCTGTCATCAGGTCCCTTCTCTCTGTGAAAGATTCAACGACTTTTGTTCCTACTACTTCTACCATTTTGGTCATGTTTATTTCCAAAAGGTAAACTGTTCCACTTGCTCTAGTTTGTGAACTCCTGTTTCAATGTTTAACGTAGACTTTCTTATTCTATAAAATCGCATTAACTTTGTTTTTTAACCTCTATTCTCATATCATACCTATTGCACGAATTTTTCCATGCATTAATCAATGCATGCAACCTCTTGGCGGACTGACAAACTAAAGCTTGATCATTCGCAAGCCTAACTAATTTGATGAATTTACCATCGACTTCCATTCCTATCTCCAGTTCTTCCCATATCGTTTTCAAGTCCTATCATGTTCCAGGCCTCTAGTTCTATCATGTCGCTTTTATAATTTCCTCAACAGATACGTTGAACAGGACAAATGATAATGGGCAACCCTACCTTACACCTCTTCCTAACACTGCCCATCCGGACTCCGCGATATCCACTCGCACCTGAGCAGTCAGAGATATGCACAGGCTGCGGATTAGCCTCCTGTCCCTCTAATCTATTCCTATTTTCTACAATATACTCATTAGTTTTGCCCAATTCACTCTATCAAACGCTTTTTCGAAATCTGCTAAACAGGCAAATACATCCTGATTGTATCCTATGTTCCATTCGATTAGTGGCCTCATGACTGCCATGGCATCACGCGTACCTCTCCCCTTCCTAAACCCAAACTGATCATTCCCTAAGTAATCCTGGAAAAATTCTTAAGGTGTGTGTAAGAACTGAGTATTTTCTTTTGCAGTATGAATCGCATCCACAAAGTGACGCCTCCAACTATCCAATTCCCTAGGTAATCATTTGCCCTGCTCTCCATCCTCTTACCTGGGAACTACTTTAGGTTCGTCTGAGATCAACATGGTTATTTCTGTATTCTTCACATGTGGCTGCCTTTTCCTTTTTTGGAATAGGAAGTAACACTGATCTGACGAAGTCTTTCTAGCCAAATCCCTCCCTCATAAATGCTACGAAATAGTCCATAAAAACACTTCCGCTCACGTTCTCCTAAACCTGAAGTAGTTCCTTAGGAATGTCGTCTACCCCCTCGTCCTTATTTGATTTCAATTCTTTTAATGTCTTTTCTATCTCGCGAACGAGCAAATCTAGACCGAAATCCTTATCTATGCCATTTTCTCTTTGTACTCGTTTGTCTAAGCGTGCTGGACTAATATTTTTACGATTTAATGTCTCTACGTATTCATTCCATTGCTCTTAAATTTCCCTCATTTCAATTCATAATTTTCCTAAATAAGCTATTATTTATGCACGGATTTTCCCATCCTAACTCCTGAAAGTGCTTTCACTTTCCTGTGTTTATTTCCTTTCCCAATTACACCCTAATTTGTACATTTTCCATATCCTTGCACTGCGTAATCCACTACGCTTATTTTACTCTATTTGTTACCCGCCTCAGTACATTATTTAACTCTTTATTCTTACCATTACCAAACTCTACATTAAATTCTTCCACTTCCATCTCTCGTCTATCTCCCTGATTATTTCGTCCGTAATCCATGTTTTTCTTGTCCTTTTTCCATTTACTGGTTCTGTTCGTTCGTTTGCTGCTTTCCGTATTCCTATTTTCGTGTGTTCCCATTTTTGACTCTAAAGTACCCAGCTCCCTGTCCACATTCATCATTCTCTCGAATGGCTTTTGATACACCTTTCTTGACGTTACTCTTCAATTTAATAAATTCCATTTCTTAAATTGCCTCCCCTGTTTTATCTTTTTGCATCGAACTTTAAACGCCATTATGTCTATATTACACTCTGAATCGCATCCGCTTCCAAGAAATTGTGCGAATTGATCGCGCTGTTCCTAAATGCGTGCCTAACCATTATATAGTTCAACTGATATATTTTTGAATCACTCGGCGTTTTTCACACGTGCCTAAGCCTGTTGTGGCGTTTAAACGAGGAGCTCGTCATTATCTCCCTCGATCAATGCATGATCCAAAACTGTAGTCCCCTATCTCATCTTTTCCTTCGCCTGCCGCCGCGTTCTGAGTTCCCTTCACTATCCAATGTTTCCCTCCGGAAACAACCGTGGTTATACAGGTTATTACCTGTATACTCTAGCTGATCTTACAACTGACCGAATTCTTTCTCTCTATGATTGTTTGGTGGCATGAACACCTAAGCAAGGCCCAAGAACATTGATTCAGCTTTTATTTCTATTAATAATATTATATCAGACACTTGCCCTGCTGCTTCTTCCTTTTTGCTCAATAACATTGCCACTTCTCGCTGGCTCCCTTTTCCTCTGCTGCATATTACTCAATAGCTATCTCTCTAATAATCCCCGCTATTCTTCTATCTCACTTTGCACAGCCGTTTACTATCAATATTTCCTTTAGTCTTATTATTTCTAATTTTTTTATCCCCAACATTGTCCTAATATGACAAGTCCCTATTCTAACTTATTCGGTTCCGTATCTTCACCCCTTCTACTGTCACTGCCGCTTTGCAAGGATTTCACGAGATAACAACCACAGAAGCCTTGCCTCTTCCACTGCAGGGAAAAGCACAAGGCCGGTTGGGCTGAGTCTGCTATCTGTCAGGATTCAGTCAAATAATGCTATCGTTTATCAGTTCATGGAATAAGATTTAGGTGGTTTCCCGTTTCCATCCTCAATTGTGTTTTAAACCTGACACCATCACTCAATAGCAGCACCACTGGGGTCTGACGTCTTTGCAGCCGCCTCACTGAGGAACAGGCGCTGAGTGGACTACATTACCTCTGGATCTTACTCTGACATGGGTGACCCTACAAAGAGCAAATACCATTGTTCCCCATTGCACAGCTCAAGAGGTCATCAAAAATACAGAAGCCCTTTCGCCACGTCTAGGTTTTAGCCCATGGTTAGGGAAGCCTGTCTATATGGCGTGCGAATGTAACACACCAGGATAATGAGGAGGGTTAGTTCTTTACCTGTGCCGCTAATAATTATTCAGGAATATCTGGTTACGGAAGCACCACACAGGATTGGGTGAATCTGAGTGTGTCCACCCACTTAGTGTGTCAGTGTCCACTGAGTAGCCACCCAGAATCAAAACCGTGCCCACTGGTAAGTAGCCCACTGCTGTCCGCGCTGGATTATTGCACTCCTCCGATTAGAATTATTATTTTTACGTGATTTTACCTTTGAAGGTATGTTTTTGATGGACACAAACTTCACATTCCTACATTCCCTAACCTCTCCTAAAAAGACAAAAGCTGACAACCCTTACTACAATAAACTGGTCTGCAACTCCTCATGCATTAAATTTCCATTTATTCCGTCCAACTCTCCTATCCTTTTCTTACCCCTACCTGGCTTACCTAATATCCTCCCCTCTTTGACAGTCTTCAGCATTACATCGTCAATCAAAATGCACTGCATCCATCTTTCCCGTATTCTTTGGATTTACCCCTAATATCCTCTCTCATTCCCCACCACACCTAGTGCTTCTTCGTTTGATTTCCAATCCTTCCATTTTATCTTTTTGGTCCTTCTCCACACCATTATCTGAAAATCCTCCAATCTGTGTCAATCATCTTGATGGGACAACCACGTTTCCGAGCCTCCTCCTTGATATATTTATCCTTTTATTCCCTCCTTCTTGGGAAAGATTCTTAGTTTAACCCAATTCTTCTTATATCTCTAGCTTTACTCTTTCCTGTTGCCTTCCTTAATACTGTTTTAAACGAGACAACATCGCTCAAATGGCTGCCCTACTGTAGTCAGACGCCGTCGAAGCCACCTCACAGAAAAACAGAGCGGACTACCCTTCTACCCATCTGGCATGAGTGACCTTAGCAAGAGCAATTCTAATTACTGCACTCAGTATAGCCCTTGGGGTATTAGGAGCGCACAAGGACCACTTTCCGCTACGCCAACGTGCTACACCATGGGGAAGTCGTAAACAGATACAATGTGAATATACAGTTTAGGGCACTTTAAGTTTTGTTTTCATTATTGAAACTTGCTCCAAAACTTATTTTGGAATAGTTCTGTAGGGACAATTTGAGAAACTATTCAATTTTGGATGTTTTTTCCACATAGTACGAGGATCATCCGGAAAGTAGTACCCGTTCGTGAAATAAAGACACAAAAGTAAATATTAACAAACATAAAAAATTTTATTTGAAAGAGGATACTTTAAACTACTTCTCAACATAATCTCCAAGCAAATTAAGGCATTTGTCATAACGTGTGACAAGTTTCTGTATTCCTGCTGCATAGTCCTTCGCCGCCAGCTCATTGAGATACGCGAGGGACCCATCTTGCACAAATTTTTGCAAAATGCAGATGGTGTTTAACAATTTCATGAACAATTGTTCGAGAAACATTGGGAAAATGCTCACAGATGTCATCAATTGTGACGCGCCGATCGTTCCTCACGAATTCGTCAACTGAGCTCACCAGTTGGTCTGTAATGACAGACGGTCTCCCCGAACGCTCATCGTCGTGTGTGTTCCCCCTCCCCATGTTGAAGTTGCGACACCACCGCCGAACAGACGACTCGTCCATTACATTGTCTCCATACACCTCCTTTAATTGGCGATGAATATCACATGGGCGAACGTTTCTTGCATTGAGGAATTTAATCACTGCCCTCACTTCACAACTGGCGGCGTTCTCAATTTTTTTAAACATTGTAAACAATCACAGAAACAACACAGGCAATGCTAGCGTCACGCAACTTGGCTCAGAGAAGGCAGACAAGCCACTGAAGCTATCTGACCTCGTCCAGCGGCTACTCGCGTCGTCAGCACTTCATGCGGCACGAACGGGTACTACTTTCCGGATGACCCTCGTAATTAATGCTATAAAAAGGCGGTTAGTTGCTGTTATGATAACACTTGTACAGTTCTTAAATTATAGCTCACAATTTATCAGTTTTTGTATGGATAATGTGCATTTCTGCAGTATTAACCAATTTTTCTTGTGATAGTTCCCCACTGCCATTACGCCAGGTATAAAATCTTGGATTTTTGACATCAATTTCTACCAAGAACTATACTCAATGGACACTAGAAGACCTTATTTCATTATCACCATTTGATGAAGTGCCCTCAGGACCACAAACACAGAAAATTTTATGAGGATGACACGTACATAGAATCTCGCTGCAACCTCCTTAATGATATGCAGAGGGGAAAGGAGATGATGAGGGCCACCACGCATTCCGGCCCTGCATTCCACCCTTGTACGAAATACACGGCGTCGAACCAAAAATTCTTGGGAGAGTTCAACAGAAGTTTCGTCGCCAGCGCGCGAATATTAATTGTTTCGCCCGCGGTTTGGCCCCAGAACCAACCGACGCACGAGGAATCGAAGCGAGCGTGCGCGAAAGACCGACCTCTATGGCGGACAGTCCCCCGCCAGCCCCCTTTCCTCCCGCCGCACAGGAGAATCGCCGTCGTCGTGGAGTGAAAGTGGGTGAAGGACGGACGACGGGGAAGGGAGGGAAGTGTCGATAAACATTCGCTCGCACCGAAGGGCGAGATGGCTGAATGTGGATGGAATGGGCGGAGGATGCTTGAGGCGAGAGGGAAAGGATTGGTGCGACTTCTTAAAAGAGACAAGACCTGGGAGAGGGGATGCCCGGGGGAGGGGGCGAAAGAGAGGATCCACTATCCCTTTCAGATGTCTTCCGTCACTGACAATCCATCTCACGCCGTTACTACTAGTCATGCTTGACATTAGAACTGGTCGTTTTAGAAATATTAAAGCGATCACCTGCAGAACCAACGGGTTCGTAATATCATTTTTCCCTTCAAAGATAAGGAATTAGATTTAATGTCAAAGACGGAGATAAGGAAACAACTTTTTATGTCAAACAACCTACCCTAATGGAAATCATTATACTTCATCGCAATTACCATGGAAAATAGTTGGGAATTCATCAGTAATCTAAGGAAGTCCCTAGGTAAGCTTGGGAGATTTCCAGCTGGGTAGTGCTTGGCTATTTTATTATTTAGTCTTATTTTATTGTTCTCAATGGAAAGCATCTTGTCCCACATGCTTAGGATTTTTTTTCCAAGTTAAGTAGCGTAGTGCATGTACAATAATGTGATAACTATTTCTAAATTCTAATTTTCCATTAGTAACTAATATTGAAGCATTGTTTAATATTGTTATTGCCTGCCGCGTGCGTAATCACCCTATACCATACACCCAAGTACACCCAAGCGGGGAATTGCAATGTATCATGTTGATGTAGCATATGCCCTCACGATATAACAGGAGTTCCACGATATTAACGATGTGACGAAGAGAACGGATACAGGGGCTAATTTTCATCCTCGTTTAGCAACTGATCGCAGGCCCTGGGTTCAGATCCGAGTGAATCGGAAGACCAATCAGCTTCGCCCAAGCTGTGTGGTTTTTCGGGAATCAGGGGCTCAAGTCTGTAACTTTTCTCTCAGGGTGAATAGATAAAACGTTTCCTTTTCCATAACTCTCCCACCGCAAGTCTGTAACTGAGCGAGAAAACTCTTCCTGCCGACCGGAAGGTAGAAACGTCTGTACTCAAAGAAGTTAATGGAAGAATAGAAGTTCTTGTGGGAAGTGCTTCGCGAGCCAATGACATCTTTCTCTACTCCTTAGTTACATGTTATGTCACCCAAATCCATACAATGCAGACGAGTATTATGCCGAGTATGTAAGAGTTATTGTATTTCATATTTAATAAATATTTTGACAAATACATAGGTTGAGAATGTTACCGCAACAATCTGCCAGGACGTTTGGATTAATAGGAATATGAATTCCTAAAAAATACCATTGGTGGATTAGCATCAACGTAGTTATTTCCGTAGGTGGATAATAGGTCATTTCAAATTTACGTAATCAAATTAATCTTTACACAACATTTGAATGCATACCCAGCATTAGCCGTTCAGCTAAAAGTTTACGATGGTAATCTTAGAAATAAAAGAAAAGCAAATGGAAGTCGTGAGGATCAAAAACTATTAGATCGAAGCCAAACCAAGCTCATCCCATGAGCTGTTTTAGTCTAGAAAAAAGGAATAGCTTCTTCCAAATTTTTAATCCTCTATAAATATTTAAGTAATGAATTTACCCACTCCTTGTAGTGTTATAGTCCATCATTTCACCGCCGGAGAAAAGCAGGTAATTTGTTATTGGATCATCTTCAAGAAATACATTGCGATATTTAATGCTGTATAAGTTTAGCCAGTACAAATCACGGTGAGATGTTTGGAGTAAAGAATAAAATTTTAATAAATGAAAAAGAAAAACTTTGTTTCAATCCACCACTTTATTTCAGGTACGACTAGTTTCGACGCTACGGCGTCATCCTCAGGTACCTGAGCTCTAGACAAACTAGTCGTACCTGAAATAAAGTGGTGGATTGAAACAAAGTTTTTCTTTTTCATTTATTAAAATGAACTTCCACAAAGTTGAGGCTGAAACTATTGAGATAATAAAATTTTACCTTAGAAACCTAAGTGCATTCTAATTTTGGCTCTGAAATGGTAATTTGAAGGTACTGCACGTTTGAAAGATACGTGAGAGAAATATTGATGGCTCTATTGACAATTTCAATTGCCCTTGTAAATAACTGATCACCAATTTAGTGCTTCGATGAAATAAAAGTTTTAAATTGTTTAAATAAATCATCAGTAGATGAATACCTATATTTTTTCGTAGGCATGCGATTGTGGGATTTAAGGTAATATGGTAGGATGTGTATGTACGTTTTAGGATTGAATTAGGGAACTGCAGCTTTTTCATCAAAGAAAATGACGCTGACTTCTACTGATAGTGCCTTTGCATAAATTATTAGTTAATGAAAGGCCAATGTCTTCAATTATCATAGCGTTAAGCCATATATCATTACAATTCTTAGAAAAAGAATAATCTTAAACTTTTCAGCAGGAAGAGAATATAAATTTCCCATACCTTGTAAACCGTACCATTCCTAGTTAATAATGAATTTCAAGAGCTAGATAGCAGATTTTGGTATCAACAAATGGTGTAAGAGTAACCTTTTTCATCCATTGTAATGCAAACTCAAACCAGCCTAACTAGTTAGTTAACCTG
This sequence comes from Hetaerina americana, assembly GCF_022747635.1. NCBI lineage: Eukaryota > Metazoa > Arthropoda > Insecta > Odonata > Calopterygidae > Hetaerina > Hetaerina americana. Next base: position 64,100,687 of record NW_027287427.1, read on the forward strand.
CTACAACTTAAGACACTTGTTTTACAGGTAAAAAAACTTCATAAACTGGTATTTGTAAAATAACTAATTCTTACCTAACTCATAAACTAAACGAAGTCTTTTTTTAAGCATAATCTATGAAAATATATGATTACAATTTTTAATGCATGAGTACTTTATTACCGGAAAGATACATTATGCAGAATGTGGTGAGCAATTAGCATTAGTGTAATATTTACACAAAACACATTCATTTACGAACAAATGAAAAATGTTACAAATATTTATAATTATATTACTATTACATAGACATCTTAAACTCAAATTCTAAGAAGTAACGATAGTCAATGGCACATGACAGTTAATCAGTGGTATGACACTATATTTTAATACAGCCCTTTCATGAGTTTTGCAGAATTTTTTTACAAAAGAACCAATTAGCTTATAACCTGGAACAACATAACACTATTATTTATTTACTGCGACAGATATAAGAAGCCAGATTAGATCTACATTGGCTGTAATCTTGCACATTTGCACCGTAGGTATTATGAACGTAGGTATTCGTTTACAACAAATATCAATACACATCAACTCCTCAATACTCGGAACATAAATGTGAATTATTGTTTGCACGCACTCAGAATTCAACAAATCTTAAACAAACAGGCTGAAGATGGTCACAAAAACAAAACACTGTACCATTTTGACAAGAAACTTAGCGATTCGGTAATTCAAGAAAAAGATTTGAGAATTTTCTAAAAGTCCTCCACAGAACCATGTATCATTGCTTTCATCTAACTACTCCTAAAATGCGGAAATTCATCTCAGTGGTCCATACCGTGCCTCACAGCTTCAGAATGAATTGACAAATCACTGTCGAAATACTAAGTTTTACAATGAAATAAGGACAATTTGCACTTTTCCACAGTTTATTTAACGTACGACGCGTTTCAACTCACAGAGTCATCATCAGGTCTTGTACCTGATGATGACTCTGTGAGTTGAAACGCGTCGTACGTTAAATAAACTGTGGAAAAGTGCAAATTGTCCTTATTTCATTATGATGAACTTCCACGACCTCAAGCCTGAATCTGTTGAGCTAAGTTTTACCAAGGAGAAATCTTTCAAGACCGACGTGAAATATTCTCCCGCCAGAGTCTCCCGGAAGTTGCTCCCAGAGTTACGGACTTGGGTTGGGAGACTCATTTTCTCTCGGAGAGAATTATCTTCCTCCTCCGCGGGAGAAAACAAGTTATAGACTTGGGCCCCAGGTCTTTTTGGGAACCACAGGAAGGACAGGGAAAGGAAATGCTTCCCCCTTCTACCCTGATACATGATTTCACACACCGTTTAAGGCTTAGTATTCGCTAAGATCGAGCATCACCTACCAAGTCAACCTTCGGGTATAAAATCTGGTTTTCTCAAATGATTTATTAGGAGATAAATCAATGGATAAAATGGCAGTTAATATTTTCATATAATCGAATGTGAGGTGTCATATCAACCGTTAGACGAGTGTCTTTCAAGACACCACTTCAAAGGGATCGGGATGGTGCGGTGTCAAGCTCACTGGTTTTCCACTCGGAAGACTCGGGATCGAATCCTGGAAACGGCAAATCTTTTTCACTGGTATCTAGATCCTTACTTGAGGTTCCTTGTGGAGAGCGCTTTGTGTGAGTACGCTGTCCGTCGAATGGGACGTTAAATTGCGGACCCCTTTCGATAAGAGTAGGCTAATTCTAACGCCGGGTTTCTCTGCACCCTTCCTCCCCTCCCATCCATCACTAATGGCGCAAATGACCTCAGCTATCGATCGCCTCTACTACTACAACTTCAGAAAACTCAATCAAAAAAACAGAACAAATTAGAGAATTAGAATTCGGATGAGATTGAACTATCGAGACATTAATTAAAATGAACTATGGAATGGTCAGCCACTAACCATTTCTTCGTATTCATTAGGTCAACTATTGAGACCAAGGCCGTGGATAACAAGAATCTGACATTCTTTATCAAAGATCCTGCGCACTTTTGAGCGCTTTTATTGGACGTAGTGAGTGTTACGTCACTAGATCACCTATGATGCCATAATTGCTAGTCTTCTATTGTAACACCTTCTAGATGGATACCTTGTGCCACTTACTGCGATATTGATTTAGCTGCTCCCCCCCCCCCCCGTCTTCGCCTTTCATATTCAGTAATCAGTTCTTTAAAGTACTACCATCATTCATTCATTGAAGTTCTACCACCTTCCACTAAAAGAACGATAAGGGATCAGAATAACGTTGTCCGACCGCTCCAGGAGGGAAACGTGTTTTGCTTCAAGGATAGTCTGGTGTGTAATCACCCCCTGCCACACACCGTAGTGGTGGATTGAAGGTTAATGTATAAATCTCAATCTAAAAAAATCTAGAAAATTTTCTTTTAAGAATTCAGTTCCTCAGAGGCTCCACATCACGAGACTACAGTTCGCTCCCGTCTGTTTTGTCAAATAAACAATTATGACTTGCTACTGCCCAGTTGGTTGCAATATTCTGGCTGGAAATTTTAAAAGCTGATTTTATTGTCTGCCGACGGCGCCAGAACGGAAATTTGACGAGACACATGCACACCCACAGCATACAACACAACACTCTGCCATGTTTATGAGTGAATAAATTTAATAATTTTATTTGGATGTGCCTCCAAGTTCTAAAGAATGTCAATGTTTTCCTCGAGTCTGGGAGCACAAATTAAAATTAAATTTGGCTTAAAATATGCAGGCTCTCTTTATGAATACATGATGAAGATGACTGCACCATACAGCGCAAAGAGTTCGGATAGCTTTTGCTAAAGTTAGCAGCGTTTTGAATATATAATATGATGTTGTTTAGGGTACCAGACCAGCGTATACTCATCCGTTTTTTCCCCTTGGGTGGTTTAAAACCCGTCGAAATTCATCCTCAATTGAGTGAAACATGCGGTGATGCTGTGATGGACATGATAAAAATGTAGTCATGGGTGTGACAGTTCAAAAAGGGCCGAAATGTCGTGTGATAAGAAGCTCCAAGAAGCCTCTGTCGTGGGCCTTCAGCAATTTCCCAGTGGGCTAAAGGGACTCCTGCAGATGCTTTCTCGACGACAACGGAATCATGTCGTCGATTCTGTGAAAATTATACGCATCTATCTAGAGAGCACGTTGAGGATGAGCAGCAGTTTCAACTTCCTGGTGCTAGTTGATTGTCAGAAAAAAATTAGGGTAGCTTGGCTTACAAGTAAGTGTAAATAATAACTTGATGTATTAACAATTACAGTTTTCCTGTAAGTGCCAATCATAGAATATTTGTTCATGCACGGTTATAAGTAAATATATGATGATATATAAACACCTAACAAGTCACCCACTAAACCAAAGACTCATGCGATACCATGGATAAATATTTTATTAATTATAATGGCATTTATTTCAAGAAATTTTATCACTAAGTGAAGATCAGCAGGGTACCACCTATCAAGTGAGTGCTTCCTAATCGATATACACAAACACACAAGGAAATCACAGTGACTTTATTGTTTGGATAATTGCTTTCTGAGATACCATTATAGAAAATGGTTTTCAGATCAGGAAGTGACTATCTACTCCCATTTAGTCATTACATTTTACTGAAAATGTGAGTTATTTTGCCTTTTTAACAAATGCTATCGAGTAGAAGCTTTTATGACATTAGATACTTGAGTGAAGGGTTGTAATTCAGTTTATCACAATTGAGAACCTTGTGAGTTTGCTATTGATCATAAATTATATATAATCACATTTTTCCTTTATAAGGACATGGTTTAGGTATTACAAGATGCGTGGATACGAAAATGTATCATTATTCCATTCAATAGTTGTGTTTTTATAGATCAATGTAACTGTACTAAAAATTCCATTTGATCTTTGAATTAGGTTTTTCGATTCAGTGCTGAATGCTAACAAAAATCATACCTTACTTGCAAAGAATTATACGTATCTCGGAATCCTTGCAGTTGAAATGACGTTGAAAAGCACATGAACGAGGAAGTGGCCACTTATTCGTATTCACCACCGACGTTTTATTTACTATTTATTTGTATTTTTGTACACCAATGTTAATGAAGAAGTAGTGACTTGCTTGGAATAAAATACCTCAGTGAATAGTTGCAATTCAGAGTCTCACAACGTAGTGCATTATTATGGCTTTGCTATGGATTACAAATGAAATAAATACCACATTTTCTCCTAAGAATGATGTGGCTTGAATTTTGCTACAAGATACCTGAATAAGGCAGTACATTATTACTCGTAATTACTAAAGATATTTTATTTTACGGCTACCTTTACGGCTTATTACGCCAGAAATGGACTAATGCAACATGTAAACTTGCTCTACATGTACTTCATATGTTCATGAGTTGCTAAAGGCTACAACATCAAAATTAGATGTCCCCATATCAAATAATATACTCCTCAGTACACATACAGAGAATTAGAGTTCATTAAACTGAAAAAAATATTTCTTGAATATCTTGGAATGTTTTTGTTCGTTGCTCCTTGATAATACGGTCGTAGAACATATCGTGGACGCAAGGTCTAAGACTACTATATGTTTGGGTACGCTACAATCTACAATTTATACAGTTGCAACAAGGGATTGGCGGATAGGATCTGTAGGATATTTGCATTGTCCTGGTAGCAGAAATCGGATCCAAATTTCTTTTAATCAAAATCAGGATCTTAATTAGGAGTTTAAACTCCTAATTTTAACACTCAATACGATACACCAATTGTAAACTCCTATTTGATTTCGTCACATGAGTGGTAAATAAGCAATGTAAGCAGACACATCTAACACATTTTACTGTCAGTGTAAATTTTCCTATTTAACGTGCTCTACAACTAGCACCACCGAGCCATTTTTTCAAGTTTCCGAACAGAAAATAATCCGGCTGGGATAAATCTGGCGAATAGTGTGCATGAGGTAGCAATTCGAACTTTAACTCATGAATTTTGGCCATTGCAATAACGGATTTGTGAGTTGGTGCATTGTGTTGATGAAACAACACTTTCTTTTTAGTCATATGCGGCCATTCTTAATTGATTTCTTCGCTTAAAGGTTGCAATGAGTTCGCATAATACTCTCCGTTGATATTTTTTCCTATTTCAAGATAGTCAATAAATATTATCCCACGCGCATCCCAAAAAACCGACGCCATGACTTTGCCTGCAGACAAAATGGTCTTCGACTACTTTGGAGGCGGCTCTCCCTTTTGAATCCATAGTGTTTATTGTTCTTTTGTTTCGGGTGTGAAGTAATGGACCCTTGTATCATCCATGGTCATGAAACGGTGCGGAAATTCTGCTTAGCTGCTGTGAAAATTTGCTAAACACTCAATTGAAACTTTTTCACGACAATGGTTTTGCTTCGAGTGTGAGCATACGCGGCACCCAGCACACAGTTTGTTCATGTCCAAATTGTCTGTTAATATATACCGCATATTTTGAAATGCCTACTAAGTCTGCTGGCTCGCGCAATTTCAGTCAACCAATACGATCCTCCTCGTCTTGACAGCTCGTACGGCCTCGTTTAAACTCTGCTACTCAATATTTTACCGTTGTAAACGAAGGAGCAGACTCACCCAGAGTAGAATCCAGTTCAGCTTTTATATTGGTTGAGCTGAGGCCTTTCAAATAAAAGTATTGTGTCTCATAATGATGACCAATTTTCTCCATTTTCACAAATTTTTCACTGAAAGTGCTAACTATCGATGGTTGCCACACAAATACTAAACAACGTGGCGTCTTCAAATTTGAAACTTATGCTTAATAGATTGCGCACTTTCTAATAAATTGATATTTTTCAAATAACTACCGCCGTCTCTAGGTCAAGCAGGGTACTTATGGGACCACGCTGTTAATTAAATTATCCTTCGATAGCTATTCTTGAAGGAAAATCATCTTCACATACAATAACTTGTTCAATATTTACCTCTCGCTTCTTCCACCTCTGACGCTAAGTGAAAAGAAAATTCTTCCTCTAGCTCAAATGTCTCTCCTCAGTTTTATTTCTGAATTAAAATCTTTAGAGAGGCATCATATTTACCTCAAGGAGCACATTGCACAGTTTACGCATGAAGTTTCTAGAATCACGTAATCATATTCCTTTCCAATAGTCTGGGTAGCATGCATAATGCGAAACAATTACACAACGAGCAGCGAATACTCAACGATAATTATAACAATCGCAGGATAATTATTTAGCAGACGTCAATTGCGACACCGTGAAAAAGTCACGACCCTCTCACGATTAACCACGTAACACTGTCACGACTGTGATGGTTAACGTGATTGCTGATTTATTTACAACCGGCGGTTTATTCAGGGAACTCAGAAAATTGAGTAATAAAAAGGTGTGTTTCAGAGAAGAAATGTATGTAGATTATCTTTCAGACGGCCGCTGTAGAAACGAAAGACCTAATCAACTCATGAGTTGAACCTTCATAGCTTTCATCATAAATTCAATGCACGCATTAAGAGTCTGGAACGAATAAAAAAAAGATCCCAACATGTGATTCCCATATACTTACCTTTCCAGCGATTACCTTGGGAAGTCATACAAATCATTTTTTTCAAATGCACGCGTATAATTATGTATAGCGGTAAGAAATAATCCCTAAATCGGCGAGGGGTGATCGGATTAGTGTGGTATTGTCATAAGTTATTAGCTATTGTACTGATTTTTGCTAAGTGGCGATACAATGTGGCCTTGAAGATGCGTACATGGGACTGCAGTGGCTGCAAACATCTTCGACAAAAATCGGGAAGAATTTTAACAGTCCAGCGATATCAAATTCAAACCTAATTTGTATTCCAAAAACAGTCAATATTATTTTCATTCATTTTGGCGACACTTAAATAGCACTTCAAGCACATTGAATAAGATATTTCTACAATCATTCTTCAACTCCGCTCAACCCGGTTAGGTTTGATTTACAAGTTATCAATATCAACACTCTGTTTCTGGGCCTTATGAAGCCACCCTCCATATGAAATTTTGCAATAGTCTTCTCTTTACATTTTTACTTATTTTGCCGGTCATCAAATCCCGCCTCTTCGTAAACGCTTCTTAACTTAAAGAAATTCTTCTTTTAGTGTCCCCACCACTCTCATCTCACCCTCATCCAAAACACTTTCCAATTAGGTGAACTGTTTTGCCTAGTCTAGTTTATGTATTCAGCATTCCATTGCTTATCAGTATATCCTGCATTCACTTGTTCTGCCTTTTCAGATTTCTCCCAATAGCCGTCTCTTTTTTTCCCACCCTGCCCCGAGCTTCATCGTTTGTTTTCTATTCTATTTATTTTATTTTTTCAATTCTTCTCCACTGCCACATCTCAAAAGCATCCAATCTACGCTATTCATCTTGCCTCAACAACTTAAGTTTTCGAACCTTAGTGAGCTCTTTAATAGAAGTTTTACTAGTCCTTTCATATTTACTTTGGATGTCTATCATCAACTCTCACCTCTTTGTAAACACTACTTTACCTAACGTAAATCTTATTTTGAAGTCCCTAGATTTGGCAACCCTCCTCCAACACACATGATAGCTAAATGCTCTACCTGTTCTAGTCTATGTCCCCCAACTTTAATGATCATACCTTCTTATATTATGTAATTTTATATTTTTAATGGTAAACCTTATATGCCTTTCTGCTTTTTCAGCGTTCCATTTGTTTTCTTATGATTAATTCTCATCACATACCTACCAGACTAATTCTACAGTGAGCTAGGAAATTACTGTAACCCTTTGACTGGCTGGCTAACTTATTAGCAAATCCAACTGAACTGAACAGTGGCCCACCTACTTCCACTCCAATGATCAACAACTGAAGATTTTCACTCAATATACTTGCAGTTTAATACTAGGAAAATTCGCATTACGTCAAAAGTACTCGTAACACCGTTCATTGTGGATACGGCTGCGTTGGTCAGCTTTGGTTGACTATAGTTCGCATCAATCCGCAATACTATATATCGTATATGTAGTTCTCAAATGATTACGGAGAGGTTAATTTTTTCCACGATCGAATGCTTGCTTGGATATGCCTCCTCAACTTTCAACTATTATACAGAATCTGTCCCAAAAAAGTATATTTTTTCTCGTCGTATTTTTCGACTAAAAAGGCGTTATCCACGAAGACATTGTATCTCAGGGACAGACAGTGAGCAAATACGTAGTGGTAAGTTGAAGGCCCCCAACGGCTGCGGAAAAGAGTGCAATGCATCAGAAAGAAGATTTTTGCCAACTGTAGAGGCTGCACCACGACGACGCGCCGTCCTACACTACCTTTCTCGTGACCGAGTGCCTGGCCAAGCACAAGGTGCCAACGCTGCTCCAACCGCCCCAAACCCCCGATATGGCACCGCCGGACTTCTTTTCGTTCCCAAGAATAAAAAGGAGCTTGAAAGTCAACCATTTTGGAACACCGGATAACGTCAAGGAGACCGTGACGAGGTTTCTGAACAATATTTCCATCGACGCTTTCCAGGAAGCGTACAGCGACTAGAAAAGGCGATAGCATCGGTGTATCGATGTATAAGGTAGTACTTTGAAGAGTTTTAGTAATTTGTGCTTTCATCTGTATTAATTTTTTCCCCGGATTTGCTCTGGTTATTTTTGGTAAAGACCATGTACCTGTTCAGGGACTATCATGTAAATCCCATCTCATTGAGTGCTGAAGTGAAAGGATCGCTAATAACGAGCTCACTAACTAGCAAAAAGAACATGGGTTCGATCCTCTCTACAGGCACGAATGTCATGCTCTCGCAGAATGGGTTGCTTTATTCGTATAAAGTGCAAGTTGCGTTATATACCTACTCAGCCGTGGGAACATTTTAATGTTACCACGATTTATTCTATTGAAAATGGTTCATTGATAAGTATTGATCGTAAATTTACGATTTTAAATGGTCCCTTTATATAGTTACAATTAATAGACCTTAAATAGTTTCCTTATGGAGTCTAAATTTATTAATAACGCATTGATGCATTTAATTGTCAATTCTCTTTAATTGAAGGATCAAATATGGCGGTCCTTCATTATTAAGAAGGTGTAATGAATTGAAATATCTCAATCAAAGGAATTAAGAGAAAACTGTCCGTGCGATTACGAAATAACCTTTCTATCTATAAAGGTGTTTAACAAGATGTTTATGGGTTTGAAATCACGGACAAAAAAGGATACCTAACGTTACGAGACGGTTAATCGGCTCAAGTCGAGACGTGCAGACGCCAATAACTTGTTTCTGCCGCCTTATTTACCCCAACCTCATCCCTGACCTTCTCAATAATGAGTCACTTTCCTACGAAGGGTAGTGCGCCTGTGGCGCCTGTTTTGGTTGACTAAGGAGCTCGAGTTTGGGGCAAGGAGAGAAAAAAATGACGCAGCCCTCGCGAATCGCCCACCCTAAATGCTCTAGTCAAAAAAAAATGCGTATTGATTTTTTCACCTGTTATTTCTGAATATTTTTTTTCAATTTTTAAGAAATTGCACATTAACCAAGTATATACGAGCGCCCAAATTGTAAAATGAAAAAAGGTATTTATGAGGCCATAGAAATATTAACTCAAGCATGACATACCTACTCTGAGATTTAACGATATTAGCCCTAAGGATCACGAACGGACACCAAGTAAGATATGGGCACCTAGTCACAAGTCCTTAGGTCATAGCGGGGCCTCATTTTTATTAATTAGCCAACTAAGGTTTAGCCGTGGGAGGGTGGATGAGTTTTCTAAGGTTGCGGTTAGAGGCCTTCGGCGGGAACCTGTTGACTCTCCCACCGACTTGGTGTTTTGACTGCGTACAGATCAATTGAGACATTACCTATTCGGGGTAACGGCGTACGTCCTCATATATACTATATATATAAATATATACTATATATATAAATATATACTATATATAAATATATACTATATATATAAATATATACTATGTATATATAAATATATACTATATATATAAATATATACTATATATATAAGTATATATATATATATATATATATATACTTATTTATCATTGCATCTTTTAAACTTAAAATAAGCATTATTATTACCTTTAAAAAACTGTATTAATCACATGAAGAGGAACTATCCAATTTTGTTATTCGTGGGGATAAACATTTCTAAAGGCGTTTCAAAACCTTTTAACTTTAAGACGAATGGAAGGAACCATAAGTAATTAATTAAGGAAGAAATGAGTGACAATTCTAATGGGGAGTGTAGTTTTATATGACTCGGAAACGTGATCGCTGAGGCATGAGTAAAAGCGCTAATTGGAAGCTTTTTAGACACTGGCGTGGAGAATAAAAAAGAAAAGAGTAACTTAAAGAGACGGCTGCTGTCTAAGTTCAAAGAAGGCACGACAGAGAGTGCAAGAGTAAATGATGCTGAAGGGAGAAATAGGGGGGAGACTCCCGGGAAAGCGAAGTAGTGGGAGGAAATCAATAATCATTTTAGATTTAGGGTCGTAATTCGGTAGACTACTGCTATTAACAGTACTAATTTTGAAAGGATTTTCCAGAGGCTCAAATATTTAGATCATATTTTCACTTACCTTGGGATTGAGAAGCAATTCAAAGCTGCAACCACCAGTAGTTATCCCACGAGAGCTGCCGAGCAAAGTGTCACGGGAGTTATTCCTCCTCAGCTGAATACAATCCTTCTCAGAAAACAGCAACATTGAGAAATGGCACAGCCTGACACGTTCCTGTCACCCACTGAGAATACAACTCTTTCCTCCATCCTTGAGAAGAGAACCGGGAAGTAGACTGGACTGGAATAGTGACAGAAAAGATATGTTCATCTAGCGTCTGGTACTACCCTCAACGCTAGAGAATACAAAAACGACTTGAAGGCTCTATTGAGCAGCAAGGAAGAGAGTTTTTTCAAAACTCGCAATGATTCACCAGGTTATCCACTACAGAACTTTCTGGTCTGTGCTTTTTTGGCGAAAACGAGGTTTGGTTGTCAAATATTGCCTCCTGAGTCCTTTGGCATAAAAGAGCCGGTCGGTATTTTCGGTAGAAATGCAGGTGTAACTGGTGAAAATTATCGGATGAAACTGAGGTAAGCAGCGTATTGGGTTCACCAGGCGGCAACTGAACGAAGGGGTTGGTTTCAAATGCGGGTGACTGCGCGTACCCTAGGCTTCACAGAAACTGTACGATTTAAGAGTGTCTACTCTCCCTTGGAAACCCTAGACGGCACTGGAAAAGAAACTTGCCCCATTTTACCCTGGTGTGTGGTTGCCATACACTTTCGGGCTTGATGCGAGGTACATTCAACCTTCACCAGTAAAATCACTATTCGGGTTCATTTCCGTGACTGATTTCAAACGTAATGAGAAAATAATATAAAATACAAAAATAATAATAATAATCCATGGGGATCGGTAAAGTGCGGTAGCTAATGTACTGACTTCCCACCCAGAAGGCCCGGGTATGATTCCTGTAGACGGCAGATTTGTTCAATCGTATCCCGACCCGACCGTTGAGGGGTTTTGTGGAGAGCACTTTGAGTGAGTACGCCGTCCGTCGGATGGGACGTTAGGATGCGGACCCCTTGGCGCCTTTCGTTAAGAGTAGGCTCAGGTTCTAAGTTTCTCTCCACCTTTATTTCTTTCCCATCCATCCCTAATGGCGCAAATGATCAAAACTATCGATCACTTCCACTAAAGCTACTAAAACTACTAATCCGCATCCATTAGAGATGTGTTCGAGTACTGATGTGTTGTATTTTTTTCTTGCAAACTAATCAAACCAGAAAGCTGAAACTTCTGTTTCCTCTCAACATTACATGTATCTCGCCTTACACATTTTTCAAAACATCGACGGCATGAATCCTTGATCGCTGAGATTGCTCCTGTGGGGGTATTATTTGTCCACTGGGAAAATCACTGACGGTCCATGAACATCTTGGGTTCGTTGTCACACGAGGCTCGGCCTTCTTTGACGTATCACACCCACGAACACATTTTTCACATCCATAGTACCATGACCGCATGTCTCACTCAATTAATGATGACTTTGAATGGGTTTTAAACCATGCAATTGGAGAATATCGAATACTACATTCTGTCCTTTCACACTAAGACACCATTCTATGTAAACGCTTCTCACTCCAGCGGCAGTCATACGAACCCTATGCGCTGTACGGTACAGCCATCTATGCCTTGTGTTCTTAGAATGATCACACACTTCAAGCTAATCTCATTTATCTATCAACTCTCAGTCCCAAGAAAAAACAACTGGGTGACCTTAAAACTTTCCTCGTAAAATTTTGTAATAAATGTTCTACGGTAGAAGTAATAGCACCAAGAGAAATTCTTCCAGTCTAGAGATTCTTCAACTGAACCAAAGGGAAAACTCATCAGGTGTCATCGTTATTCAACGTTTAATGGGTACTAACGGCTTAACGTTACATATGAAAAGGATTACGCTGAAATGCGATACCAGAATCACCAACCGTTAAATTGTCCGGCTCGAACATATAAACCCATTTTATGTGGTCGTTATTTCAAATGGCTATTTAAATGTACAAAATATTTCACAGGAAGCTCTATCAAACTAACAGTATACTTAAAACTTTGCATTGAGCTATGTGTGGATGTCGACCACAAATATGTAATTCAAATTTACGTGGATTTAAACACCTGACCTCTCAATAATTGGTCAGTTGTGTTAAGTTAATCAGTTATGCCACCAATCCGTCTTGTAAAGTGAAGGGAAAGAAATTGTTGTGAAAAGGATATGAGCGTACTTTCCGAAGGAAGCCCGACCAAACCTAATGCCGTATTTTGTCCTCGCATTCCTAGCAGTGAACACATCTTCCACTAGAGCCGAACGATATGAGGGTAAAATATTTGACGAGAAAATTGCCTTTTTTGTCAAAAAACTGAACACGTCATAAAGTTGGTAATCAAATCCACAGATCATTTATGTTAATCACGTATACACGCCGGTCGAAATAGTATAGTTTTAGGGGAGGCGAACAACAGCTGAGGTCATTTGCGTCATTAGGGATAGACAGGAAATGATGAATTGTGGAGAGAAACCCGGCGTCGGCATTAGCCTGCTCTTAACAAAAGGCGCCAAGGGGTCCGCAGCTTAACGTCCCATCCGACGGACGGCGTACACACTCAAAGTGCTCTCCATAAAGCACATCAAGTAGGGATCGGGATACCACTGAAAAATATCAGCCGGAATTCGAAACCGGGCCCTCTAGGTGGGAAGCAAGAACCTGTACGTTAGCCACCGCACTATCCCGATCCCCAAGCCGGTCGATTCCTTCTCAACGGGGAACTCCCATTTTTACCCTTAATATTTTAATCCTCTGAGAGTGATGGCAAAACTATAGCGTTTCTCTCTGAATTAATTGTTGTTTCTCTGACTGGTTATGAATTAACTCTCCAGTCAATCGACTTGAAAACCCGGTTGAGTGTTCACATTGTTAGTTGGAGACTGCGTAAATTAGGATACAAGATTGGAGGAAAAGTTGTTGAATGGCAGAGAGAATGATGGTGGAAAAATTTAGCAGGTATTAGTTGATACATTGGAAAAGGGTTAATAGGATAAGATAAGATAGTGTGGCTTCGTATGGAAAATATTTGATATTTTCTCTGTAAATACCGCAGTGTTTATCCTGAAAATTTACCCTGTTTGACCAATCATCCATCGTCGAATCTAAAACACGACTATGACCCATCCTTTCGTTCGTCTGGAAAACATAAAAACTCCTCACCTTATCTGCGTTCCCCATGATATTCTTCCCTATAACTTCTTGTTTCCTTCCATCACCCATTTTGATCTGGGGTAATGAAAAAAAACACAAAGAAGTTTTGTATTTATAGCATTTAGAGGTTTTTTCAAGTTCCTCTAAAAATATTCCAATTGTTTCCTCGAAACTAGGAAGTCGGGGATAATATATCCATAAAAGTACTCTAAAATCCACTGGCACTCTTTACGAATACAATACAAATGGCCGCATCGTATGTACAGCGCAAAAGGTTTGTGTAGCTGCCACCAAAGTGAGAAAAGTTTTCATTATTTAAATTACGTTCTTTAGTATAGAAGAACGTCTCATCCGTTTTCTCCGCTTGCGTGGTTTTACGTCCATCAAAATTAATCATTAATTGGATGAAGCGTGCGTTGATGGTGTTATTGATGTAAAAAATGTGCGCTCGTGGGTATGCACACCAGTTCAAAGAAAGCCAAATGTCGTCCGTTTGACAATGTATTTCGTAATTTAAAACGTGGTTGATGAGCATTAAAACTCTATAAATATCAAAACTTGTCTTCTTCCTCTTTTTGCATTGATGCCATCCGGAATTTTACAGGATGTTTACAGAATAACCGCGTTCATTCTCGATTTTGAACACAATTTCTCACTTACGTCTGGTCAGGTGCCAAACAAAATGGTCCAAAGCGTTTCATGAACAAACAATTTTTAATGGCTTAATAAAATGTATATTTGGTTTTAAGTTAATTAAAATATTTTAATTTCTTAATCTGTAATTAGTGAATTCAAATTGTATTAAACTGCTTCCCATACACGTTCCTCAGCCTAGTTGAACGTAAGGTTGGAAACGTCGTGAAAATCAATCATAAACAAGAAATTAAAAAAATGATTTTCGTGCCCATAGAATAGATGTTTTTTTTACATTCAAAGATACAAAAACCACTAAATCAATTAAGGGTAAATAATTTTATATTTCATTGTTCGCTCAGTTTGATGAGTAAGGAGATATTTGAGAAAAAGTTAAATGATTAAATATTTTATCAATACGATTGATTTTTTGGAAAACTTATCTGTAAAAAAAATTTCAAAAAATTTCATTGTCTGAATTTTGTATTGTTGCCATTCCAATTTACAATTTGAAACAATAAATATCGATGAAAAAGATAGAAAAACTACCTTTGCGCATCTTTTACGTCGATTTCAGCAAAGAGTCCACCAGATCTTCCATTAATAACTGAAATAATAAATATCCAGAAATGTGTTACTTTGAGTAAGTTTTATCTAACTGTTACGCCCATAAAAATTCCAATTGTTTACACGCAAACACATGAGAATACAAACGACAAAATGATCAAAGTTGTCTTGGACTCAAAAATGTGGATTCATAAGTTTATTTTTTTATTAAAACTGTTTTTTCCCCTTAATAAATACTTGTGAATACGAAATGGCAAAAAATTAAATTAAGTATGTATGATGCGAAAAGTTAGGTTTAATACCCATAGCCAATGATAAAAAGTTAAAATAAAACAAAATTTCTTTTAATTGGCTACAGGAATTAACCTAACTTTGTATTCACGGCCAATTGCTCACAAGTCTTCTTTCTTCATATGAGGTGATTTGCGTATTTTCTTTTTAGTATATTCAACCAGAAAAATATTGACGGAAGTGTCCTCAGCTCTACGTTACGCGGAGCGTTGGACGCGCAGCGGGCAGAGGTGACTAGGTGAGATGTGTACGCAGCGACCGTGGGACGGGAAATTCGGGAGGAATGTGCCGCGGCGAGGCGGGCCCCACCGACTCGCGCGAATGTTGCCCGAAACCGATTCAACCTTCCTCTCCCTCCACAAGAACGCAGGCGTTCGCCTTGAAGCTCGCCAAAGGCCACCCGGAAGAAGGCGTCCGGAAGGCACGAGAGGAAGACATAAGGTCCGTCCACCTTATCTTCAGCTGCATCATCTCCAGGTCCCTCCCCCCACCCCACTCCTTCCCTCCTCACACACCCGTCTGGGATTAAGCTCTTCCGTGTCCCTCCACGGCTCACCCCTGTCCCCACCCCCTATCGTGGTAACCCCACAAGGAGATACCCGATCGAAAACGTGGTTCGAGTGGGTGCGCTGGAGATTCCGGCTCAACCCGGGTTCGATATCCCGAGATTGTGTGCTTTTTTGTTTAGTATTGACGAATCCCTGAAATGTGTTGATGCCAACTTGGCCCTGGCACCCTGGCTTTCGGTTTGAACTCGTAGTAAGTAGGGTTGTCACATCCCCGGAAAAAGCAGGATTGTCCGAGTCTGAGTATTTTTGGGTTCCATAGGCCGCTTGGGGGATAAGAAGAATTGTTTTGGACCACATTGAAAATGTAAACATTGGTGACAGCTGCGAAAAGGACAAGATATGGTGAAAAAGGAGAGTGCGATGATTGCTGGCAGAGATCCATGGAGACACGAAAGGTGGATTTTGATTGGCTATGGAATAATGAAGACCGCGATAGAGGGAAGAACGTTGGGTAAGCAAGAGAGAGAGTAGGATAGGTTTATTGGACGGGGTGAAGATAGGAAGGAAGTATGAAGAATTGGGGAGGGGTTTATCGCATTATCGGATATCAAGTTTTTCCCTGTAAGGAGAGGCTGGAAAATGCACGTTTGTTCAGTTTTTGTCCATTTAAAAGCTATCTTAAATTGTAGATTACCCAATGATAATAAGCGATAGCTGATGAGATGAATATCGCCCGCCATGGGGCTTAGTTTGTGGTGAGCTTCACCCTCAACAAATGTAAACCAAGTAATGGGTTGATAACTTTTGAAATACCAATGTGCAAAGGAATCTTGTGGTTTATGACCAAACGAGAATAGGATTAGGTGGACGGATTGCTAGCACAATAATGAAACACACAATTACGTCGCAAAATTTTCGACAAGTAGTCCACCTAATTTGAACCGCAGTAATTAAAGTTAAGACATGATATTTAAAAATACGAAAACGGAAAATCAGTCATCAAAATTACCACAGTAATTGAATTGGCTCGAAAACTTTTGGCAAGCTCGGGAAAAAAAACTAAAATCAGTTTTTAATTTAATTTAATCAAAAGTACACAGGTCGTAGGTATCTGTTCTCTACCATCTAAAATATTTGGAAAGTCAATAAGCGTGTAACGTCCTGTATTCTTTGATCTCACAGACTACGGTAGGAATTAATTTAACTTGATTTACAAATTGAACCGGATTTCGTAGAGGATATGGAATCGCTGAAACAGCGATTCGGATTCAGGCCCAGGATCATTAAGTATTTTTTGATGTCGTTTTTTCGAGTCAGGTTCGATTAGAAACTTAAAAAAAAATTCCCCTGCCGCATACCCAACTGCGTGAAGCCGTGAACTTCATTCTCGGCAAGGTCAAGTCCCTCGGCAATTTTGTTCGGACCGTTCTCAAGTCCGGCTCGATCTTCGAAGTTGAATAAAAATGTTAGCCTGTGTCACGTATCAGCCAAATGCGGAAACCACGCCAGGGAATAGGGCATTGTCGCCAATTTGCTTTAGTGTTTATAGCTTCAATGTACACCACGCTGCACCGTATCAATATACATATCTTCGTAATAAATACATTTATATCACTCTATGCGAGTAGTTTCAAGGTTTTTGATAATTTGTTCAAAGGCCTTGGCGAAACAATTGAACGGATAATATATGCCTAGTGATTTTCACCAATTTTATACCATTAGCTGAATCTTATTGCTGGAATAATTTGTGATGACATTAATAGTTCACACTGTCAATTCTGACCATTTTATTTTTTTACATTGGCTCATACAAAATGAATAACAAACATTTTCGCATGATACAAGCATACTTAACATAAAATCAAAATATCACTTTAATACGGTTATCACATTGAAATTCAAAGCGCAAAATGTGGCACTTGATAAACCAGCAAAAACGATATGAATACAAATACTATTAATTTCAATCATTGAGAAATATTATCCTTAAATTAATAATATGTTGTTCATCCAGTTTTTCCTGAACCTCATTTCGAGTTCCACAAACATTGCCTTGAGATGAAGATATATTTCTACCCAAAATTTACATAACGATCTCAGGTAACCACAATTATAGCATTTCTTTCCTAAATCCTCGTACATGCAATACTTAGGGGGATCGATATGGTGCGGGGGCTAACGTACTGGCTTCCCACCCTGAGGGCGCGGGTTCAAATCCCGGCGGTGTTGAATATTCTTCAGAGGTATCTCGATCCCTACTTGAGGTGCTTTGTGGAGGGCACTTTGAGTGAGTACGCCGTCCGTCGGATGGGACGTTACACTGCGGACCCCTTGGCGCCTTTCGTTAAGAGTAGGCTAATGCCGACGCCGGGTTTCTCTCCACCCTCCTCTGTTTTCCTGTCCATCCCCTATGGTGCAAATGACCTTAGCTTTCGGTCGCCTCCCCTAAAAACTACTACTACTGCAATACTTAAATTCATTAAATGGTCGTGGGTAATGGAATAAGAATCAAAGCAAAGTATTCCGTAAAACTGATAAAATAACCTTCCAGGTCCTTTATCTAACGTTCTCAATGATTAAAAAGAGTTGACGTGACACGAAAATTGTGTAGATTTTTTGATAAATGGGAGAAGGTTGACGAAAAAGTAGTACACATGACCTGTTTCTTTCAAAGCATTTGGGCAATGAGGACCATTATTCATCTATGGAGGAGAGAGTGACGAAGAAAGCTTTCGGAGGGTATCCCTATACTATTGGAATTTTTCAAAATCCTTCGTCGAGTTCCATGAGTTTTATTTTCTACGATACGAAACGTTTTATCTTCAACTGCGTAACGGAGGAAGACAGTACCGTGCAGAGAGCTTTCGATTTGACAAAGACTGCCATAATTCCCGTGACTCTACCTTCGAACTAGACAGTATTTTAGGTGCCTATTGGTTAACTCTATGGCGTCCTCTTCGACTCATGAGAAATTCATGTATTCTCCATTTCATTATGTTGGTTTTATTTAAATGAGGTAACAGTACGAATTGTTTGTGGAAGTTCTTCAATCGCTATAGACTGCGCCAGTGACAACATATGAATAAATGAGGGTGGGGTGATCTCTAAAATCTAAATAATAGACGAGCATATTAATTAGGAGTTAAAGTAGCTATAATTAAAAAGAATTTTCTGCCGATACCCTTATATGGCATAAGGATAGTCATATTTCCGGACACCAATTCCAAACCGGTAATGGAAGACAAAATAAAATAATAACAGGATAGAGTAAGCGACTGTGGCTTCCGATTCGTATATTTATATTTCCTATTTTTTTATTATTATTGTTTTTATGTATTTGACGAAGGTTTGAATGGAAGAAGGGACCTTGTGGTCTCAATTTCGCTCGAATAAAGACGTTTATCTATCTATCTATCCGTCCAGCAACGGCTGTTTTAAATTTACACTTCCTTGGGCGTTAGGAAATTGCTAAAGCAATGATAACTGGATTTTAATCGGCAGAGTCTTTAAGTGCACACATTAACAGAAAGACTTGTAAGAAGATTATGGCCAATGGACCTGAGGTGTTATACACATATGATAATAGTGATGAAAAATACAAGTACGAACAGTGTTTTTAAATAAGAGTTCCATCGTGGAGTGAAGGGACTATAACAGTTTCCAGTACATTAAAAAAGCCAGCCTATTAATCGTCCAGCTGGTCAGATTTCACTCGAGAGAAAATTAGAGCTGCCAACAACACCTCTTTTGTAGAGTTCTGCAGAAACTTCATTAGTCGTTCCGCACTTTGACTAGAGTGTCCCATCCTAAGTTTTAGCTCCGATTCTGATATTTCAGAAGAGCATCATGTTTTGCATCAGCACCAGACATAATCATTTTGATCAGCATCAAGTTTGGCTTCATAAATTCGGTGTGTCATGGTCTCGCCATCCATCCTTCATAACTCCAGCATTCCCAATTCTCTTTCATTTAAGCCTTTCAGTTAAATCTGTCCGGAAATGATTAGATGGACGCGCCAGAGAACATTCTCTTGAAAATGTCCTCTAAATTGAATATCACTTCATATTGTTTCGCTCAACAAAATGTCTGCGATGCGGCATTTCATTCTGTGCACGTCCACATTGTCGCTGCTGTATAACTCTTCCAGCGTTACGTCAACCTTGGTGATATACTGCAAACCTTGCCGCGAAGATTTTACAATGCCCAATTTTAAGTATGCCAGACCCAATTCTAGCATGACCTCAAGTGTTTCCATACTTTCCTCCCCATACGACTCCTCGAATGCTCCCTGCACGTATGTCAAAACGTTGATCGCGTCGGTTGCCTTTCCCAAATTTACCAGCCTCTTTGCTTGCATAAATAGAGTCCGAAAGTATTGCCGCTTCTTTAGAGCTGATACGGGTTCTAAAAAGTTCATAGCTTTGTCCGTCCTACCCAATAGAAGCAATTCTATACAAATGTAAGCGTTTAGGTTCAATGTCAGCTGGTGAAACTTTCCCAAAGCTCTACGGTAATAATTGTATGATTCTTTATAGTATTGAAGCGCCTTGACATGCTTACCCAAGTAAGACAAGGAGAGTGCAAGGAGTCGAGTTATTGTTAAGAAATATACATTGCTAGCATCCAAAAATTTTGATAGACTGCAGCGCACTTCCTCCAATACATTCACTGATCGCTCAATATCATTCATACGCAAAAGGATTAGAGCGAAATCCTTTTTGATCCACTGGGAAGCAATCGCTCCTTCACCTAATGCGCTTCTGCATAAATCATAATTACGCTTAATTATCTGATATGCGTCACGGTATCTCCGCTGTTTTTTCATTATTTCGGTTATTACAAAGTGGTAAAACAATACTTTCTGAATATTTTTCACATCATTCTCGTAATCCATATTTTCTGGACCCATTCTTTCAAGAATATTTTTTAAAAACTTTTCCAACTCTTTTGATGTTTCAGTTGGTTCATATTGCATGTGTACTGATTCTCTAAGTATGATGATGTAAAGTTTTGCTAGGTTTATGATAAATTCGACATTATCTCCAAGAATTTTATGCCTATTGCTAACAATTGACTCAAAATCTTGCATAGCCTCATGGTACTTACGCATCAGAATAAGTACTAGGCCCTTTCTCATTAAATACTTAATGTCAGCAGTGTTATCCTGCCAAAAATGCTCCGCATCAAAAAGTAGCCTATTTCTTAACACATCTACCATGCCTCTATTCCTAGAGTTTTTCTTCAGCTGTTTTTCGGTGAAAATGTCTCCTAAACCAATAGCCATTTTATACAGTATTGAGATGACTGAAAAATGATCAATATTGACACAAAGAGACAAAACTTCTACTGATTTTGTCCCGAATGCAAAGGCTCTTCGATCCAAACCGTTGCGTACGAGGGCGTCCATTATTTTCATAGGAATGTGAGAAAAATCCTTCACCAGCTCTGTGTATTGCACGGAATTTGACCAAATGGTATGTAAATGGCCAACATTTATCACCAAACTCATCTCTAAAAGCTCCCGTAGGATGCTTTCCTCTCTCAATTTCTTCCTTAAAAATGTCCGTATCACCAAAGCGACTGAGCGATCAACAGTCAGTTTAGAATTTCTCAAATATATAAAAGAACATGCCTTCAAACAATCCAAGCAGGCACGACAATTCCTATTCCAAATTTTTTTCACAACGCCGACGTCAGCATTACCCGGTGACATGTAAACTATCATGTTTAAAATTTTTAACGCATCCATTCCGTGTTCCAGATTTGCAAGAAAATCTCTAGTAATTAAAATTGTCACGTATTCGGGATGAGAAGAGAAATTCTCTAGCTCATCTTCTTCATAACAATCCGCTGACTCCGACGTTTTTATTTTCAGCATATCCAAATAATCAGCAATGCTGAATTGTCCTCTTGGCTGAGTCAGATTCATCCCTTGAATGTAATAAGCTGCATGCTGCATTGCTAAAGGAATATAACGGAGTGTTTCTGCCATTTTTCTAACCTGGTTGTAGCTAAAAATCGGCGTATGACCAATGGTACTCCTGAAGAATGCTATGGATTCCTCTAGCGTAAATTTATCCAGAGCCAGTATCTCAGATCCATCATCCAAGTATTTATTTCGGGATGTTATGATCATGGAGAGGCGGGATGCCATCGAAGTCTTTGGTAAAAATCTTACCAGATCGCTGTCTCTTTCCACGCCATCGAACACAAAGAGGCAAGTCTTGCCGATAAAATAGTCATACACTTCTCTCACAGTGGACTTGAGGTCTTTGACATTTCCATCCGCGTCCTCTTTGGACACACCCAAGGTATCGAAGGCCAGCCTTTCAAACGACTCCTCTAGATGCTCCCGGAATCCCACATCAATCCACACCACGGACTTGTAATACGACAGATTTTCCTGAGCGTGTTTCCTAGCTAACTCGCTCTTGCCAACACCAGCAGGTCCCACGATGTTGACATACTTGAAGTTCCCACTATTACCACCAGAAATATCGTCCCCAACGAACATGTTTCTCAGACGGGAGAGTTCTCTCTTCCTGCCGGTGAAAGAAGACACCGGTTCTCCCAATTCGAACATAAGACAGCCTTCTATCTCCGCCCTGAGACCATCGAAGAACGTCAGGAAGTCTTCCCTATCCAAAACTCTGCCTTCCTTCTCCATCAACCAGTTTTGAATCATAGACATAAACCTGGAGAACACATTCTTCTTGTGTGCGGGGTTGAATAACTTCGATATCTCGCTCATTATCATGTCTTCCAATGAAGGGACACCAGAGTACTTAACAGCAAATACTAGTTTGTCAAGGAAAGAATCCACTTCTTCTTCCAGCGTAGCACTTTCTTCATCTAAGCGAGCAAGCAGGGACGGTATGGTGACATCAAAAACATAACCCCTGAGATCCACAATGTCCATTTTGAAAATTCTAAGCTGTTCGACAAGGCTTTTTCTGAATTCATTCATCTCCTCCGACCCTGGTGTCCCTGTAAGGAATTCTTCTCGAAATTGAAACTCGCTCCCATACCTTTCCAAGGCCCAAGCGTTCAACGCCCTTATGCTCCTGGCCATCAAACTTCCTTCATCATCCACACTGATGCGTTTACTTTGCTCGTTTCTCCTAGCAAGCTCTGCAAGTCTCTTGCCTAATTTTTTCGGATTAATGAGACAGTCCTCGGGTTTTATCGATTCCCAGTTTCCTATCACCTCTTCACTCGCCAGAAAAGAGCGTAGTGCCTCCTCACCCGCTTGCTTTTCGCCCAGATGACTCTTCAATAATCCTGTAATTACTTCACGGAAGTGCTCGGCGGTTGATGACAGATTTTTCCCATGCACGAAATCAGCTCTGAACTTGCCGCATGATGGGTCGATAACTTCCTCAACCAAGGCTCTTTCGTACCTATCATACAGCAACGGATCCAGCCCTTCACATCTCTTGTGTACGTACCTCCTTCGTTTCAGCAAGCTTAAGGCGAATTCCCGTGGAATATCGATCGAATTCTTCTTTAAGAAATGAACAATTTCCTCCCTTCCATCGAATTCCTTCTTAAACTTAACCAAAACCGTTTTCAAAATGTCATCCTCCAATTCTTCCCCACATTCTGTCGTCACCATTTCGAAAATATCCTCTTTCAATTTCAATCCACCTAATTCACTGTGGTACTTAAAGTCCATATTGGTGCATATTATCAAATCTTCAACCCTACCGTCTTCTCCCAAGAGGTTCTTATTCCTACTGATGCTTCGGAACGATTGGAAGTATTTTTTCAAGCTCATGCTGCCATTTCCTTCATCTAGCAAATTCGCGGCACTGATCTTCTTCTTCTCCGGTTCGTTGGCGTGCTTGGCTTGGAGGAAACGGAAATGCCTCCTGGTCGACGTTCTCACCTTCCCGTAAGAAAACACAGTGTCATCAACCTTGTGCGCATCACACATTTCTGTTGCTAACGAAAAATTGGAATAACCGAGGTTGAAAGCTCGAACGGCGAAGAGCATGAGCAGTTGAAATTGATAATCCATCCCATGGAAGGAGCATTTTGCCCCCCCGGCTTTGTAAACACCCCGTGGAGGAGCTTGACACGCCGACTCCTCCAATGGATGAACGCGGTCTTTGGCCATATCGCCTTCTCCCCGATCACCTTCTGCCATGCCGTTTCCCACACCTCACGCTGCGGATTACTTCGGCTGACTTCTGAAATGGTTCACAGTAAAAATAACACATGAATAATAAATAGGTTATTATGGAACAAAGAGCTTTATGAATCCGAAGTATGATATTTGAAGCAAGATAATGAGTGTAGGAAGAAATATTTTGAGCTCCTTTGCGTGTGCAATGGAGAAATTACGTAGTCAGACAAAGAGGAAAACAAACGCTGAAGTATGAGATACGGTTTTAGAGAGAGTTATTAGCGACGGGAAATACTGAAAAAACATGGAAGGTGGCTGGAGAAAATAATGATGGTAGTGGAATGTTAAGAGACATGATAGAAAGGAGATTGTTAAGTGAGGGGGTAGAGGAAGGTAGGGAAAAGGGTTTTTAGACAGCACAAATGTAGGTGGAAGTTTTTATTTATTTATTTTATTTTTATTTATTTTATTTATTCAGTATAAGTCCGAAAACAGCACATTTTTGGCCTTTACATCGAACTATTAACAACGGTCACATTTACAAACACCCAAACCCTAGGTGGAGAAAAACTCACCCAGGCGGGAATCGAACCCGCGACCCTTGGAATGGCAGACGAGGACGTTACCCCGCCGCCACCGGGGCCGGCAAGTTGAAAGAAATGAGAGACGAAGAGATGAAAGAAATAATTCAGAGTAAACCAAAAAACTTTCTCATGATATTTAAAGAAAAATACCTGTGAGGGACTATCCAAAAATTAATTTTAATGGGTAGAATACCTTGAATAAAAGAAGATTAAAAATATTTGCTGTTATGAGGCCCAGAGGTTGGCGTTTCTCTTAAATACAGGTTCTATTGACCAAGGTCATTGACCTTGCTAAACCTTTTGCTTTCTGCGACCCTTACCACGACATCCACATCATGAAATCAATCGACGAGCCAAGTTTGAAAATAAATATTACCATGGTATTAATCATCACTTGCTATGCTCTATCCTATTTTTTAATTGCGCCGCTCCCAAGAGTCGGGCGGGTGACGTGATCGTCTAATAAACCAAAGAATGCAGTTTCAAATACCATAGTGAAACATTTTTTTACAGGTAATCTACCGGTTAAGACAGGTTTTGAACGGACACACACCACCAAATATTTCTCTAGTTTCTCCTAACAAATCACAACCCAACAACCTACGCTACAAACAAACCCCACTTCATTTACGCATACTTCCTTTTTTCTCCCTTCGTTCCGTCCCGAATCCCCATCCTATTCCTGACCCTTACTCATTTGCCTAACATACTCCTCTTTATCACAGTCTTCTACATCCCACTGCTAATCAAAATACTCTCCATCCATTTTTCCTGTCTCCATATGATTTCTCCCAACAATACCCTCCCCCCCATCATGCCTACCACCTATTCATTTGCTTGTCTTTCGGTCCACTTCTCCTTCTCCATCGTTCTCCAAAACAACATTTCAAAAGCCTCCAATCTACACCTATCATCGTACTTCAGTGGACCATGCTTCCGAGCCGTACATAACTACGCTCCATATCAAGATTTTGTCAAGCCTTTTCTTAGCATCCTTACTTGAAGTCCCTGTCATGAAATCCCTCCTCCTCGTGAAAGCTACTTTACCTAACGCAATTCTTCGGCTTACGTCTCTGCTACATTTACCATTCTGGTCGTAAACACTTCCGATATACGTAAACTATTCTAACTGCTCTAGTTTTTACCTTCCTCTTTTAACTTTCAGGAAGAGGCATTTTCTAAATAATTAACTACAAGGAATGTAACTTTCTGAACTTTATATATTAACCAATGACGTTTAAGTAATACCTATCCGCTACATATTAACAAAAACAAGTCATGGTGAAACTTTCTCATACTGACTTCCTTGCACTTCTTACAAAAAGATGATCTCTAGTCCGAGTCTCCGGAGCTATGCCTTTTACAACGACCATTAAAAATTAAAACATCAATTATCCTGCGATTAAAACAAGGAAGCTGAGGGGACATTGTCCCTAGCCAATCAGTGAACAACTTTCACTGTGTTCGAGCCTAAACAAATAAATGAGCCTTTGCGAGCATCCTAACTCGCAATGTTCGCTTTTGAAACAATCATTTATGCATTAGTGCTGATTTGCTTTCTAAAATTTTCAGTTCATGTTTTCATCAGTCATCAATCATCAGTAGTTGCTATTCAATGACGCATGAAACTAAAGAAATAATATAAAATAGGCACTCTTACTGCCGTTCAAGGTAGAGCTTTTTTATCAAACATGTGTTTTAATTTTTCCGCGTTAATTGAATCTTTCAGATAGATGTGAAATCCGGGTATGAGATGACTGCAGAAATGTGTACTTTAACATTTATTATCTATCTATTACGCATTAGATCAATCAAATTTTAAAATATAACTACTGACTACTCGAGTCTCCAACATATATCCAATATATCGGTAATAAAATTACGACGAAACTGTGCCATGAGAATTAGCTTTAGAATCAGATTTCTGAGTATTCAGTATATGCCCTCTTTGAATCTATTGATATAAGTCATAGGATATATTTGAACGCCCTTTATTTTGAAAATATTAGGATCTAAAGATCTTGCCTATCAGCGATACCTTTTAGTGTAATATACAAGTATTTGCAAAAGGAATGTCCCTGGTCTTATTCGTTGATGTGGCCCTAAACGTATTGTCAATCTCAGGCATCTTCAATGATATTCATCCATATTTTTTTAAATACAGTTGAACTTGTCATGTCGGAACTCCTATGGGCAAAAGTCATTTGATCCTTGATTTCACGTTTTCTCGTGGGTCAATGATACTAATGGCTCTTTCAAAATTGTTTTCAAGTCAACATGCGTGGTATATATCTCATGCTTACTCTCAGTTGTGGGATGAAACCGTCTTCAAGAGAGAATAATGTTCATATGAACAATAAGATATCATGAATTCAATTTAGAAAGTGCTATAAAATTATTGTGTAGTACTCATGCAACTAGCGGGAAATGTAATAAATTATTCGGAAATCAACGATTTGGTAAAAAGTTTACATGTCAATTTGAGATAAACAAGATGTCATAGAGTAAATCTGAGTAAAAATTATGAGACGGCATTGATGCACCCTATGTTGTATGCCTTTCTCGTGCATTATTACTGATACTCGATCAGTAAAGCAAACTTTAAGAGATTTACCTCAGGCCAAACTAATTTTATCGGTCAAATCAATGAGATTAAAGCATAAAGAATTGTACCTGTACGTGTATCGCTTATGATTAAAGACATAATCGATTTCAATAATAACACAGGCATTAGTTGATTTTAGGTCTTTGAAATAATTTAAATGGTGGATGAGCAACTGATCACATAAAGAGGCGCGCATAAAAAAATGTAAGGGACAAAGCGCTTCAAATTCATTGAAGTCGGTGAGGAAAAATGATCTATTTTCCGTAATAATATTATCATATCGCCATAGCAGGACGTTCGACAAAATGTTAAGCCAACGAATAAGTCATGGAAATCGTAAATAATTTATCGAAAGTTTCCCTAAGTTAGGCTTTCGTTACTACTGTTTACAAAGGGTTGTGACCTAGGTCACCAATATCGAAGGGATTTCATCACGGCGGTAGCATATGCACTAATTACATTCAATTGTTGCATCCCTGATCACCGATTACTTATAATTGTAGCGGAAAATGAATTCACAGCTAGAAAAAATGAAAGGATAAGCTAAACTTTACATCTAAATAAACTAATGGATTAAGATTACACCACACCGCGTGTTCATACCCACTCATTGATGTTATAATCTTTAAGGCTGGACTTAAGATCACGTGTGACTATTTTTTTTAATTTTCATGTTAAGTGACACTCCCATCAGCTTTCAACAATCCAATTAAAACTAACTTTAAGTTTATTTTATCTTCAGAAGAATAAATAATTGGGCATTTACTTACTAATGGGTCTTCACACTGCATTCATAAAAAATATAATCCACCAACTTCCTTCACCGTCAGTTCTTCGAGCTTTGAAAAATCTCAAATTATCTGTAAAAACATTTCTTTTAGCTTTTTTTACCTCATTCTTCCTTCAAAGAAAAAGGCTCCCTTGCAAATATTTTGTGCAGTGATGTACAGACAACCTGGTAATTTTTCTTGACACGCCAATTGACTGCACATAATTATCACCTACCTAACCATTTGCTAGCTGGACGTTTGGGTAATTGACTCACCTAAAGCTGGCAAATCCTGGCACTCGGACCATTTGCCTCCAACGGTCAAAACATCGCAAAAATCGATCGTGTGCGCCGTTTATCTACTGCAAAAAGCAATCACTGCACTCTAAATGAAGGTAACTTGTATTTCATTGCCAGTGACCGCGTCGATGCCATCCGTTAGCAGTAAAAGTCGGTCCAGGTTCGGTAACATCAAGAGGGAACGGTTCCACAGTACCTCACTTAAACAAACTTCACGAACTTCGCCTATTTTAGACCAAATTCCTCAAAATCAAAAGCATTCTCGCAGAATGATGCGTCAAACAGTTAAATCCGGCAAAAACAACATGCAAGCGAGAAGCGAGTTTAATGATAAGCCAAAGACGTGTTCGGTATCCTTCTGTTGGCTACACTGCTTGTTACGCGGAACACCAAGCGTGATATCATTCCCTCGTCACTCGATGAAGGATTGACCTTGACCAGTAAGTACGATAAATTTTCCGCGAAGATAACATAGCCACCTCTCTTTACTTATGATCCACAGAAGAGTGGAAAACCGATTTTTTGCTGGATTATTTCAGCACAACATGGGAGCTGTCTCTCATTTCCCGCAGAGGAATATAAACGAATGGATTGAAGCTTTTAAAAAAAAATAAACTATCTCAGATATTTTATGCATGAATAGAGATCAGGAAATCCGTCGACGTCCTTTGCTGGTGATTAATAACTGGGAGGGAGTCAGTTTCTTGGAAAGAATC
The DNA here is from genome assembly GCF_022747635.1 of Hetaerina americana. Lineage (NCBI taxonomy): Eukaryota > Metazoa > Arthropoda > Insecta > Odonata > Calopterygidae > Hetaerina > Hetaerina americana. The sequence goes on from NW_027287427.1 coordinate 64,129,567, forward strand.
CGCATGAGTCTGCGACGACAGATGAGACCGACTTTAAGATAAACCGAAGCGCGAGTTAACCACAGACCCGCCTCGCATATCGTTCCCCACAGACTGGCCGCCCCTTTTATTCTGTGCATGATGGGTATCCGATAGTCATTGTTGATAATTATGGATCCGTACTCTCGCAAGTCGCAATTGAATCAGTTGTCGTCGGGTTAGACTTATAAATAAATATTAGTAGCTTGCTTGAATTAAAAGAATAAAAGCAAATTCCTCAAATTATATAATTTTGACACCATTTTGTTTCGAATTCAATGATATGCACCGTAAAAATTTGAAAAAAACAAAAATTTTTCTCACAGGATTTATTAATTTTATGCTTCTTGGCTGAATAATGCCCCAACTTTCGGACGCACAATCCGGCTGGGGGAAGTTAACTCTTCAAGTTAACTCAATTATGATAAGTTAGATGTTTTTTTAACTGAGCTAAGTTAAAAATTACATCTAAATTTCATTAATTACCTACAAGTTGTATAAGAATGGTTTATTATACCGTATTATCTTAACTCCCTCATGTCAAAAAATTTCCCCTGATTTGTCCATTTATTCAATTATACTACAATTAAATAAACTGATAATGTTACTTTTCTCTAAATAAGGTAGAATCATCAATTTTTTGACTGAAAGCAATTACGCTTAATCTGACTAATCACAACGTGTAAAACCCAACAATACTCGCTCGGGGATCCGCTGGATATGGTACCTAGTGAAATTTCAATATCACGGATTTATTTAGTATTTATCGAGGGGTTTACAAAAAGTAATTCACCTTAGGCGAAGTCGCAGGTGCCCAGAGACTTCACTGGAAATCAAATCCTGATCCCGGCCCGGCTCAAATCAGTAGCCAAATGCTCTATCCCGCTGGACTGCCATGTCTGAATTCTTCGCATAGGAGATTTGATAAATGCACTAATTCAAGGTTAGTCCTAATGAATCTCAATACTTAAATGCATCTTATGGACTGGGGGCACATGTGAGAAGTCAAAGGGAATCGAGGAAGTCGGACGCTACGGCCTCACACACATGAGGATATTAGACAAATGTGTTTTCAACAGTTAATATTAACATCATTTCCTTAATTTCACTAGATGTCTATGACTCAAAATTTTACCCAAGAGATAATTATTATTTCATATTTTAATTTTTTAAGTTGTCTTTTGGGACAAAATATTCGGGTATAACTCGCGTTGTTTGTTCCTCCTGCCCATTCATTTCCCTCAGTGAGAGTCCGATGTACGTGAGTACGTATGCACGTGATCATAAAAACACCCATATGTACGTGATCATAAAAAATCATAACCTAAGCGTTACTTGGAGGAAAAACAGTAACGAATTATCTCTGGTACACTTGAACGTTCACTGCTCCAATGCACAACGGAAAGGAAATCAAAACTGCATGTATGACATTGATTGAAGTACTTACGATAAATACGTAGTTTAACACGCGCTTAAAATACGTAGGTGCTTCAATAATGCCATAGTAAATCCAAAAGATGGCGCTAGAGTAACGGAAAAGGTTTTCTTTTAGTAATAATCATCTCACACTTGACTGCTGTTTAAGTTTCAGCTATATCCATCGCGGGGCTTCACTTTCATCGATTGAAGCGAGAAACTATTTTTTATTGAGAAAAATGGAAAAAAGTGAGTTTGTGCGGTGATTAAACAATTTCATTCAAGAAGTCTACCACCGAAAGAGATCAAATCCGAGTTGGATGAAGTTCAGGGCACATTTGCTTCTGTGTTTGCGACTGTTTACAATGCGGCAAATGAGTTTACATATGGCCGTACATCAAAAAATGATGAACATCTTTCGAGACGTCCAGTTGAAGTGACTTCCTCCGAAACGATTTACAAAATTCAAGATATAATTTTGAGTTATCAACGAATCAAAGTTCGCGAAGTTGTTGGGACCATATGAATATCACGAAGTACAGTGATTTCAATTTTGAACGCAAAGTGGGAATGAAAAAAATCTCTGCGGGATGAGTGCCGCGTTTGTTCTCGGAGAATAAACGCAATCACGTGGTCGATAGTGTCCGCGGCGATAAACAACTGCAGACGAAATCAGAAAAAAAGTCCTAATTTGACTAAGAAAAAAATTCTCTATCAAGACAATGCAGGGGTGAACACCAGTGCAGTTACGATGGCGAAGATTAAAATTTGAAGCATTACAACATCCTACGTATTCACCAACTTTGTCTTCCAGTGACATTCACAAACTTGAAAAAATGGTTCGAAGGAAAAAGATTACGAATTTCTACTTTTTGGACGGTTTAAAAAAGTCAGAGAAACGCTGGGAGAAGTGTATCGAGATAAATGAAAATGATTTTAAAAACAAAAAATCTAAAACCGAATATTTTTTTTCTATTTATTCCTTACGAGTTATTGAACGACCCACGCTTAAGGTGATCCAGCGCTTTCTCTGAGAAAATTTAATTTACGTTTCATTTCACACCAAGATTCAAATGGCCAGTTTTGCATTTATTACGGTCCATTACAAACTTGACCATTGCTTGCACAAATTCTGTACGGAATTTCTGCTTCATAGACACCGCAAAATATTTGCTTCAATTATATTTCACGCCTTAAAATGCTGGTTATTATGAACATAGATAAAATAATTGCACCTGCAGGGAAGTTTTCGCAAATATTATTCTCAGATAAGATATAATGTTTTAAGTTTTGTATGACTGGTTAGGCGTTTTCACTCGCCTGCACACGGACATGTTATTAATTTCGATTGCTTGGACGATTAATTTAGACATATATAAAGGAAGAGTGGTGGATTAAATCACATTTAAACGACAGTAATTTTCGTTTTAACTGATACATTACCACAAGGAAAAAGCGAGAGATCACCACACTAAGACAAATCCCCGAATTCGTATTCGGGGTTGTGGCAGAGATTTTGCAGTGAGTATGAAGATATGTCCCTCCCGTGTTGATACAACGTTTTCCATGAGTCCAACAGCTAAAACCAATTTAAAAGACCATTCACCCCGCGGCAGCCATTAACTCCCAACACCTTTTGCAGTCGTTATGGAATCGCCACTTGTTTGATGCTTGGAAAGCGTTTCAATTCCAGCAATATGCCTGTTTGATGGAATGTTAAGCAACCAGTTTTTCCGTTCCTTCCCTCGGGCATATCCAAATGTCCTTCCTCTTCCCCCGAATCCCTGCCTAACCTCAATCACTTACCCATCCCTATGGCGAATACGACAGTCTACCTCCATCCTATACATACTATAGGCGAAGCCAAAGATCACTAGCGAGTGATGAAAGTACGGGAGAGTGAACACCGAAAGAGTGAAAGAAGAGAGTTAAGGATTGATTAGGGTATTAAGGCTTGGACCTAAATGGGACGCACTCAAGACGGGAGTAGAAAATTCTGAATGGATATCGGCGAGTACTGAATCCATAAAGGAAACATACTTTATTACCATAAGTATATATTAACCTCCGTAGTATCTATGAGGAAGGAAACTGGCCAAAAGACTACGTGAGATCAGTGTTAGTTCATATTCCGAAAAAGGTAAAGGCTGCATCATGTGCGGACTACAGAACAATAAGTCCCACGCACCTAAAGTTGTTCTCACGATCATCAACACAAGGATGGAGAGCAAGGCAAATGATTACTTAGGGGATGATCAGTTTGGGTTTAGGAAGGGGAGAGGTACGCGTGATGCCGTTGCAGTAATGAGATCACTAATCGAGAGGAATATAGAATACAACCAGGACATATTTGCCTGTTTCGTAGATTTCTAAAAGGCGTTTGATAGAGTGAATTGAGAAAAACTAATGAGTATATTGCAGAAAATAGGAATAGATTGGAGAGAAAGGAGGCTAATCCGCAACCTGTACATGTCTCAGACTGCGCAGGTACGAGTGGGGAACGGGGAGTCCGGTTGGGCAGTGCTAGGAAGAGGTGTAAGGCAGGGTTGCCCATTATCACCGTTGCTGTTCAATCTGTATGCAGAGGAAATGATTAAAGAGGCATGGGAAGAACTGCAGGTAGGAATGAAAGTGGGCGGGGAATTCGTAAAATCAGTTAGGTTTGCTGATGACCAAGCTTTAGTTTGTCAGTCAGCCAAGGGGTTGCAAGCATTGCTTAGTGAATTGGAAATTCAGTGCGACAGGTACGGGATGAGAATCAATATTAATAAAACAAAGGTTATGCGATTTTCTAGAAAGAAAAAGGCTAAGCTTAAAATTAAAATAGGAGGGCAAAAACTAGAGCAGGTGGAACAGTTTACGTATCTCGGAAGTGTTCTGGACCAACACGGTCAAAGTAGTAGGGACGTAAGGAGAAGAATTGCGCTAGGCAAAGAGGCTTTCACAAGGAGGAGGGAGTTGATGACGGGGACGTTGAGTAAGGATGTTAAGAAAAGACTCGCAAAAACTTTGATATGGAGCGTAGCTATGTACGGCGCGGAAACGTGGTCATTGAAGCAGGAGGATAGACGTAGACTGGAGGCTTTTGAAATGTGGGTGTGGAGAAGAATGGAGAAGGTGAAATGGACAGAGAAGAAAACAAATGAGGAAGTACTTGGTATGGTGAGCGAAGAGAGGGGTTTTTGGGAGAAATCCTATGGAGGCAGGAAAAGTGGATGAAGGGGGTATTGACCGGCAGCAGGATGTTTAAGACTGTAACTGAGGGGAGAATGTTAGGCAAACGAGGAAAGGATAGGAACAGATTGGGATGTTGGACGGGATGAAGGGAGGAAGGAAGTGCACCGAGATGAAGACGGACTTGATGTAGAGAAGGGTGCTGGATTGCGTTTTGTTAAAGAGTCGCAAAATATTTATTTGGTAGTTGTGTCCATCCAAAACCTGCCTTAACTGGTAGATTACTATTAAAAAAATACTAACCTCCGGATATATTAATTTTCAGCCCATTTGGGAAATTTACTCCGGTTCCTCGAATAGCACTGTAATAGTCCTTACCTAGCAAAAACCATGCAATTCGGAAAGAATACGCAGGATGCCATGGTAGTTATTTTAAAGCAGCTATCATGCCTCGTAAACGACCAGTTTTATCCACAGTACGCATAGGTACTTATTCTTGTCAAAACGCCATTTCTGCAGAAAATAATTAGTGTGCCAAAGCGACGTGGGATTTTTTCTCCACTACTAGATATTAAGCACAAGATCATATTCGCCCGTCCAGGGCTGACTTAATGCATTTTCCGCCAGATCCCATTAATGGTAATTTCATTATTATGCGGATATGACTAACGGATTAGCTAAAACGACTACTTAAGTCTTACGAATATCTCAGCACTAATTTATGAAATAATAACAATGGTCTCGGGAGAAAATTTCGGTCAATGAAATCACAACAAATTATGCGCGCGTGAGGCAACGTCGAAAAAAACAAATTGCATCGCCTACGGTGATAAAGGGGTGTTATGCCCATTGTATATCTGTATGCTACCCTCAGTGGAAAAATAAACAGACGCCGGAGGGACAGTTAGTCAAATGTGTCATATAAATTAATAATATGATCTAATTTTTCATGCATGACAATTGCGGTCCTTGAAATACACCCGCGTACACACTATTCATCTTTTTCATACTACATACATTTTCCAAACATTTCAAAAGACCATGTATGCATTGATATGAAATCTTCGAAGACTAGATCGTGATCATTTTTAATTACCCAAATATATGCAAAACATGAACAAACTGCAAAAACAGAATTTTGAAAAGGCATTACGGAATCTTAGAGAAAGGACTTCGCGCCATATTTGACACATTTGAGGTAACAATTACATTTCTTGTCATTGTGCTATGGGAAGTACGAGGTATAAAAACCACGGAAAATTATTGATAAATTCATTGCATTACCAAATGAACGTTATAACTAATCTTGTTTCCCACTAACATGGATAGCAAGAGTCGCAGTTATTAGCCATTTCTGGGATTGCCCATTCCAAAAACCAAATTTCTCATACATTCATATGCAGAAAAATGCCCTGAGCCAAATTCCTTTGTTGCAGCTTAAACTTAGACGAACATGAAAAATTGCCCTACCTGACGTTCTCTGAAAATAAATATGAAGGTATGAGGCACTCAATTTGGAATAAAATTTTGCTTACCCCATCATGCTGAAAATTTAATATTTGAAATGAATGAGATGAAAAGTTAATGAAACTGAAAGCATCAAAATCCATAAGAATTGATAAGAGAATGGTAATTAAATGAGCTGGATAACATTTACTTTACTTGCCATATCAGAAAAAAACATCCTACACCAAGCCCTGACACATAAATTTCTCATTAAATAAAAATTATATCAGTGGTTCAAGGATTACATAATCTCACTACAAATGAACTTCACACTATACCTAACCCCTATTTTTTTGTGCTACCATTAATATGTATTCTGTTATAGAAACCCAGCTATATCGGAAATGATCAGGACCAAAATGGTCACAGTAGTTGGGACCTAGGACGGATAATTTCATTAGGCAAATTTCACAAGGAGGGGGAAATTGACAGGAAAATTGAGTAAAGATGTTAAGAAAAGGCTCATCAAAACCTTGATATGAGGTGTGGTTTAGGATGGTGGAGAAGCATTGTCATAGAGTTTCTTGAAATGTGTGTTAATGGAAAAGGTGAAACAGACAGATGGGAAAATAAATGAGGAAGCACTAGGCATGGCAAGGGAGGAGAGAGAATTGTTGGGAGAAATTCAAAGGAATTTGATTGTTCAAGGTTCTACTTTTTGAAAATTCATGATCACTGAATCAATAAACTTGGTATTTTTCAACAGAAAAAACTTAATAATACTAATGATTTTGATGCATAGCCATCACATCATCAGGTATGACATACCAGTAGTAATATAGCTTTTTGTGTGAAAAAATGCGAAGTTCATTTATTCAGTGAAATTCAGAGGCTGGAAAGATGGATGTAGAGTATTCCGATTGGCAATGGGGTGTTGAAGACTATGATAGAGGGGAGAATGTTGGGCAAACAAGGAAGGGGTACGAACAGGATAGGGATTTTGGATGGAATGAAAGCAGAAATAGAGTATTCAGAATTGAAGTGGGGTCTATTGCAAGGTTAAAAAGAATGAAATGAGGGTAATTTATATTTGTGAGATGCCAAAATCTTGATAAGTTCTGGTGCCATTCAAGGATTAATACATGCAATTAGAAAAATTCACAAATCAAGTTAACCTAGCATGTTAATAAATATATATAAGGCATGTAATATAAATAAGAAAAGCTTATTTTGGTGAAAAATGGAAATTACTTCACATATGAAACTGTGGCCAGAGCAGAGTGACTGTCAGTGAAATGAGCCATAATAAACAATACATCCAAGATATATGCATTTGAGATTACAAGTATACTGTCCTGGATATAAGAAAATGCTTCAAAATCCCCCCAAACAAAACTAGTCCTGTTCAGTTCTTCATTTTTTCTGTACAAGCAGTGTTTTCCTCAAAAGGGAAAACCTCTCACAGGTGAATAATCAATGAAAATCATTTGCCAACACAAAAATACTGAAAAATGTAAGGTTTTTTGAATACATTGAAAATTCCATTGCATCCACAGTTCACCCAGGTAAATAAAAATCTCCCATCAATCAGTAAGGATCCTGACAATTGTGGCTTTGTATACATAGTTGAAACAATAGTGAAAGTGATTTATTGGCAGTTGCAGTTTTAACTAAATGGCAAATTAGGTTGGCAGTGCCAACTTCAAAGGATAGGTCAATCATACAACAATACAAATGTCGTTTATGCTTTAATTATTTTTCAACTAATTTCTCTACGAAGTGAGAATTATAATTTAACATTAGTTTTACTGTTCAATGTCCTATTAAGGTATTAAAACAAAGCAAGCCTTTCTCACCAATATATTTAGAACCAGTCCCAGGGAATTGACGCCAAAAGTGAATATTAAATGTCAAGGTAACGGAAATGTCTGTCACTCCCCCTTGCTAAAAAAATAACACTGACAATAAGGCATCAATAAACAGAAAGAGAGAAAGAAGCTCAAAAAAAGAGAATTTTTTGTCCCAAGCTTTAATTTCGCTCAAGTCTCAGGAAAAACCTAGCTGAATATGATAGTCCAAGAGGTAAGATTTTTAAAGAAAGAAAACTAAAGAAGATTAAAGTCCAGCTGACACACAAAAAGGAACTCAATGTGTGACTTTAACATAGCTCTAGGCAAAATAAAAAGAGAGCTATCCTGTACCACTATGCTGGCCTTCATATTGCACTGAGTATCTGCTTAGTATGCCATGAAATAAATGTACTTCTAACTGTAGATATCTACAACAAAGACACTTATTCCTTATCATTTCAACATAGAGAAGCTCAAAGGAATGAATTATGGCCATTACTCTTTACTGGTAATCATGAAGCCATGATATTCTCTTTATATTCACATATTCCATGTCATTAATGATTAATGGCATGCAGTTAAAAATGTGCAGTGAACCAATGCATTCAAATTGAAGATGCAGTTAGTAACACAGTTAAGGTTTGCACAAAAAGCATTGGTAACAATTTCTTCCTGAGGTGTGCATTAAGTTCTGATCCAGACCATCAGTTAAGTGTGCCCATGATTACCGGTCGTATTGGTATTGCTAAGATGACTGCACACCATTATCCCTGAAATTTTGGCAACACAAAAAATCTGCCCTAAACTCATCCTGAAGATCTTGACAGACGACCAAAAGCAGAATAGAATGTCTGCTAGCGAAGTTCAGCATTGTTATCACCACACTACAATCTGACAATTTATAAAGATCTGCCAACAGGATATGTAAATATTATTACATTTTTTATAAATCAAACTTTTCAATTAACTAAAAAACTTTAATGTTCACTAAATAAATTTGACAAGCTTCACTTACAGTATTTGAAAAAACACTACATAACAATACTAATTGAACAAAGAAAGATATTACCTATTTACTTGCCAATTTTTGTAGAAATCTAAGTCTCTGATAAGAAGTAGAAAACTATGCCGTGGAGACTCTTTTTAAATATCTGTCTCAAGGGACTTAAGGAGAATGCATTTTCAAATTTGGTCCAAAGAGAGATAAATTTAAATCTACTATAATTAATTTCAATGGAGGGAAGAATTTCACATATATTGATTACTCTTTTCTCTAGCATCTATATATCCCAGGCACATACACAATATGAAGCATATATAGCAAATTTTTTATGTACTTGCATATGTAAGTATGAACTTTACCACTGTGATTCACTAACAATTACAGGAACCTCCATAGGTCCCGTCTGCACACGAAAATGTATCTGTAATCATATCACAATACTGCAGAGTTAAGTATTTTCCAGGTACAATTAACAATAAAGCTCTTATTATTTGCATGTGCTGAATTTACGCATCCAACTTAAAATTCTTTTAATCATTTTCAAAATCCACACTTCTTGACATATGCTCATGAGATAATAATTACCAATGTTTATGAGAACATAATTACCAGTATGGCTTCAAAACACACCTACAATCAAAGTAAAAATACTGGCCACTTGAAATCATATCACTGCACACGTTTAATAAATGAAGCCAAAACAAATTCAGAAAGAGAGTCATAAAACCATTTTGATGAGAGAGAGAAATAAAAAGTACTACAGACACCAACATGACTTTATACATAAGAGATAAGTTCACTGTAGAATGATTTTAAAATTTTTTGTCTCCATGGATCCTTCTTTTATAAGGAATGAGAAAAAATAAACTCCAACGGAGAAGTTGAAAAACAATCCATGATGAATACATCTTAAGGGAATCTAAAAAGTTGAAAAGATAAGTTCCCACACACCAATTAATATTGACGGCTGGCACACACAACCACGGCCATGTTGTAGAACAAAATCAACACATTGCCTACATTGTTTTTCATGTCCTTCAAAGACTGCCATCTAATGGTACTGGAAAATTTTATACAAATTCAAATGAGAATTCTTCATGTTGACAATACCTGACTACAATTTGAGACATATGGTATTCTTGTGACTAAAACTCTGGAATCAGTAAGATAAAAACTGTCAAGTTAAGTAGGAGAAATTCCAAAATTAATTCTAGTTTTGATAACAATTGCATGCTACAAAAAAATGTTCACTGTCATCCAGAGCTGCTGTGCCATATCAATCTAAATAACTGAGCCCCTTCCACATCCCAGGTTGAAGTAATTCGACATGTTCAAAAGAGTTCTTTTAAAATCTAATACCTCCAAGGAATATTATAGTTTTGGAAAGAATTTTGCAGAGAGCACAGGAGTAAGTTTTGACCAAGCCAAAGGTCATCATCTCGCAGAAGTCTTTCATAAAAATACATTAGTATTCAACTTAATTCTTTTAAATTTTTAACATAATGTAATTATTTGACCTAATTAATTAATGTTATCTTTGTATACATTCAAAGTACACACATTGAAGGAAATGGTTTTTTGGACGGTGTAATTAAAAATATAGCAAGAGTCACAATTAGTCTTGTTCTGGCAAATAAACTTATGGATCTAGAGAAAGGTTTATTTTTAGAGGGGTTAAGAAGTTGAATATGTCTCCCTTGTTCTTACAGCAGGAAATGAAAATTTAACAAACTTTTATACGTGAACTGTAGCAATATTCCTGGAAGATCAGGTTAACTGGAATTTTCAACAATAGATAGTGCCTTGAACAATGGAAATACTCCACTGGCTCAAGTATATGACACCAGAAGGTAAATATTCAAAACTAAGCTAATACGAATCTTCTGTATTTTCCTATGAATCTTTGTCTGGTACCTGGATAGAAACTGTTCTCCCTAGCCATAATATACTATATGAAGTTCACCTACACCTGAGGTAGGTATCTACTTAGTTTGAGATGAGCTCAGCCCTCAACTCTGACCAAAGGTAGTGACATAGGCACAAAATGATCTTCATTCATGGACTTGTTAATTTGAACATATTTAGGGATCAACTTTAGCAAGTAATATTTTTGAAATCATGACCAACTTGGCAAAGAGTAGCACAAACATTTTAGATAAACATAATTACCTCTTTTATTCACCCTAAAGCAACTTTTCATGAAGACTATTTTTTGGATAAAGAATGAAATCATTCAAATTATAAATTAGAACATTTTGAATTGACTTTTGAGTATGGAGATGAACTAGACATGAAATAATAGTAATTGACCAAAGATTCAAATTCTTATTTAGGGAACCAGATTTGAACTGTATTGGAAGCATATGAACACCCTCACCTTTGCTTAGGCTCCATGAATTTTTGAGTACTAGATCTTCCTGGGAAACTTTCTGCAGAATAAAGGAAAGGAACTAAATCTCCTGCCCTGATAAATGAATTTTACAAGTCATAGTAGCTTGGTATTGAGTGAGCTCCACCCTTAGTAATCCCATCTACCTTCAGGTTAATTTCTTTGTGTGAGGGGTGGATTTCAATAAAAATATTTGCTATCAATATTCTGCATAATTATCTAGCTGTTTTACCATCTTTCTAAAAAAAATGTGCACTTAAATTTAGGGGAAAAACATATTTCAGTATTTTTCCATGGCAACCTATTCATTTGTATTAAAATGGTACATAACAAAGCTATACAGCAATACATGAGAGAATCTGTGAAGAAATTTTGCCAGTTTTTTGTGAAGCAATGTTGTGTTTTAGACAATAACGAGGGCATGCCATAATTTATCTTTGCACAATGACCACATTAAAACCATTTCCCTTGAAAATCCACAACAGGACACTTGATGTCAGAAAACATATGTTGCCCAGACAATTACCCAGACATTTGCATACAAATGATATGAAGTCTATTCTTTTGTGGAGCACTGCTAAAACATCTTTTTTATGGTCTTCGGATAAAAAATTGACCAAAACATTGCCTCTTGCATGCATTACTCTTCACTGTACTCCTCACCCTACTGGATAATTTCATATCTTTGAAAAAAGAACTCTTGCCTTCATCTCTAATCTTTGACTTTTGATTCCTGTCAGTCAGCTGCTCAGAGGACACTTCAAATATTACTCCCATTCTCATCGAGGAAATGATGTATGCTGACCCTCTTTCTGAATTTAAAACAGGAGCAAACTCGAATATTTAAGTATCACTCGGATATTACAAAGGGGAATGAAATTTTTCTCAACAATAATGCATTGACTGACTAACCGGATATACCTCAATCCACACTCAGCAATTAGGTGATTAAACATGCGCACAAATTGATTAAAATTAGCCAATTAAACAGAGAGCATCACCATCATACACTATCTTGGCTGGTAATTTTATATGCACATGGGAAAATACATTCACATACACATTGAAAATCCTTTGACATAAACACTTATGTATTGACATTCTTGGATGAATCAATCTAAGAAAATTAAAGCTCTACTACAACTAGACAAAAATACAGGGCAATCAAAGCCCGACACTTACATCAGAACAATTGTAAATGTATTCATCATCTATAGTCTGGTAAATAATTATTAATTAAATAAAAATAAAATTTATCACAAGCTTATACAAGAACCCATTCAGTCCCATTTCTATAAAATTATTTAACAACATATTGTCTGTACATATCACACAACACATGACGTTAATCTTTAAAAGCACACTCAAATGTTATTGGCCACACAAGCAGTTTTGCAATGCAGTAAATCAAGCCATGAGGATGCTCTCGCACAATTATAACTTAACCCTATGCAATGGGCAGGCAATGACGATACATTCTGTGCTGTGAGAAATATTGCACTGGTCCAAAATGCATTTTGGAAGGTGCAGTACATTTTTTTCCACAGAGGTAGTTAGAAGTTAAATTACATGGGTAAATTCCTGACAGTATATTTAAAAAAGAACAGCATCAAGGGTTCACATGAACATTGAAGCAAGCCAGGCATGAATTTTTTAATGCAGTAAGAGTTACAATGTTCCCAACCCATGTATACTATTGACTCATGCTTACTTCAGCTACAATAGTAATGCAGGCAGTTCATCAAAACATAGAAGGGCATCTCAAAACACCCCTAAGAATACCCACCAATTGTAGAACATTTTGAAGTAACTTGCTTTAGTACACCATAATGACCAGTGATAACACAAGTCAGTCATACATTGTAATTTTCAAAATGGATGACAAGAATAAACACATAATGGAAGGATAATGCAAACTGATCCTAGGAATCATGATCAGTGATAATGATATTGGCAACAAAAATAATACACAAGTATTTAACATTATGGGGCATGGCTACTTAACATGTAAACAATGTCCTTGGAATGGGGCCTGCAATATATCCATGAATACCTGCATCAAAAAAAAACATGGGAGGATTAAAAGTTTAATCTCACAACTGTAAGTGATACTTCATATTCCTGTAGGCGCTATTTTTACTCCTGAAAATATGTTAGTCAACTAACAGGAAGAGTAGTGTTACCAAATGATAAATAAAGGAGATTCTAACCTTCTCTAAGGAAAAACTCTTGAAAAAATCATTAGCACTTCAAGTATCATTAGTTTCACAATTCAAAATTGAATAAATCTACTAAAGAAGCTTATTTAAAATCAGATGGAGAATATTTTGCAATTGGTTTTTAAATTTGTACACATTTTCTGAGTTGTTAGATAATGACCATCATAAAAATTATGCAATAATTCCATAAATATTCAAAAGTTCACATTCAAATTCTTACATTCAACCTTCATTTGCATATTTCAATCAGGATACCCAAGGTGGTTCTCTTTTGTGGTGATACACATGTCATTAGAGTCTTCTAATAATTCATAAAATCGGGAATTAAACAAAAATCACAACACTTGGCTTTTTTACAAAACAATAAATCCTCACTAGATGGTGCTAAGGAAGCATTAATGCCTCCCTGTGATTGACAAGAGTCATAACTCCCACCATATGGTCAAATTCTATCATGAAATCTTAACTGTATAGCATAAATTGGCAAAACTAACTAGAGCACAGTTTTAGGCAACAGAACAGAGTAAACATTTTATGCAATTTTAAGCAATGCACAATTTTGCCCACCCAAAAGGTGGCGGGGTAAAGCCCTCCCCTACTTACTCGGAGGTCACAGGTTCAATTCTCGCCTGGATGGATTTTCTTCCACCTAGGGTTTGCATGTTTGTAATTGTCTTTACTGTTTGTATGTGTAAGGGTTAGATGGAAGAAGGGACTATTAAGTCACAATCTCACATCAATATAAGTCAACAAACGAATAAATCCTAAATTTATAATAAGAGTCACTTTCATTTGATAATATCATAAAAGGAGATAGTATAATCCATTGAAATTCCTTCTCGATTTCCAGAAATATTATGTCGCTCTTTTCCAAATACGAATGGCAAAACATTTACTCTCACTTTCACACAATAAATAATATGCTCATTTTAAGAAATAAACAATTCTTTTCTTATGAGGGTAAAAGGAAACTTAACATTTCCACCAAAAAGATTTAATATTTCACGACCATGTTTCGATGCTATGTATCATCATCAATTCTTTTCCATTTTAATAGCTCTTTAATGCTTTATCCATTTCCAGCAAGCATTCTAATTTCAACACTGCCTATGCTTGTCAACCATTTGATGTAGAGGAAGCATAATAACATCCACCTCCAGCCTTACTCCTTGTTTCATCCTGCTTGATTAAATGTTTATAACAGGAATAGTGTTGAAAAAAATAGTAAATGTGCCCTCATTTTCAAAACAAAGCAAAAATATCAAGAGGAGCGGATCACGGTTTCATTGACAAATAAAGGATAGCTGCACATCCAAATTCATTTTCTGTTGACTCCAATATCTTTCATTGAAACAACAGCAGATATTTGTTTTTGCGAATTATACAAAGGATTGATTTGATGATATTAATTCAGCTTTTAAAAATTGCCAAGCATTAAGTATTAGGTGGTTCTATGTTTATTACACATTTCACAGAGTATTTTAAGGACTCGACTATCTACTTAGATCCCTTAGCAACACTAACAACCAGCACAGTCATTGAAATAAATTAACCCAGTGACTACATTATTTTCCAGTCTAACACGTACTCCGTGCATCAGGTGAAATAATAATCGAAAAAAGCTGTCAGAATGATTCAGGCATATTGGAGTGTTGACATTATCACTTATCAAGCCAAAAGTTCAAGAAACTCTCTTCGAGATATTAGCAACTGCCAGGATTTTGAATATTACATTACTTCAAGTGGTTTGCTTTGGCTTCTCCAGGAACACGGAGAAATTTAACAAAACGCAAAGTGGGAAAGTGCACGCAATTGCTGAAAACAACAGACTTGCAACTTCCAGAACATTAACAGAGTTTATCATTCTAGTGAACTTGATGCGAGTTGAATGACAGGAAAACTTTTCTTATTCCCCAGAATTAATTTTTAAAAATTGAATTGGATTTGGATAATATTACGATGATAAATGCTTCCCTTGTATTTTATGCTAAAATATGAGCTTACCCCAATATCACTTCATTTAAATTACCATAGTATAATTAGCCAAGTTGATTAAAATTAAATCTTCAAATAATCTTGGAATGAAAGTCCTTTTCAACACGTAAAAAATAAGTAAATAACTATGTAATTTTCATGCAATTATAAGCCGACTGTTCAATAATTTATATAGTTTTTATCCATTTTACATATTAATTCCCATATTTTCATTTGTTGCAAACAAAATATCCCCATATCACACTAATTCCATACACTTAGGTTTTAGTCATGGAAAAGAGAATTCCTGGTTCCTTTTGGTCCATGCAAATGACGGTTTACTCGGAAAAATTAGCAGCGAACTACACAATTGACATATATGAATCAAAAAGTCAATTTTTTCCTGCTTTTAAATGAAATTAACTATTTAATTAAGTACAGGCTATAACAACAATGCAATATTTTTTCAGAGAAATGGGCATCAGTAAGCAGGCTTTAAAATCTCATACAATCAGAGTTGGATTACCAGGAAACAGTACCAAAAGTAAGAGGATGTGGTTATCATAGGAACAATATTATCTTCATACATTGAAACGCATCCAATTTTACTTTGATCTCCTATCTTGATTAAATGCACTATTCCTTGTTAAATTCCAGAAAAAATGAATGCTAATACATGAAGTTACATCATACCAATTTGACTTTGTTCTAACAGAGCCAATTTTAAGTATCTATGTACAACAGTTTTGAGAAATTTCTGACAAAACTTAAACTTTCTTTCTCATTTCAGTTCAACACTGGCCACTGACTATTTAATACATCTGGAAATCCAGGCTGGAACATTTCTTATCATATGACAAGAATCAACACATAATAAGTCTTTGCAGGCTGATACTAAATAGCTCAGGAGAATAAGGAAAAAATGACATTCGCACTTTTGGAACTAAACCAAGCTTCTTTATAATCTAGGAATAAAATCTCAGTAGGACAAAGATCTATCATTAGAAATGCATTTTCTCCACTATTCTCAAAATCATAAGTTCAAATTTTGAGGTGTTTCAGGATGTAACTCTTTATCCCCAGGGTTAATGAAACAGCAAACACAGATCCACAAGTCACATTATTTTTGAAGCTCAAAAGCAGTAGTATATCCTCAACTCAAAATGAGTGAGCAATTCAATTACATGCAACATCAGTTAATACGACATTCAACAACACTGGTTGCTGTCAGACAATATTAACTCTCATATTATTTACATAGCATTGTCCATCATAAAATTATTCTTTCAGTCTTAGTAAAAGCAAATCAAAAGATGGTGAAGGTCATATGGCAAAATTCAATGCCATGGAATATTTGGCAACAGCATTACATTTAAATAGCATCAATAAAGATGACTAAATGCCTAAAAATGATCATAATGCATTAATCAAGCTAGTTTGCAAGCGGTCATTAACATCAAGCAACCAAAGACCATTTGTTGCAGACATTTTGCTTCTCTTCTGTAGAGAAGAGCCCATTAAAATTCAAATAAAAAACTGATAAATTACTAATAAGTGAGCACCATATGAAAAATTAATCAAATTCATAAAAAGCCTTCATTTTTATCTTATTCTTAAACATCTTCACATAATTTTCAACCTTTGCTAAAAACATCAGGCTTAATGCCCTATGAGAAATTCTGAAAATACTATTCACAGAAAACTCACCATTAAGTGTCCAAAAATTAAAATTTTATATTATTATTGAAAATCTGTCATTATTAAGTTTATTTATATATATATATATATATATATATATATATATATATATATATATATATATATATATATATATATATATATATATATATATATATATATATATATATATATATATATATATATATATATATATATATATATATATATATATATATATATATATATATATATATATATATATATATATATATATATATATATATATCCTTTTAAAAATTAGTAAATACTAAAGAATTGTAAAAATATTCTAAATTAAATGACTAGAGTTTCCTGATTTAATTCAAAGAAAATATCACTATCAACACAGATAATGACACATGCATTACGGTAGAAGCAATTACAAATGAAAATAATGGAGTGCTAATCCAATATCATTGGCACATTGCAACATTTTCACTTTGGAATGAAAATCAATTCAATTTCAAACATAAACTAGAGGAATAATCACATACATTTTTCATACTCTTTTTAAAAAATGCTAAATATTGGAATTCTTTCTGTATCCACTAGTCCTATTCATCACAAAACTCACCCACCTGCTTGAATATATGTATGTAAATATCACTGGAGGTGTACTGTTGGGTTTGGACTGGTGAAGAACAGTAAAACCTACCAAAAAATATAACTAAATGTATAGACCACAGTTCTTAGAAAATATTGATTGGAATGTGTAGCCTCGTTTAAACCTTTTCCTTCCAACAGTGCCCATCACCACATGTTCCCACAAAGTCTTTTTAAAAAAATGGAAACTTTTTTTTTTACATACACAGAGTTTAGTGAATCCTACACCTAGGATTTCTAGGATGAGCCAAATTCATTGACTCAACAATCATCTCATAGAGGTGAGTGTTCCTCTTTTCATGGATTCTCAGCCATTCCTTTTGCTCCTCAGTCTCGTCATCCAGCTCGACCTTCACTGGTTGACCCCTCTGAGTTCGTGGAGGCTGTGGGCGCTTCACACCTGGTGTGTGCACCAGGAAGGCTCGGTCCAAAATCACAAAACGGTAACCCAACAAGCACATCTGATGCATCTGGTTAAACCCAAAAAGGATATTAAGCATTTAAGTTCTTGAGTATATAAAAAAATGTTTAACCTCCACAACATACACAGTTTTATCAAAAGTATCCAAGTAAATTAAATAAATATGAACTTGGGAAGATTCGAAAATTCGGTCTTCTATGGAATAAACATGCAAAATTATGATGGCAAGAAACACGCTAATCTATTCAAGTCCTGATCCAAGAAAATTATCAAAAGCATTAAATCCAATAGTAGCAAAATATCTACTATTAAGTGGAAAGTGTGTTATCGGACCTCAAGCAGCAGTTCCACCACATCAGACCTGTTGCTGTTACATTCATGTATAAATTTCTATGACTTTTCAGAGTGGGTTAGGACTCCTAATTAGCACACTAGTGAAGCTCCATTTCAACTCAATAAGGCTCTATGCCAAAGGTGCAAAACCCATGCTCCACCACTGCCATGCACCTTATTACCACTATTGATTTTTCAACTAGACAATATTTAAAATTCACATAATATTATTTATATCCAATAATTTTACTAATATTGCCATAAAATCTCATTAAAGTGTGCGTTTATCAGTTACTTTTTCATTGTGATGTATTTCTATTATATTATGTAATGCATGGTTATAACCCCTTTATGTGTTATTTTCATACATTTGTAATTGATATTATTTCTCTAAGTAATTCTTTTTATAATTGGTCAATTTTGTTTGTAGCATACTTGTGCCTTCCATATATGACCCAATTGATGTAACCTACACACTGCCTTTTAATAATATATACTACCTACTTGTCTTTGGGCATGTAAAGATTTATTATTTATAATTATTATTATTTCTTTACATAACTACTACTTTAATTAAATAATTCAAATGTAAAAAATAATTTCTCTATTCACTAAAATTTTCTTATGCAGCACACAAGCTTGGAAAATAAATCGCCCTTACACAGGTCATTGTACACCGCCGCTCTGTGTAGTATGAGGCTTAATGGTAAAAGAGGGGAAGCTCATAGCTGACAGTGATAGGTGGATGATTTGTAGGCATTTCACATACCGACTCAAAATACCATCAGCCAATTCCACATGCTTTCCTCGCTTCATTGATTAGTAGAAAAATCAACACTGAACTGTAATAATTCTGCACATGAGCAGCATGATTAGTAGTTAAAAGCATAACATTAACATTTCCATTCTTATACCTTTTGGTATTGGCCTGGAAAAAATGTCTTAGAAGTCATAATTCTCACCTTCTACACTCATTGCACTGACACTAAGGATAAATTGACCCACCTGTGGCATATGGACTTCTTTTCCAATATGAGTAAACTAACGAATTCCACTAAGAGTACAAAGAAAACAAATCTTATTATCGTAAACTTGGGTCACTCTAAATAGGGAAAAATGCACCCAAGTACAGATTAAAGCAATTAACAAACAATATTACTACTAACCTATTACTTCCTTTGGATGAAGCAATTCATAATTTGTATTAAAACTAACTTGGTTTCATCAAGAGTTTTATATGCCTCAATTAATTTATGCCTAATGCTCAACTTGATTAGTCATCTGTAATAATTAAGCTCATTTCCTAAAAAGCTAAATGATTATATTTTTTCTATTTTGCACCATAAAGCATTCCTTATTCTCTGAATTCTTAATCTATTTTACAATGCAAGCAGTTGCAATGCATTCTCAGTTATTTTGAATTTATAAGTGTTTTGTATTGCAATCCCCCCATGGATTACCATCTAGTCATGTTGGGGAGGGGGGGGGGGCAGAGGCTACAATGATCCTGAGATTAATGCTGGTGGGAGCAAGAGCTCCTGGTAGAGCCACCCTTGCCAGTAAGGTCGAAGGTGAGGAGCAAAGCCAAGAGTAATCCAGGATGCAGCATCCGATTCATTTTGACAACAAACAGCATCTGACCAGAATGGCCGGATGAATTAAGATGGGCATCTGGTTGCCTGTGTGGAAAACAATGGGAAACTACCACACTATTATTCCCAAGAAGTTCATGGTATGATATATTCCTACAAAATTCCAAAGTTAAAGTTTACCCTCATTCAGATCTTCGGGAGAGGAATATATTAAGGCACAAGTACCAAAAGAGATAAAAATAAAGATGAATTTGAAAAGAGAAAGTACAAAGCAAGTAGTGATAAAGAAGGGATAACAATAGGAACATGAAATGCTTACAATACTTCAGGGACGCAAGTTAGAAAATTTAATGCAAGAATTAGTGGAAAATAGAGTAGACATTTTCACAACATATGAAATGAGATAAAGTGGGAGTGGAGAGCATAGGTTCGACTATTTAGGAGAGAAAATACAGACATAAAAGGAGGTGAAATAATGATAGGTAAAAGGATGAAAGATAAAAAGATTAAAGACAGAGTACATTAATGAAAGGTTAATAATGCTAAGACTGAAAGGAAAATTCAATATTTGAAAGCGATAATAACAGAATGCCCTAAGGGAAGTAGAGGAGTGAACATCAGAGGAAGATGAGTGGAATGAATCACATATGCTAAGGGCTGTAGTGGCAGATAGTAAACAGAAAGTCTTTGGGATGCTAGCAGACCTTAACGACAAATGAAAAGAATATGGAATGTGAATAAGCAAGGAAAATACTACAAGGTCTGTTCAAAAAAAGGTAAAGACTGTTTAAATAAATACTTGATTTTATTTGTTACCCTGTAATCATGCCTATTGCCTTGAAAATACAGCCCTCAGCTACCAATACAATGCTCCCTATATTATTTCCAGCTTTAAAATGCCGCCTGGATATGCTTCTTTTGGGATAGCCTTTAAGTCTGCGGTACAATTTTATTGGATGGTCATAGTTTCAAATCGGCATCCCCTCAAGGTTGATATCAACATAGGAAATAAGAGAAAGTCCACAGGAGCAAGATCTTGAGAGTAGGGTGGCTGCAGGAGCACCAGTGTGCTGTTTTTGGCCAAAAACTCGGTAACTATGAATGATATGTGCACCAATGCATTGACATGATAAAAGCATGAAGACTTGTTTTTCCATGTTTGTGGTCTCTTCCGCAACATGGCATGTCTTAACCTTCTCGTAACCACTATATAGTGTTGCCCATTCAGTGTTTGTCCTAGGAGACATATTCATAATGAATAATCCCTTTCCAATCAAAGAAAATGATCAACATCACCTTCACATCCAATCACAACATTTGAACTTTTTTGGGTCAAGGGGAAGATGGCCCCTTTCACTGTGAAGACTGGGCTTAAGCTTCTATATCATAACCATAACCCCAGGTTTCGCCACCAGTGAATGATTTTTTTTTGAGAAGTTGGACAAGAATTTGTACTGCAAGTGTATGCAAGCTCAGACAAGAATCACTGTTGTGCAGAGACAAATCGAGATGGGGCCACGAGTACAGCGGTGTTTTACTTCTCACAGATGCCACTAGAAGGTGATACCTCAATGATAGTGATCTCTCAAGCCAGGTATCTGGATTAATTTCTTTGCAAACCTGTTCAGTCTCTTCCTAGCCAACAGATTCAACTTAAGGTAGCCCAGAGCTAGTCCTTGGCAAGGGAAAACTTCTCAATAAACCACTTAGGGCTAACCAGTGCGACTGTATATTGGCGAGTTCCTGAATACAGTCCCTGGCAACAGGATTAATTTCCTAGTAAATCTAATCAGGAAATAACCCCTGAGCAAATGTGAAAGTATTAATATTTTGAATGTGTATCTGATCACTGGTGAGGGATTAACTTTCCCTGGAAATTACCACACAATCTCAATATTCCCCTCCTTTTCTATTTTTACAGTGGTGTAAAAAAACCTTTACGGTTGAAAAAAATATTATTTAATATAGTCAGTCTAAAGAGAGGCCATAAGAAGATCCATTTATCTTTTTCATCTACTAAGCAGTTAACGCTAAAAAAGACCAGTCTTATCTTTCTTTGTGCACATCTTGCAAGAGTATAAAACTAAGAGGTTAAGATGGAATGATCAGCATCACATTAGAAGATGAAATGATCGACAAATGGAGAGGTTTAGGAATTTGGGAAGCTTCATCACTGAATACATAACCTGTGCCAAGTTAATCAAATTAAGAATAGCTATGGCAAAAGAGGGATTTAATATTAATAAGAAGAAACTACTTTGCAGACCTTTGAAAAAGGAACTAAAGATAAGAATGGCAAAATGCTAGACCTGGAGTGTGATGCTGTAAAGAGCAGAAACATGGACTTTGTGGAATTATGAAGTAAAAAGAATTGAAGCCTCCAAATTGTGGATCTGGATGAGGACGGAAGGAATTAGATGGGAGGATAGAGTGAAGGTAAGGGCGTGCTATGAAGAAATGGAGAAGAGAGTCAATTGGTAAAGATAATCAAGGAAAGAAAGGCTAATTGGTTAGGGCATTGTATGAGGAAGGAGTGCCTGTTGGAGACTGCGATAGAGGGAATCATAGGAGTGAAGGGAGGACAAGGGAAAAGATATAAATGATGTTAGATTAGGAGAAAATATGAAGAAATGAAAAGAATGGCCCAAGACAGGAAGACATGGAGGTCAACCATGAGTGAACCTACCTTGCAACAATACAACCAAAGATGATAATGTGTTGCAATTATTACTATAACCTATGATTAAAATTTTATTTCATTACCTTGAATGTTACATGATTGCATTTGTAAAATGTTTACACATAAAACGTATCTATCTAAAATGTATTTTTCCCCATTAATAAAATATTCTAATCCATTCACAACACTATCACACCCCAGCCCTGATGAAAACATAGTTACACCCTTCCTTCCAATAACAGCTAACTGGAGCATAGAATATTAAAAAAATATATAACCCTCTAGCACTGAGTCATATTGACCAGAATATTATTTATTGAGAGCTGGTATTCTGAGTTCCTAGACCCTACTCCTTAATCCAACCCTATACCCCAAATCAAGGTTAAAGAATAAAGGTCTCTAACCTCTCCTTATCCCAAGGTCAAGGTCTTTATATATCATACTGTCCTTACATGGTGAAGATTATATGAGGATTTTTTTTTCAATAATTTCCAAAGCTAAATCACACACAAAGTCTTTCAAGTCCTCTTTCACTGAAAATTAGTTATTTTGAGAATACATTGTTGATACTACTTAGTTCCACTTTCCTAAAGCATAAAACTTCTTTTGGACATTATTCTGAATGAATCATAAACAATGTTGTAGAAATTCCAAGAAACTGCGGGAGATGCTGCAGCAGTAACTTTTGACAGAGTCATCCACTAATATGCATTACAATGCAACCTGAAATCTGAAATTGTTTTGTTGTAATGTTGTGCAACTTCTAGATAAAGCAATAAATGCAGTCACCTAATAAAATCATGCCAATATGGAGCAATATGTTTTAGAAGACATATCCTATTAAACAATGAAAATTAGGAGAATAAATTACTGGATAGAGACACGTCAAGCTCAATGTGAAGTGTATGGCAGTATCTACATAGACACCATAAGCAACCATGGTTAGTCCATATATTTTAAGGTTCAAACCATAACAGGCACAAAGCACAAACCTTGTATATCATGATTGCTTTTGAAATGTCATTGAACGGAGTGAATGACCCACCAGCTATTGACGTAATAAATGACACTTGATGTACTCAATCATATTCAATCAAATTAGATTAATTCGACTGTGCACACTTCTAAAGTACATAATGTTGTGAGAGTCTTACTTATGTACCAAGCACAGGAATAATTACCATTTGCACATTTCGAAAAAAAATTAGTCCAGCATTTATACAATTTAAGCAAGTGCTATTTAAGCATTTCAATAAATGATAATGATAAATGTTGGGTAGGCATAAGAGCTGAAGGAGCAAATAAGATCAATGAAGGTGCATCACATTGCTTAGTCATTCTGAAAGTCTTTCAGTATAATCCTAAAATATAACACGAGTATGTTAGCATCATGCAAATTTAAGCATGACATACCTGAGTCATTTTATCCTGCTGCCCTTCCCAAGTGAGAACTTCACTGTAAAGGGGTTCCCTGTTTGTTCCAATATAAATAGGCTCCCAACGATGATAGGGAAACTCTCTTCGAACCATCACCAAAGGCTAGAGGAAAGATATTATTTGTAAATGCATGTTAACCAAAATAATAAGATGGCAACATTCAAAAAGCATTTTAACATTCAATGCAACCAGTTAAACAATATCCCACAATTGTAATAACTTGAAAATTAAACTTAGAAGATATATGGAACTTATAATACATGTATAACATACAGCAAGTCTACTTATTTTCAATATATATATATTCACTCATGCATATACATGTGCACTGTTCAGAAAACAGTTTGCTACATAATAAATAAATACATAATATCATTCCAGTCAATTTAATATGGGCCTTTGGGGAAAATTAATGAAATATTGCCATTTATCCTAATATCACCTTTTTTATTTCACTGGTTGGTTGGCAATTTATTTTTTTTTAACAGGAGCAATTTAGTTAATTTCTGACTAGAGGCACAACATTCATAACATGAACAGGATATGATATTGGCAGATTAGTCTGAAACTATACGCTCAATGATTTGCTTTGCCCTGATGCCTCCCCCACAACTCTATTACACACTGTAGCTTTAGTGCTCCCGCAAAATACCTCCAAAGAAAAGAATGTATAATTTTGGAAAAGTCAATTGTAAAACTGATCTAAACTGTCGAGGCAGCTGGATATCAACTATTCAAAATTTCTGTCCTTCATAATATCTCTTGTATAATAATATCCACAAAAAATTAAATAAAGCTTCATATTTAATTACAGATATTATACCATTATTCTATATCTTCTATATGCAACCATTTAAACAATTGGTATTTTTCATTAAGGAAACAAGTGTCATTTTATAAAAAATACAAAATCCTGATTTAGGATAAGATAAAAACTCATTTGTTCCAATTGGGTGCCCTAGATGTCCAATTAACTCAATAAGTGACAATGGATGTGTCCATAAATTACAGAGGGCAGGAGCCAACATTAACTAAACATCCATTGCTTTTCATTGATAGGTTCCCCACATAATTCAGTGATATCATTGGATAGGCCTACATAGAGCACTTGCGTGGATCGAAGGCCTATTTCAAAAGGCTATGGCAGGCCATTCAATTTTAAGAAATTTCTTGATATCCAGGGAAATCCACATTCCCTGATAAATGACTTTTAATAAAAAGATTTCTTATGTGGTAATTTATTTATTGTAGGCATCTGAAATGACAGGGAGAAGATGGTCATCTCATTGCAATTCTACTTGAATAATGAAAACTTCGTTGCAACCTGAACCTGAAACCTGATGATGATACAGTGTATCGAAACCATGGTCGGCAATAAAGTTTTAACTGTGGAAAATTGCAACGAAGTTTTCATTATGTCTCGATTCCACAACATCACACCTGACTCTTCACTTTTCTACTTGAATACGTGAAAAATATCAAGTAGAACTCTATCAAGGTCAGAATTTCTCTTGCAATCACAAGCTACTGACTCCCCTTCCTAGGAGGAACATATATTTCCCAAAATGAAACCAATTTTATTTTTATATAAAACAGTATTAAACAATATTTAACGGCACTGTCAATTTAAAGTTGAAAATCTGGTTAATCAAGTTTCATCGTAAAAATGATTGGTACAGATGAGCTTATAATTTAAGATGGGCAAATTGGAACAAATGATGAAAAATGAAATTGAGAGTCAATTCATTCAAAATGAAAGCAGTTGTGTTTTATAATAAGAATAGGAAGAACAAAAGTAAAAGATGAATTAATGAACCCAGGTAGAACGTTTGTGAAAACTGGTAGGGTGGTATAGATTGTAAGGTGCATGAATGGCCGAAGAATGGTTTTTGTTGATATGTGAAAAATAAACAAAAAATAAAAAGTCTAACGCAGTCTGGATTGCTGTATTTCAAATAGCAGATAAAGAAACATGACGGCCAGAAAAAGAAAAGGGGATAATATGGCTAAACATTATCACCATCCTTTCATTGTAACCATATGCAGAGGAATTTTTATAAGAGGCATGGAAAGTGCTGGAGATGAAAGAATGCAGAATTTCTGGAATGGTTACTTCGACATTTTAAAAAAATGGCCAATACCTAAGGAAATGTAATTAGATGATAACTCGGGAGCTGTAATCAAAGTAGCACAATGATCAACTTTTAAGGATGAGTATCTGTCTCCTTAGTAATACCTCATAACCATAAACACAGTAATCAATCGGAAGGTCGGTTTATTAGGTGATGGTAGAGATCACCCAGTACTAAGCCCTATAGGGTGTGTGAAAATTCACACATCAGGGTAGGGGGGCCAGTTCATTTCCCTGTGCCGGTTAATGTTTCCCAGGAAGACCTGGTACCCAAAAAATCACTTTAGCTTGGGTGAAGCTGAAGGTGCCCAGAGTGCCTTGCCCGGGAATCGAACCCGGGACCCTCCGGTCAGCAATCCAACACTCTACCCACTGGACTACCGCGACCCACAGTAATGCCTCATATATTATTATTTTTTATTCAATACAAACTGATATTAAAATCCTTTCCTAACTACTCACATAAAAGAGGAAATAAACGGCATACAATTTATTCAGTGGTATTCCAGTTTTAAAAAAAAATGGAAAAGAAAGACTTATGCTGCCACTAACACACTGAGAGACTCACAACATGATTCCCATTGTAAGGATTCTCCGCAATGGTTAATTTGAAATAATAACACCATGTTCAAAGGTCATCAGTGTCGACACAGCCCATCAAATGGATTCACGTCTTAAATGAATCATGGTAAGACTGCCAATGGATGCATTTCTTGTTAAAAATCCAAAATAAGAAGTCATAATGCATAAAAATGTCAGCTTGAAATTCCTCATTACTCTAAGATTCCACCCATCAACCCTTTAATATTCATTTGATTGATGGGCACTCCCTTGATCCTATTGTATAATACAGGGCGAGGTAGCATGACACAATGGTTTTTGATAATAGTACAAACTATCGATGGGTATGGCAAAACCTGCCATTTTAAAACACAATTCAACAATGGCCATGCATTATAGACCCTGCCCAAGCTTGATCGACAGGCTGAAAGATTTTAATTAGAAATACTGCTCTAGGAAATATCTGCTTGAACACCCAACCAACTATTGGTTTAAAGATATTTTTCAACAACAAAATTATCAGTAGATAGCTTGTTCATTTAAAATATCATTGAATGACTAATCATCAAACGAGTGATTCTATTTACATTTAACAAAGATAATCAATAACAAGCTCTTGGGCTTTCATTGAATTTGGTCCTATTTGGCTAAAATTGAATATTTTCACCTCCACAATGATTTTTTAACAGGGGCTTTTCCTTAATATTTGTAGCTCTCTAGTCCCATAAATACCCTAGCCATATCTATTCTACAAAATGCAATAAATGTGTGCATGTTCTAAAAGGTGAGATGCGTATTCTAATGAGTAGAAAAGAAATGATGGCAATTTATGGTAGGTATCATCAACGTTTACAGAGAAGTAGTGAGAAAATTAAACCATGCCTAGTTGGCTCTTGAGCCATGGCTATATCTCAATTCTAAGTGTGCATCAGCAAAGATGATAATAAATACATAACTCCATTTTCCTTGGCATTACATTAAGGGCAACACAGTAAAAGAAAATGCTAAATCAAAACATCACCAACCAAACAACATCAAGAGACCACAATAGCCTTCATGCTGACAATGGAAATTATCCAAGCAGAAAAATAAAACAGCTAAATCCATTATTCTAATTTCCTATCACTACTGAATTTTCCATTAGTGCAGCCGAAAGGATTGCAGTGACAGATATAAAGCAGTTTTAAGAGTAATTTCCACAAAAATTACTTTCAGCTGTAGTACTGCAAATTGCTCATTTGCATTTTAAGAAAATTATACGTCCCCAATAGGGCAGCACTGATTTTATCACATTCTAAAAATCTGCAAATCAATTATTAACAGATGATTTTTTCTGAAGCATAAAGAAGCTTAAGTGAATAAAAAATATCTTTAATGGAAACTACGGAATGAGAACCCATTGTTTCAATGCAATTTCAAAAGAAAGAATATAAGCCAAAATATAAAAACTCCTATTTCAAACAGATGAACAAAATTGCTAAATACTTAATCAAGGCAAAGGAATTTTGATTCCAACGAAATATACAACTGCCCAAAACAAAGAGCAAGCAGGAAAATCAAAGAGATCCACAAGTGCAGCACCTGGAGTTTTCCAGGTGTACTTTTCCTCTCTTCCATCCATAAGTGGATTCCGGGAAACTTCTGACAATGCACACACTGCCACCGATGAAAATAGAAGGCACGATCTGAGGCCAAAAGTGCAAGCAGCTGCTCTTTGGTCTCGGGAACTTTCTCCCCAAGCTCCACTTCAAATACAGGCACTACAAAGGCTAGTCTCCTGGTTCCACCACTATTACTAGCAGCAGGCTGAGGCAAGGGAATTTTTAGTGGGATCTTGAGATCGGCAACCCAGTCCGCCTGAACTCCTTCAATGTCTTGTTTGCGGCTTGCTCTGCCAAGCATTGAACAAAACTGAGTTGCAAGGCCCTTACTAGGTAGTAGTTCAACGTCCGACACAAATATGTGTGGTGTCCTTGCCCCGGAGCGAGCAGAATTTCTTGCAACGTTGACAGGATATGAGAGGGCCATCTTGGTTCGATAAGTTGGATTCCCCAAAACGGCTGGGGGTCCACATTCATTTTTTTCTGATACATCAAGGCTATCAAGAGCGGAATCTGATAAAACAGGAGGGTGCTTAATATGATACACAAGCTGCACAGAAAGCCGACGAGCTTGTTGAGGAGGTAAGCAACGACAAAGTCTTGAAAGTACATAACGAGCTAGTACGGAATCTGTCCCAGGTGTAAAGACAGCCACACTTAATGGTCCTTCCCAACGACCAAGCAACTCTGCTATGTGGTATAAATACTCTGGGGTAGCATGCGTCACATATGTAATAGCTGATGGACCTATGCACCCCACATCATTACTTTTACTCTTAACACCTTCAGTCCCATCGTACACATACCCACGAATAACATCATAAACAACACGATATGGACTATTAAATCCCATTTCTGGGGTTCCGGTGGCATTTATAATATTAATCTGGGTAGGCCACATCTCATGACAGTTACTATGATTTGCAATTGGGTGAGCAGCCTCCAAGAACTTCCCTGCTACGAACTCCAAATCCCCAACATTCTTCTGCTTTGCTCGCTTACGGTGTCCTGCATTCCAATTATCCTTGGACCAAGACTTTTCACTAAATACACTAATATCCATGACGATTTTTACAACCATAAGCCCAAAAGCAAGATACAACAGCATTTTCCACGGAAGCCTTAAATAAAGCCTCCGAGGTAAAGCGAACGTTCCCCGCATTTTGTTTTTTCTTTTGTGCATTATAAATGTAAATTTACCCTGTGACACGCTTCCAAAATCCCCTTGTGTGGAAAGTTAAAGTTTAAAAAATGTATGCCACGGTGTGTGCATGCCTCACCTTCACAAGTATCCATTTGGATGGAATGCAACACAAACAATGACAACATATTAAATCATCGTTAATTCAGCTCGTATGCTTGCTCCCGACTTTTGGCTGAACACGTTAGGAGCTTTAAAATAAAATCATCCAATGCTGGAAGTTAAGTGAAGTTGGCCCACGCTAGGTCCAGCACACGAAAAAAACACTAGCACAACGCCGTTGAGTAAATGTTGAACTAATTGACATGAAATAACATCGGCGAAACGATTGAAATGTGAGGAAACAAACCGCTCGTTCAAAATGTTGCAAGCAAACAGATATTCCATTCTTTTGTCTTTTATTGTTTCCATTTAAATTCAGCAATACATTCTGTAATATTTAATTATATTAACCAAGCTGAAGTTGCTATTGTATGCAAAAAATACGTATTAGCATTTTAATATTTTAAAAATTCACATCGCGAAACCATTAGTGTGCGTCTAGCACTGATAGGAACCCCAAATGAAAGCGGAAGATATTTTCTGTAACCTTTGACTGAAATCGGAACTTAAAAATTCGTAAAACTGAAGAAACAGTACATGGTTGTTGCTGTTGCCCTGAGCGTAGTCACGATAATTAGGTACCTTAGCAACCGTTGCTTTGAATGCTTCAGGGTCCCAGGTAGCGATTTCTATTAGTTTTTCCCTACGAGATTCGCGTATAACTTTATTACAACGTAGAGAATTTCTGTGACCACCTTCCAAAATGGTAATTCAAATTAAAAAGGCTTACAAAATAAGTAGTCGGTATTACCAACATGTAGCCTTTTCGCATACATCTTTCTTCTACCTTATAATGTTCTTTTCAGTCTGGAGATGTAAAAGCAACCACAAAAAAGCCAACACGGGGCCCCAAAGAAGATAATAATAGGACTTATTTCACAAAAAATAATTTGAAATTTGTATCACGGAAAATTCCCACACTAAAAGAAATGATTGTGGAAGGGAATTACCAGCCAAGATCCAAACACGTAGGTAAATGGTTATTATCTATGCCACGTATATGTTGAGGAAATGATAAGAGAGGCATGGAGAGAGCTAGCCGATGAGATGAAAAGGGGTTGGAAACTAATGAAGTCGGTAATAATTTTGGATGATCAAGCTTTAGTTACCCATTCAATCAATGCATCATTCTGAGTGAATCACAGAATCAGTACGGTATGATAAAAAATAAATAATATTCTCAATGATTAGAAAAGCTAAGATCAAAATTAAAGATGAGCATAAACTGGAGTAGGTATAACAAACAGTTCACCTACTAAGGAAGTTCTTAGGAGGAAGATAGGAAAAGTAATAAGTATATTAAAAAGAACTGTTTTTTATAAATATGCTTTTAAAAAACAGAGGAAGACAATTAGAGAGACCGAAAATCAATGCATAAAGAAAAGACTTATGAAAACTTAATATGGAGTAGTGTTTTGAATGGCTCGAAAACTTAGTCAAGAAGGCAAAAGGATAAAGCCTTTTGTGACACAGGTGTGGAGGAGGATGGAGAAAATCAAAATGGCAGGAAGGAAATAAATGAATCAGTGCTAGGAATGGTGGATGAAGAGAGATGGCCATTGGAAGAAATTCAAAGAATGTAGGAAAGATAGATGCAGTGCATATTCACTGACAATGGAATGTTTAAGATTATAATTGACTGAGTAATTTTAAATAATTGAGGGAGATGAAGGAAGAGATTATTATTATTATTATTACTTTTTATTTGCCCAGAGATCACAATACAAAAATACCAGGTGGGTGGTTTATGTGCATTATATAAGGCACGTCAAAAAGGAGCGAAGACACAGGCTCAATTAAGATACATAAAAGAAATGATGACCATAAACCACTCAGGAATATTGTTGAGATATTCGTCAACCGAGTAGAACATATTGCGCTGTAGATATCTTTTTAATTTATGCCTGAATGCAGCAGTTCCCTTTGTATCCTTGATACTTTTGGGTAGTTTGTTATATAATCTGATGCCCATTTCATTGGGTCCTAATTTCAATGCTTTAGTTCTTATATTCCCATGATGGATGTCATTCCTTCCTCTGGTGTAAGGATGATGATAGGCAGAGTTAAGAGAATAGTTGCCAATGTTATTTTTTATATATAGAATTAAAAACATAATTTAGATGCAGATAGATAGATGCATAATTTAGAGTGGTAGCAATTTATAATTCATGGAAAATATGCATTGATGGAGCATTGTGAGGTTTCCTGGTGATGATTCTAATAGCTTTGTTTTGCATTTTAAAGATGCTTTGAGAAATTGCAGCTGATCCCCATAATATTATACTGTAGGTTATATTTGAATAAATTTCCCCATTAGGAATGAAGGATAGAATCAAAGGAGGTAGGAAATGCAAATTGGAATTGAAGAATGGTTAAGTGTATAGTGGTAAGGTGTTTGGTGTCAGTAAGTTGGGACTATGAGGTGGAGCAGTTTTTAGTTCTTTAATCCATCAAAAATCTACCTTAACTGGTACAAAACTGCTGGAAAAACTTTAAAATTTCACATAATACTCCATCAACTTAAATGCTTATGAAGGAATCACTTTACTAAATAAGGAAATAACATTGATTTTTCCTTTTTCACTTTGATATTCTGCTTCTGACCCTAAGGAATGTAAATTGCATTCTTCTTGGACAAGCATTCAGTCGCAAGATATAAATCCTGAGATCGCCAATGGTGGCAAGAAAAGCATTCTCCATGGGCAAATTCCACCCTCTACAATCAGCTTTGCTACTTTGTACAAGCCATCTCCAACATCAAAAAGGTAAAAGCAATTCAGTTAAAGAAAGCTGTTCAGTCATCTTTGCGGTATAGATAAGAAACTGATTTGAAATCATCGATAGTGATATATTGATTAATTGGAAAGCTGTTTGTGGTATGATAATTTGAATTAACTCAATATATATATCTCTTTAAGTGGTGCCTTCATTGTCAGAACTATCCAACTCAGAGGTCTCGTGAAGTCTACTCAGCTGAAGGGACTAACGATTCTAAAATTAAATAAATTTGAAGTTCGATATATATATTTTCTTCCTCGAAATAGTTAAATATTAAATGATTTAATTCCAAAACGTTGACCAAAAACTTACTAATTATGGCACGTATATATTGCCAATATTGCTATAGAATGTCTAAACTTGGTGTTTATTTGGTCAATCTGTCTATTATTAATCACTGAGCACCATAGAATTGTTACAACTCTCCAAATAAATTATACTTCACCATGGCATAACAATTTTTCCACAACTTGTGACAAAACAATCCTTACAGATTACTTGCTTTTCTCATTAGGGAAATCCTAACAGTACATGAAGCAATATAATGTATAATTGATGAAAATATATGGTTAGACAGATACACTATCGGTACCTATCTCCTAAGTTAAACACTTTGCCACATCACCTACCTCATACATAATTTTGTTGGCTACTATTCCGGTTTCCTCGTTCAGTTCTACAGCTGAAATTCACTCATAAGGGTAGGCAAGTTCCTTTCCCCATCACCTGTACTTTACCAGGAAGATATAGCACCCAAAAAATCTCAGCAAGGCATTATTCAAATTGAACTTGGGCCCTCCTGTAGCCCAGTTCTCTACCCTTATTATTGATAATCTACAGGTTGATGCAGGTTTTGTATGGATGCAATGACTATTTCCTTGCCTCTCCCGGCAAAACACAACCAACCAATCATCCAACAGTACAATAAGCCCCCCATCAATCCCACATACTTCCTTCTACCCTTCATTCCATACAACATGCCTGTCCTATTCTAACTCCATCCTCATTTGACTAAAAATTTTCATTCTGTTGGTCAGTTTTCAATATTCCATTGCCAATCAATACTCTGCATCTATCTTCCCTGCCTCCTTTGGAATTATGGAAGTTTTGACGAGACTTTTCTTAACATGATTACTCAACATCTGTGTCATCAATTTCCTCTGCCATGTAAAAGCTTCTCTGCCTAAGGCATTCTTCATCTATGTCCAAACTACTTAGACCATTTTCATCCAGAACACTTCCAAGATAGGAGAACAGTTCCATCTGCTCTAGTTTATGAATGTCTATTTCAATATTTACTTAGCCTTTCTCTTCCTAGAAATAAAATCAAAAAAAGAACAAAATACTTTAAAATATTTAAGCATAAGAGGAGTGACTGACCAGATGGGGACGGAAGAAAAAGAGGTGAGATTAGGTGTGGAAGGGGAATCCTCCCCTCTTTTATCCAAACAACCATTTAAATGATCATCTAGGAAATATTTGCAAAAGAAACACTTGGTTTTTCCACATAAAATTCAATCACGACCTAGGTTTCGACGCTCAGCGTCATCATGACCTGATGATGACGCTGAGTGTCAAAACCTAGGTTGTGATTAAATTTCATGTGGAAAAACCAAGTGTTTCTTTTGCAAATATGTATTGTTTCCACAAAGTGACGCCTGAAGTTATCTCCTTTATCTAGGAAATATATTATGACAAAAATTTTACTATATGAATAATGTGATTTTGTATGCCTGCACCAAAACCCATTCACTGGTCAGAAATAGGGATGTTCACAAGTACGACACCAAGGGTAAGGATAATTTTCATAATGGCCATTGCAGAGTAGCAGCACTACAAAAAACTTCAGAAGTTTCAGGAAGACTGCTGTTTAATTGACTTCCTGAAGAGTTAAAACGAATACTCACCCAAGAAAATAAATTTTAAAAAAAGTTGACAAATTACTTTTTAAATAATGTTTTTTACACTGTCCAAGAGTATATAGAAAGAGCCAATGTAGGGAATTCTGTTATTTTAATGTTTAATGCTCATATATTTCATGTACATTATTATTCCTATGAATTTGTTTTTTAAATGCACCTATAAATGTAATTGAATCTTAACAAAGCCCATACAATTATGTATTGTTCTATGGCGAATAAATCTATCTAACTTTTTCTTTCACGCTTACCATTTGCAGTGATTTACCTAAAACTTATGAAAAAAACCCATACCAGAGATACATTATTGCACAAAAGAGGCTAGCTGAAAAATGCCTAAATATTGAGGAAATGCAACTGGAAAGACTCGAAAAAGAAAATGAAGATGAAATTAATAAGGTAGGTCCTGCTAAGCATCATTTTCATAACATTTTTCCTTTGAATTTCAGTGCATAGAGCAGTGCTCTTTTTGAAAATATGTCTTAAAAGCCATTGGATAACAAAAAGAATTTATGTGCTTGCAAATGGTAATTTTTTCGAAAATGGATAATGAATTGCATAATTTATTGACATATGAACTCTGATACATTGGCAAAAACTAATCATCAGGGCTCATGGGATAAATATTCCATGTTTATTCCGTAAATTTTATTCACAGATTTCAGAACAATTCTGTAGGAAAGTACAGTCATGGGATGAAGTGGATACCACAGTGGCAGATGCCTTGCAATCCCTGAGTCCACTGGAGTTGGATGGGGGTAATCCCATGGAAACAGTTGCTCAGGGTACTTTGCAGCAGAATAAATTGGAAAAGTTAGTAATCACAAAGGATCTCAGCCACTTGACAAATCCTGAGTGGGTGTCAGATTTGTTCCGAATTCGCTTTGGGACACCATGGTCGAATGGCTACTCAAAAGTGCTGAAGGAACAGGAAGGGACCGATAACATTTGCAAAGGATTGGGGATATCAGTGTTGGAAATGCGTCAGCAAAGGATAAAACCTGAGAGGATTCAAGCAGACAAGGAACTTAGAAAGGAAGCTGCAAAGCCAAAGGTTGCATTTGGTCGAACTGTTCCCAGAGCAAAGGGGCTTGAGGAATATGAAAATCCTCAAAGGACTCCCAGTCAGAGACTCCAAAATATGGAGTCAAAGAAACAGCAGATCCTCCAAATGGATCTTGTCACTATGAGGGCCATCTGGGGAAACCAGCTCAACTCTCACTCCACTAGATACTATTGCAAACATCTCAGAGAACTGATCCGACAGAAAATCTCCGGAAAAACTGATCAATCTCTGGCAAATGTCACCTTACCTCAGATGAAGCCAAAGGTGAGAGGGCTTTAAATCTTATGAATTCCATTTATTGTTTCTGCCTGAAAAAACCATCCATTTAAAAAAAGTATTACTCGACAACTTTATCCGAGACTTTAAATTTTATTCCGAATTTAATGTCACAGTGATATTTTTAATTTGACTGGAATCCCTTCCTTTTGGTTAGTAATAAGATCAA
This sequence comes from Hetaerina americana, assembly GCF_022747635.1. NCBI lineage: Eukaryota > Metazoa > Arthropoda > Insecta > Odonata > Calopterygidae > Hetaerina > Hetaerina americana. Next base: position 64,165,645 of record NW_027287427.1, read on the forward strand.
GATATGGTAAAAACAGTGCTACTAGAATGCTAAATATGAGATTTTGGGGGCTCAAGATGGTGCTGTGGCTATCGTACTGGCTTCCCACCCAGAGGGCCCAGGTTCAAATCCCAGCGGTGTTGAATATTTATCAGTGGTATCTTGATCCCTACTTGAGGTGCTTTGTGGAGGGCACTTTGAGAGAGTATGCCATCATTCAGATGGGACACTAAGCTGTGGTCCCCTTGGTGCCTTTTGTTTCTCTCCACCCTTCATCCTTTCCTGTCCCTCCCCTATGGCGCAAATGACCTCAGCTGTTGGTCACCTCCCCTAAATACTACTACTATGAGATTTTGATGGCTTATTACTACGTTGTCACAAAACATATTTCAATCAAAGAAATTATTTATTCGATGTGTTTCAAGATGGGGGATTTGGTAGTCCATTGGACTGCTGACCTGATAGACGAGGCTTATTTCCCAGAGGATTCCTCTGGGTACCTTCAGCTTCTCCCAAGCTATGTGGTTTTTGGGCACCATATTATTATCTGGACAGCCTCCCCCCACCCTGATGTATTAAATTAACACACCATTAATACTAGGTGAACTGTATCCTAACCTATAAAACCAACCTTTGGGTTGATATCTACAGTGGTGGTGAACATAGAAGACATTAACCACACACCAAACTATTTTTATAAAAAGCCATTTCAGGGTTAGTGCCCTCCATTTCTAACAGTTCCCTTCTTTTCTATGCTTCCTAGGGTATATAGCACAGAGTAACTATTTTTTTGAATTGATATCACAAGGGCAATCGATAGCATATTAGAAATAGGTAACTATTTTTTGAATTTACGGGCTACTTTTTGATTTCTCCCATCTCTCTCACTTGAATGAAACCAATTTCATGTTCCTACGTTAAAAAATTATTTAAAACTGCATCCACATACCTAAAAACACCGAACTTTGATTATTTCTGCTTCCTAACACAATTAATGATTAACGATAATTAATTAAATTATGAAAAATTTAATCATATGATATTACCAGAAAGAAAGGATACATTATCATAGGAAGTATCCAATCATGCTTAAATTTTTTTTATAAATGTCAAAAAAGCTATATGCCATTGCAATTTAGACAATTAGAATTCCAAATACATACATATTTCCATTTACCATTTCAATATCCAGAGATTCTGATGCCTATCCTTATCCCACAAGTCTTCACAGCCATTCCCCTCCATAACATGTTGGCATATTATCTGGCCAGCCCTTCCATGTAAAATTTTCACCAATACTTAATGTAAAATCTTGATAAACTTAATCATAGACGAGAGAGAATTCAAAATTACATGAAAAATCGATTCCTAAATATCATTCAATGATAACAAATGTTGTAGGATTATACTATCCATTATGAAGTAGTAGTAGTACTTAGGGGAGGTGACTGACCGCTGAGGTCATTTGCGCCATAGGGGATGGACAGGAAAGGATGAAGGGTGGAGAGAACCCGGCATCGGCATTAGCCTACTCTTTACGAAAGGCGCCAAGGGTTCCACAGCTTAGCATCCCGTCCGACAGACGGCGTATTCACTCCAAGTGCCCTCCACAAAGCACCTCAAGTAGAGACCAAGATACCTCTGAAAAATATTCAACACTGCCGGGATTTGAACCCAGGCCCTCTGGGTGGGAAGCCAGTATGTTAGCCCCTGCACAATCTTGATCTCTATCCATGTTGAAATTATATTATTATTATATATACATACTATATCTATATTTTTATGCATACATATATATACTATATATATATATACATATATATGTTCAGGGCCCAAAAAAGAGCCATTCGGCTCATGACTTTTGCTTTAGACGATGCCCCTTACCATACCCTGTTTAAAAAATTGGATATATTGCCAGGGCCATATATTTTTCAAGTAGTAGTACATACAAAAAGAAATCAAAGTATGAGAAAAATTGCGATACACATAAATACTAGGCAGAATGAGCAGCTGCACGTTTCACATCTACATACAAAAAATGCAGGTGCTGGCCCAAATTTTAAGGGCCTTCAACTTTATAATAAACTCTCAGCTGAGATTAAGGCCCAAAAAAGTGTGGCTGCATTTAAAGTCAATCTACTCAGGTTCTTAAAATAAAAATGTTTTATTCAATTGCTGAATTTCTTGATAATGCCTGATATGTCTCTTGTATCCATGTATGTATTTCGTTACTTTCCCCTGACATGTCTTATATCAAGTGTAACAGTTGTAACCACTTGATCGCTAGGCAAAGAAAATGTATTATTATTTTTATATATTACTACGGAGTTCCATTTCCATAAGCATACTCTACTCGGTCATTTAATTAAATGCTTTCATATTCTCTTCAGGTTCTCTTGGATGCTGGATTACTATCCTTAGATCACCCAGAAGTTGATTCAACATTAACTACCTTCTCCTCCAGTTCTTCATTGAATTCAACGTCCCCTGCACCCATTAGAAAGAAAAAATGAGGCTTGAACAACATAACGGAATGATCATTTGTATAGAATCAATTAAAAAAAACAACGCATGCAACAATTCTGCAGTGTAATTCTGTACTGTAAAGATTCTTCCAAGGAAGAATCTTTATATTAAGACATTGCCAATCTACAGAAGACAAATTAGAAAATTTTACCAAATCGCACATTCAACAATAGCTTCTACAAGAGCACCACATTTTTAAATTTTTTTTAATTTTCTGTATTGCTCAATGTAAGCCAATAAAGATGTGATTAAATAAGTTATGGTCAATGAAATGTACAAGCAAATGCCTGGAATCAGGGTTGGTAGCATCGGCAGACATGATATTCATTAATTAATTCATGATTTTATCAAACGATTATAATTAGTTTTAGTCTTAATATATAATTTATTTTTTAGTTATCCTTGCTGTCAATTGTGCAAACTGATAATTAGGCCTATCTTTGAAACTGCCAATACCACCCATTAGCGATTAAGCATAACAAATGGAAGAATGTAAATACACAATAAGGTAAAGTAAGTACAACAAGGTAAATAATAAACTGAGGAGGGAAACTAATAGTGCTAAAGAAGTATGGTTAAGAATACAGTAAAAGGATTAGGGAGGGTTTAAGAAAGAAGTCGGAAATGCTTGCTATGTGCAGAAAGCTGAAAGCACTATGAGGAAGTTAGAGGGTATAATCTACGCATACTATTTAAGGTATAGCAGAAAAATTACTATGCACTTGAACCAGGAAAGATTCGAGAAAGATGGAAAGAATGCATGGAGAAATCTATAGTATGCAGTAAAGATAATAGTACAGCAAGTTTAGACAAAGAGGGAGAAAATGATGTAGATGGGGATAGCATAGCACCATGCATAATTGATTGTGAGATCAAAAGGGGATTCAGGAAATTGAAATGAAATAAGGCCATTGAGATGGATGGACTTCCAATGGAACTAATTAGAGAAAAAAGTGGAAAAATAGTTTATACAGGTTTTTTCATAGCATTTATGAAGAAGGAATGTGGGCAGAAGATAATATTACAGCAGTGTTAGTTCTTATCTCAGAGAAGGGAAAGACAGCTTATGTAAGGACTACAGGGTATATCCCTACCTAAGGCTGGGTTCACTAACACTTAATAGCTTGTATTTTAAGTCAATTCAGATAAAAAAATGCAACTCTCCCTCCACCTTTTCTACAGCAATCTTTACCATTTGGGTAATCGTTAAGTAATCATTACATAAATGATAGTGCATGGGTTACCTAGGCCACATAGAGATTGAAGCATACAGCATCAGCTTGTATGCATACATGGGAGGAAACAGTTCCTGTTCATAATCTATAAAGATATATGTTCCCAATGCCGAAGCACTTACCATTCTCCAGTAGGTTTCAAAAATAGTATCTTAAGGCAGACATAACTTTTTGCCTTCAAATTTGGGATAGACAAATTTTGGGGTTCTACATTATAAAAATTCCAATCTATATTAGAAACTATTATGCAAGTAAGATTACAATAATATATTATACACATAATTAGCATTGATTTATTTTCTTTGAACACAATTCCGATTCTTTGTGCCAGTTAAGTCCAGGCAAAAATTGAAAATACAACTTTTAACATATCCAATCATTTTGATTCCTGATTAATTAAAAATAGCAATTTTCCACAAAAATAAAGTTTAATGCGACCGGTTTCAATGTTACTACATCATCATCAGGTGATGTAGTAACATTGAAACCAGTCGCATTAAACTTTATTTTTGTGGAAAATTGCTATTTTTAATTAATCATGATATTCCACCATATCACGCCTGAAACGTCTCTTTTTATTGATTCCTGAATCTAGACTGATAATGTGATTCATGTAATCATTGTTTTCTGTGTTAAAAATTACAAATACTGTATCACGGGATATTCTGGAAATTTGGATAGACTACTAAGCAAGATAAGTTCCCCCAGTGAAGTGGGAATGAGGCGCATAAATGCCTTCTATAACAAGCAGGAATGACAGAGTTTTCTCAGTAAAATACTTTTATATTTGTCTAATAACAACAGTGATATCTTTTATGAAAATTTACATATTAATTAACTAAATTTCTATCAAAAGAATTTTTCCAATATTTAACTAACAACAATGCATCCATATTCTTTGCATTTCTTACCCAATTTCAATATTTTAAAAAATCAAAGCAAAATTTACAAAAAGAGAAATAAGGCACATTGACAATTGCTAATTACTTCAATTCATTATTGTCCACAGTAAAATGCTTAATCAATAATAATTTACTTAACATACATGCAATCCCCATTACATGTGTTATTGTTAAAAAAATTGATTTACGTGTAGATGATGTTATCACTATTGAAGTGACCAGAAGTGACATCAGGAATCATGGAGAAACTTATAACATATATTTCATCACTTTATAAAAATATAAAACTGATAATGTTATAATGTTATTAATCTTGCATAAACTCTTCATCCATTTTCATGAACTTTTCAGCAAGGTCTGGAGGAACTTCAACCTGATCAATGATATCCTCTCCTATTTCATCTTCAGTCCTGAAAAATTTAACAAAATATGAAACATTAACATTCACCTATTATTATTAACAAATGCACAAGGCTGTTTATGTATTTGGTGGTTTTAGGCTCTGGTTTGTGAAAATTCATGATCAATGAATGAATAAACTTCGTATTTTTTCATAAATACTTTGTCGTACTACTACCGGTTTCAACGCATTGGTGGCATCATCAGGTGTTCTGGTATCAGAGTTTATCTGATCATGTTGCCTATGCTTCAAAACCGGTAGTACCGTGATAAAGATTTTGTGAAAAAATACGAACTTCATGCAGTCAGTACACATGCATGTTATTGGTATGCATGAACTGTCACATTCATATGTTCTCACATCAAAATCCCTAGCAATGCCCTTCATACTTCCATGTAAATTTTGTATAGCATATCATATTCCTCATATTCCATTTTATATATTAACTACTGATAATAAAAAAAATCTGGGGCATAATGGGGAAGCTATATTAATTCACGATAACAATTTAAGCAGTCTAAATTAGTTACTAAATTGATTTATTCAGTAAATTTTGCTTGTCAAATCTCATTTTATTACTAATGAACTAATTATTGGTTGAATGTACATATATATTATACCAAAATATGTATATGATATCATGCTTTCACATTAGAAGTCCCAAATGAAAGGCATATTGTTTCATTCCGCTAGTTGATTCATTCTAAGCTAGCTAAGATAAAGAGTTCCACACTTTAACAGCCAAACATTATCATTAAATGGTAGAGGCAGAAGTAGATATTTGCCTATGTATTTTTAATTTCTATAATTTAATGCACCACAAATGAAACTTAACACAACATTACAAGTTTCACAGTTTTGCCATAAAATATGAGTAATGCATGCAAATATCAATGAGTTGGTATCAAATACACTAAAGGCAACTTGATACGTGGGCAATTCAATAATTCCTAAGAAAATCCAAGAGATGGCACCCATAATATCGGAAAAGGTTACTTTTAGTAAGCGTCATCTCTCACTGGATCGCTGTTTAAGTTTCAGCTATATCCATCGCATGGTTCCACTTTCATATTCAATTGAAACAAAAAACTTTTGTCAATGAAAAAAAATTTAAAAAAAATAAGTTTTGTGAGATGATTTAAAATTTTTAATTAAAAGGTTTAAAATCGAAAGATATCAAAGTTGGATAAAGTTCATGGCACACCTGCTCGTGTGTTTCGGACTGTTTACAATTGGGTAAATGAGATTAAATGTGGCCATGCATCCACAAATGATGAACATTGTTTGGGATGTCCAGTGGAAGTAACTTCCTCCGAAATGATTGACAAAATCCACGATTTGATTTGGAGTAATATTTAATACAATAATTGAGTGAACTAAAGTTCAAAAAAATGTTTAGGCCACAGTTATATCACAAGGTAGAGTATTTTCAATTTTGACCAAAAATTGAGAGTGAAAAAAATATTTGCAAGATGGGTGCCATGTTTGCTATTGGCAGAGAATAAACGCAATGGCGCGGATGATTCAGCTGCCAATTTGGCAGCAATATGATACATAACTGTGGATGAAACATGGATACTATAGAGACAAAGGAACAGTCAAAACAATGGGTTTCTACGGGCTGTGAAGAAGGTGAAATTGGCCGACAAGCTGATTGCCAATGCTTTTTAGGATGCATGTGGAATCATCTATGGTTACTCACAAAAAGGACAAACAATAAATGGAGAGTATCATGGATCATTATTGCACAAGTTCGGTGAAGAAATCAGGAAAAACCAGCCATAATTGGTAAAGAAAAAATTTTCTTCCACCAACACAATGTATAAGTGCAAACCTTCAGTTTTGATAGTGAAAATTATGGAATTTAAGTTTGAATCATAAAAACATCCACCGAATGGTGAATAACCAGATTTGGCCACCTAAGACTTTCTTTTAGTTACAAATTTAAAAAAATAGCTCAGCAGAAAATGATTCACATCATGATTTTATAAAGTTGGGGGAAATGCTGGGAAAAGTGTATCAATCAAAATGGGCAATTTGTTGAACATAAAAAAAATCTACCCAAAAACATTTGTTTTCTATTTTTTTCTAAAGACTTAGTGAATGACCCATGCAGATTTACCAAGGTGGCAGCTACCAATGTAAATACCCAGTGCAAGTATGAACCACGCGATTCATGACATTATCTGCACTATTACTACAGAATATATTTCAGTATAATTCTATTTTCATTCCTAAAACTAAGAACAATTACCTTATTAGAATATCCACTAAATTTTCACATGCTAACAGTGCTTTCCTGTCCTTCTCCCATTTATGTAACTCTCGCAGAATCACGTACGTGTTGCAATCCCTTATCTTTACACGATTTTCACGGATAGCACACAGCTAGTTTGTTGATTAAGGCAACGAATAGAAGGGTTAAAAAAATATTAGGAAAAACATTATACAACAGAATATTTACATACTTTCCACATTAAATATATTATCACATAATACTTATTAAAGACATTGGCTTAACTGTTACAAATACAAAATTAAGAGTAGAATTACAACAGAAAAAAATTATACAAATGAAAAAATTAAAATGAGTGATATACATCAGTTATCAAAACTAAAGAATATTCAGCCATTTCATTACAGATACCTTAGTTATAGCTTCTAAAAGCATTGCTCTTATGTCTGGATCAGGCTCTCGTGACTTTTCAGGTGGTAGGTACTGTAACTCAAGAGGTAGCTTGTCATTATCCTCCTCATCAAATTCTTCAGGACCAGCAAGTGGCAATAGCAAATGCGGTAAAATGTCAACCTCCTTACTCAATAACCACTCATGATCATCTACAACAAAAATTAACTCTCAGGTGGCTGACTACATAATTTTCATGTTTACAAGACACTCATCTAATTGTCCTCTTCCAAGCATTAAATGATTACATTTACCGAAATATAAAATACTAACCTCTATCAAAACAGCAATTTCTCAAAGTGCCAACAATGCCTCCTCGTCTTATAAGTGAATCCTTGTATTCGGTGAATGGTAGCAATCGCTGAATGACACAACGCTCCCTATCAAGCAAATACCTTAAACAGAGGCACCATCGAAAGAAATGATCAAATCCAACAGATATAAAGCATAAAATCACAGTTATGTAGACATTCGATATGAATATAACAATGGAATGACTAAAGAGAACACAATAAAATATTTATCATTCAAATTAGAACGAGACCTGGACAGATATCACAATAGATAAGGAGAGCAGCAATGTAAACTATGAGGTGGAAAATGGATTTACAAAGCAAATAAAAAAAGAATGTTAGAATATGAAACATTATAAACATAACCTAAGAGAAATTGTTTTGAATTGTGACACATGTCAAATCTTAAGAGTCAAAAGCACACACACTTCTGACTAAACCATTTCTGTAACTGTTGTGTAATTTTTAAAGGGATGTAGAAGCAGTTACCATGGATTGGTTGTTAGGAAATTCACTTGTCTACTGCTCTTCTTAAGTGTCCAATAACTAATTCTAAAAAGATTCTCACTATAAAAGTGGTTGAAGTAAATGAAATTACTGATAGCATACCATTATATTATGAAGATAATCAGTATTAGATATTTAGAAGCTATGAAATATATAAGATCACGGTACTTATCATTAACCTGCATCATTATATTAAGCAAAGAATTGTGGTAAAATATAAGAAAGGCTACAACAGTGATGGTAACATTTGGAAGAAACTATATACTACTTATGTATTACACAATAATGATCAGATTTCAAGGGAAAGCTTGACCATAATTAAACATTTCCTAGGGTTTCATCAGAAACTGCATAAAATGTACAAACAGAAACTTCAGGGTAGTTATCCACTGATGTACACACAAATCAAGGTATCATACGGTTGACAATCATTCACCTAGATTTGAATTTGATCTGACAATGTCCAGCTTTGTCCTTTGGCGAATTAAGCTACTAAGGAGTCCATTTCCAGGGCGTATTTAAAAGAATCTAATTGAAACTGACAGTGGATGAAATGCATTAGTAGCATAACTAGGTAAAGTACTCTGCTTAAAATTGAGGGATCCATGTCTGAATCCTCATTTACGCAAATGATTTTTTGATAGAAATTTCTTACATTAATGTTAGAACATTTTCTCAAGCTTATCAAGAGAACATACAGGTATGCATGAGAATGGGATATGGAGGGCAAAAAAACTCACTATTAATCAGAATACTCAAATATTTTTAACCTAATGCTTATATCCAAACTAAAAAAAGATTTTTCCCAGCAGAATAGGACCAAAAATGACACTTTACAGAGGGTCATTTCGCTATCTTCCCAGTTTCCATAGTTAAAACGTGAAATTTGAAAACATAAAAATTGTCAATTCCGTGTCTAGTACAAATTTTACATCACCACATTTTCCAAAAACTATTTATTTTGATAATTTTCTGTTTCAATGCACTTTTATAACATGCTTCATTTGAATAAAAAATTATGCAAATTATACAATAACATATTTATGAATAAAGCAACTCAGTAACAACTTATAATAAAATAACTATACAATCATTACATAATACAACGTATAAATATACATAACATAATAAAACATATTCTATCTCAATTATGGGTCAAACCATGTCACATAAATCAAACCATGAAACAAACCACCCACCTTAGAATTCCATGAAATTCACTGTGGATATAATGCATATTGATTACAGCGGCTCAGTTAAATTAAAGCCTCTTACATGAAAAGATTTCGGAAATATGGGTATTTAAAGTTTAGATAAAGCCCCTTTGTTGCCATTAAGTTATCAAAATATGTTTAGTATTCCATAACTCAACTTTTGTTGAATGAAAAATTCTGAAACTTGAATCCATTATAAAGCATTGAGTGGATGTCTAAGAACTATCCTTCATTTCCCACAAAGTAAATTATTACCACAGTAATAAATTAATATGTGCCAAACATTCAAAATGCATCCATTTCAATTGACAGCATATACTGAAAGAGACAATGGTGGTTTAAATTTACAATATTGCTTTTATTGATATTCAATTAATGGATCCCTAATACTAGACTACAAACTGCATGATCCCTAGAGCATTTGGAAAACCTAAAAATGTGTTGTGTAAGTTACAGAATTTTTCACTCAATGCAAGTTGAGCTTTGAGCGGAATACTAAATGCGCCATAACTGCACTTTGTGGCAAAAAATACAGTTTTATTTACACGTATTACAGCCATATTTCTGAAATAGTTCCTTGAAGGAGGCTTCAATTTTACAGTTCCTGACATTAATAAGGGTTTTGGCTACAGCTATTTCATGGAATTTTGAGTAGGGTGGTTTAATTTTGTGAAAAAATGGGTTGATTTGACATAAACTGACCTTAAAATAAAGTTTGGGTATGGCTATCATTGTCATGTTGAATGAAAGAACTTGAGCCTTGAGTAGACACAGGGCCATGACAGAAATTGCAACATTATACCAACGGAAATGTCACATTACGGGTATGCTGATTACAGGTGCCTAATGTTGTGTAATAAATTAATTTCTGAACAGGCCACATACATTCAAATTAATCATATTTTACTTGATTGAATAAGTTTTGGCTTTACAATGTCTCGTTTCCATTACATCTTTATAAAAATTAAGTTATTATTGATAATTCATAACAGTGCTCACCTTCTCATCGCAGATAACTGACTTAAATTTGAGAAAACTGGGCCCAAGTAATTAAGATTGGCCCCTTTCTTATTGTAACCTATTTGGCAAAATATTCGAACCAGGGTGTCCAAGGAAATCCCCGTTTCTTCTATCCTCTCCAGTATCTTTTCACAATACGCTGAAGGCCGGGTCATATTAGATAAAACCATACACGCAGAATCAGCAAATCCCAACGAGGAGTTGGTAATAATATTCAGTAAAATACTGATTATTTCTTGTCTCTTAATTTCACCGATGCTTTCGTTTGCTGGAGAGTCTAACGCAGCCAAGATAACAGGCACGCTGCTTTCTTCGGCTGAAATGTTCACTAGTGACAAGCACGCATCTTTCGCCACAGAATCTGATGAATCGGTACATAGTAATATAATAAGTCTCACGATTGCTGGTGAAGAGACTATAAGTCGCCGGCCGTCTTCCGTTCCTGTCAAGCCTAAAACAGTGGAGCATACGGTTGATTTTATACTACTATGCACATAATCCAATAACTTACCATTCTTATTCCAAAACTTGGCTCAATTTACCTAATATTTGCATCAATGCCACGGCTTTCAGGTCCAGTCGTGAATCTAAATTTAAAAACGTCATTAGCTCATTTAATTCCTCCATCCTGTATTTTACGTACGCGCAAGTTGCATAAAACTAAAATCCGCCGTCTCAGGCAATTCGATTAAAAGCTGGCATCGCAAAAAATTTGGTGAATAGTTACAGTGAATATTTATTTACACATGCTCCCACGCTCACGCTGCCTGTTGCGTTAACTTAACCCACAGCCGACCAAACAGTAGAACCAACAGTCACATTAGATATAATTACAGGACATACACACGCGAAAGAAAAAGTTCATGGAAAGGAGAAATGAATTCACAAAAACTGTCATATTCGATCCAATATTTTACACGAATTGTCAAAGAAAGAACCGTCCTCTAGAAAATAGCACTATCATAGAACATAAAACTCGGCATATGAGCGAAGGTAGGGAAAGAAATTACGAATGACGATCCACTGGAAAGTATACAGAAATGGCCGAGATCTCGAAACACTGAAACATTTGCTTTTAAATTTAACATTGAATATCACAGATAGAAACCGCCCCTTATTGGACCAGACTCATGTCCTTTAGAGGGACCATCAGTAGAAAATACTGTTAAGGATATGTCTGGCACAATCTTAAATCAAAGTGGTCAGTTTTCTAAACGTAGGCTTGTTCATCCGCAAATTTAACTGATGTCATAAATTCCTCCCCAGTTTCCATTCCTACCTCCAGTTTATCCCATGCATTTTCACCATTTCCTTAACACACACTTGTACGTAAAAGCATAGATGATTTTGAATAACCCTGTCCACTACCAGCCTGCGGGGGTGGCAAGAGGTGCGACGGCACCGCGGTCCGCGAAATAGGGCCCCGCGGACGTCGACTACTAATACATACTGATTTAATTCGATATTCCTCTCTATCAGCAACCTCATTACTGCCATGCCATCACGCGTGCCTCTACCCTTTCTGAACCCAAACTGATCATCCCCAAAGTAATAATTTCCGCTACTCTTATGAATTTTTCTGAGAGCCACATCATCTGCGTACGAAATCAAACTTCTTTGTTCTGTCGTACTTACATATTGCTGCCTTTCCCTTTATGGGAATAGGAACTGAAACTCAATTGAGAAAGCTCTCCCTCATAAATTCTACGAATTAGGTAATAAAAACTCTTCCTCCCACATTTTCCTAAACCTTTAAGTATTTTCGCGGGAATATTATCTACCTCCACGTCCTTATTTGATTTAAATTCCCTCAATGCCGTTTCCATCTCTCCATCGAGTAAATTTGGACCTAAGCTATCCTCATTTACGTCATATTCTCTATCTACATCAGAGCTTGCTGGCCTAATGCCTTTACCTAATACTTTTCTTATATACATTCCTTCCATATTTCTTGGATCTTTTCCGATTCAACGAACATTTTCCTGACTCATCTTTGATTGTTTGCAATGAATTTCACTTTTTAATTCCTGACTGTCCCCTCACCTTCCTGTGTTACGCACCAATTATACTCTCTCTCCGGAAACCTTTCATTGCTTTGCACTGCGCCCTCTACCCGGGTTCTTTTGCTCTATTTTCTACCTGTCTTAATGTATAATCAAACTCTTTGTACTTCCTTCTACCCAACTATGTCTTTAAATTCTTCCGTTTCCTTCTCTCGTCTATCTTAAAATCATCTCGTCCGTGATCCATAATTCCTTTGTCCTTTTCCTATTTACTATTGCTATAGTTTCTTTTACGGCTTTCAATATATCTTTTTCGATAGGTTCCCATATTCTATTTAGAGTAACCAAAACTATTCCCTCACTCATGATTTTCTCTTCAGACAATTGATACTCATAACTATTCTTTCCTTTTCAATCCTATTAGTGCTCCTGCGTTCAATTTCCAAAACCATATTCTCTGTTTTATCTCTTTTAATTGGACGCTACACTTCACAATAACTAAATTGTGATCCGAGTCCGCATCCACTGCAGGGTAACTGTGCCTAATTCCTCATACGTAATGTTCCTGAATCTGTGCCTAGCCACAATATATCCTAGCTGACATCTTTCTGAATCCCCCGGCATTTTCCATCTATACCTTCGTCTTTTGTTGGATATAAACCAAGTTTTGGTGATGATTACCTCTGTCTCCCGCAGAACTCAAGTGCTTTCTCCCAGCGGTCATTCCTCGAACCAAATGGGGAACGGGATGGTGCGGTGGCGTTCGTACAATCTTCCCACCGAGAAGCCTCGGGTTGAAATCCTGAGGATAACAATTATTTTTCAGTGTCATACCGATCTATACTTGAGGTGCTTTGTGGAGAGCGCTTTGAGTGAGTACGACGTCCGTCGGATAGGACGTTAAACTTCGGACCCCTTGGGACCTCCTTTCCCATCCATCCTTAATGGCGCAAAACTCGTCCAGAAGGTCTTAACGAACGATCCACAGCGGTAAGAAAGAAAAAAAGAAAAATTTCATCGTGACGATTCTCCAACCCCCTTACTGCCTCAACCAGCAGTTTAATTCCTATTTCCAAAATTAAAATTCACCCTGCTATCAAAGAAGCTTACACGTGTACCCCATTGCGGGAGAGGGCAGACGATGAGGGTGTAAGCCAGCGCCTGACGGCATGGTGCATTCCTAGTGGCGGCGTTCCCCAGGTGACGAAGGAGGTTGGAGCGGCGGGTCCGAGGTGTTCCGGGCTGCGGGTCGTGGCTCATATTGGCGTCAACGATGCCATCGACCGTGGATCTGAAGAGATTCTGCATTCTTTCAGGGAATTGAACTCGGAAATAAAGCGGATGGGTGGTGTCTAGGGGGTTGATGTGACGCTCTCGATCTACAGCCTTGTCCCGAGGATTGATCGTGGACCTCTGGTTTGGAGCCGAGTGGAAGGCATCAATCAGAGGTTGTGTGCTTTCAGCAGGGATATCATGGAGTCCTTCCTCGACCTTCATCTGGCGATCAAATCGTGTAGGAACCCGCTGAACCGTTCTTTCACTACGTGTACACGTTTGAGGCCGCCAGGTGTGTAGCGCGTAGGATATTGGAGCACTGCAGGGCTCTTTTAGATTGAAGTGTAGGCCATCGTGTGGGTTAATTAGTGGGTCTCTAAAGTCCTCTTTGCCAAATTATGTAGCTTTAAATGAAGTGAGGTTCAACGCCAGCAGTAGTTCATTTAACACCAATCAGATAGCATCGGACGGAACATTTTATAGGGGATTATTTTATTTTCATAGGGGATTATTTATTATTATTAATAAGAAGATGATCCTCGTCAAAAATTCAAAAAAACCGTAATGTCAAGGGAACGTTAACTATATTGGCAGTAAATTGCCGAAGTCTAGTACACCAAGTCGCAGAATATCATCACCTTATTCAAAGCACAGGCGCAGGCATTGGGACGAAAAGCTGGTTTTCCACTGATATTGTCGACGGTGAAATTTACCCGAAATCCTTTTCCATTTACAGTAATGACTGAAAATTCAAAAAAACCGTAATGTCAAGGGAACGTTAACTATATTGGCAGTAAATTGCCGAAGTCTAGTACACCAAGTCGCAGAATATCATCACCTTATTCAAAGCACAGGCGCAGGCATTGGGACGAAAAGCTGGTTTTCCACTGATATTGTCGACGGTGAAATTTACCCGAAATCCTTTTCCATTTACAGTAATGACTGAACAAAAAAGAATTGGGGGTGGTGTCTTTATTGCAGCTAATAATTCTTGCGACAGCAGGGCTGAGGTAATTCCGGGTAATGGCTTGTAAAGCGTTGGGTACTCATTTAAAAGTCCTGAATCGAAAGGATTTATGTATGCGTATTTTACAGACCGCCAGTCGACAGAGACAATTCAATACTAGAATTAGATTAGCAAATCAAAGGTTTTTTTTATCCGAACATAAGGATCGCGACGTTATAATCGGTGGAGATTTCAATGTCCCATCTATTGACTGGAACACAAATAGTTTTAAAACGGGCGGTAAAGACAAATTTATCTGTGAATCGCCTTTGAATTCTTTTACGTAGAACTCATTGAATCAACTTGTCACTTAACCAATTAGGGGTGATAATATTCTTGGTTCGTTAGCTACGAATATTCCCGAAAAATTCTTAACAATAGAAACTATGAGTATAAAAGGAATTAGTGACCACAGGGCAGTAAATGCAAAGTTTTCGCTTCATGGGGTCCGAAATAAAGGGCGGCATAAAAGGAAAATTTACTTGTTTAATTAAGGGAACTTCAATGGCCTAAAGTGCGGACTAGAGAATCAATTTAATAGTTTTAAGAAAGATAGTAGTCACCGAAATACTGAGGATTCGTGGAATCACTTCCTTGAGATTACGCGCTCAGCAGTCAACAGGTCTATTCCCAGTACATTTATAAAAGGTAGCACGGAACCTAGATGGTACAACGCGGATGATAGAAAGACATTACGACGTCAAAGGCTACGTCATGTCAACATGAAAAATATTAGGGATGATATCTGTAGTGACAAGAAGAATGAAATTACTTATGATTGCAAGCTATCTAGAGCGAACGCCAAAAATGAATTTCGGAAAGCATTAAGCGAATTCTCAACGGAAAAGGTTAGCGGAAATTTTTATAGAAAATTTCAGGGAAATAAGTCAACTGCCAATTCGTTTAAAAATGATGAAGGCGAAAGAGTAAGCAGCAGTTTGGAAAAGGCTAACTTATTAAATTCCTTCTTTCAAAGCGCCTTCACCAATATCTCACCGAATACCTCCGATATCTCACTAAATCATGCCGGTCAATCGATGCCCAAAATTGAAATCTCATAAAATGGAAAAGAACATTTGCCGAAAAATATTAAGCCTAATAAATCCTCCGAACCCGATGAAATACCCGCTTGTATATTCAAGGATCTAGCTTCGGACTTTGCGCCGTATCTAGGAATAATATTTAAGTAGTCACTGGCAGATCACAAGGTTCCCAGGGATTTAAAAACGGCTAATGTAACAGCAATATTTAAAAACGGAGACAAGAAGGAACCGAGTAATTACAGACCTATTTCCCTCACATCCATTTCATGCAAGGTTATGGAATACATACACGTAGTTGCTAGTACGATCGTGAGATACCTCGATAATCAAAAGTTATAAATGAAAACGCAGCACGGTTTCCGAAAATGTAGATCCTGCGAGACTCAACTTACACTTTTTGCTCATGATATTCTTATTTTGGAAGAGATCAATATTCCAGTGGATGCAATTTTTCTAGATTTTAAGAAAGCCTTCCACAAGGTACCTCCCAGTAAACTACTCGCAAAGCTGGAAACATCTGGCATAGATAAAAATATCTGGAGTGGGATAAAAGACTTTTTGAATGGTCAAGTACGAAGAGTAATCATAGTTGGAGTTAGCTCAAATACAGTAGAAGTTACTTCGGATGTTCACACATGGGAGATTAGCGGATGTCCCAGGGAAGTGTTATCGGACCTCTTTTATTCCTACTTCACGTTAACGACATTGACTCCGTAGTAAGATACATTTATTTGACGAAGATGCAGTTGTTTACCGTGATATCCGTGATTCCGAGGACATGGCAGCTTTATCAGATGACTTTAATATTATACAATGCTGGTGCGACAATTGGCGATTAGAATGAGATTTTTAAAAGTGTGTTGTGAAGAATTTTTGGAAAAAGAGCAATTTCCTCCCGAACGCCTACTGCATTGGGAACGCTGAAATGGAATGTATAGACTTAACTAAATACGTAGGCGTTACCCTCATTTATGATCTCTCCTGGGTGAAACACATACGCTGAATATGTGGACAAGCTAACAGAAAATTAGGATTTATTAGAAGAGTCCTGGGTAACCGTGATAAAAAGGTTAAAGAGGAATGTTATATGCCGTTGGTTAGGCCTCATTTAGAATATGCTGCAAGTATATGGGATCCTCACGAAGTTGGATTAATTGCCGAGTGGGATCGCGTGCAGCGTAGAGGAGCTGGATTCGTGAAACTTTGATATGATAAATTTAGTAGCGTATCCAAATTATTGGAGCAGCTAGGTTGGGAATCACTCATGGAGCGAAGGTTCAATTACAGCTCGAAGCTCTTGCATAAATTGGAAGGACGTCTCTTTAGCAGTGTCCGCAAACGCTACCCTCTTTGTAGCCTGTCCTTATTTATTTCTTTTCCACCCCGAAGAGGATCATTATCCTATAACGGGGTTTCCGTGTTGTTATTGTTATGTTTATATATTGTTTATACTCTCCTTACAATCTGTACTTTGCAAGACGGAAATAAAAACCTTTAAAACTGAAAACTGAAAACTTTAGCAGTGATGTTAAACATGTATTATTACCCCCATCGTACTACGGTAGGAAAGATCATGTTAATAATATTTGAGAGATTAAGTGTAAAACAGATAGATTTAAGATATAATTTTGCCACAAACGATAGGGGATCATAATAACATTGTTCGACCGCGGTAGGGGCATGTTCGGTTAAAATTATTCTGGTGTGTATTCATCCCCTGCCACACACCCAAAGGGTGGCTTGCAGGGTACATCAATAGATTAAAAAAATAATAAAAAAATAAATAAATAAATAATAATTAGGTATTTAGTCTGGCTGCATAGAATCACGCCAACTTGAATTCATTTCCTGGCCTCTTCATAATTGATTTCTTTTTCTGACATTAACCTTTCGAGATATTTGAGCTGACTTGTTCTTTTCAAGCTGGAGCAAAGCAGAAATTCGTTAGCAGCAGTCTCTTTCATTACTAGCATTTTGTCCTTTTATTTATAAGGTGTCAAGTTGGACTTCAAATTGTTATTGAATATTAAGTTCATTTATAAATGCATAATACACTGAAAAGTATAGACTAATTAGGTTGTATTGGAACTGGAGCGAATTATTTCGAAATTGAATAATCTTCATTATTTTTTTTAACTTCACAATTTTTTTAATTAGCCATTTCCATTTATTCCCTCAAATAAAAATTAGGGTACTTATAATACGCAGTAGTATATCAACTCGACGTGCATTATAACAACATGCTCATTCATTCCGCAAATTAAAAATATACGAGTAGGCTGGGGCAAAACTAGATGTTCTCCATAGAAACGCTCTCTATCTTTGACACGGATAGGTATCGCTTAGCAAGACATGTTTTAGTTTTGTCTAATATTCTATTGATATGTTACCCAATATGGAAAGAAAAAAGTTGGACGTGCCTCTTAAACATTAGTCGTATTTATCTATGGAAGTAAAAGGGCACTTTTACGTCGTTTTCATAATCGCGGTCGGTTACGTTCCACGAATTTCAGTCTTATATGAATCATGTAGGTTTAACGATTGTTCGGCATGATCGGACCACTAAAAATAGTGTTATCAGACAGAGAACGTAATGTGAGAAAAAGGAGAGGATGAATATCAAGCACCCAGTTTGCAAAATATGTATTTGACGCAATTCACATTATTATTGTATGGTCACACCGTAGTGACTTTGAAGAGACTGTAGGCAAAATTATGAAATATGTTAATAAGTGCAAATAATACCTGGTTACATGGTCTCATATTTGGTGCAATGAATTCTGTTGTAGCTTCGCACAGGCAATTCATTCATCAAGGGGCTTTGCCACGGTTTCATTCATTCAAGGTATTATAACTATTAAAGGAAGATTTTGGATGCCTTCCCTTAAGACTATGTCTTGCTACAACGGCCTTCAACATCCCACAACCTTTCAGATTTTCCTCAAACCACTTGTTTTGGATTTTTAAGATTTCCCCTCGCAACCGTCTCTTCTCATTAAAACTCATACTTAAAATGAAAAAAATTTCACAGAGTCAAAATCATTCGCCTTGACTGGGAATCGAACCCGGATCACTCGATGTCCGGCCGAGTGTTTCAGCCAGTTAGCGGATGACTCCATTAAAAGTTGCTGTCGCGGCATCACCCGCAAATTCTTGGAATCACATTTAAAACTTAATTATTCGTCTCCATCGCTGTCTACATCTCTATAGAAGGGACCATTAGGTCTCAATTTCGCCCAAATAAAGACCTCTGTCTATCCATCTCTATTCTTCTCCGCACCTACGTTTTAACAGCAGCGCCATAAGATAACAAAGCATCGAAACAAGGCTCTGTCATCCTCCGGGACCTGACTCACCTGCGAAATTCTGCCTAGCGGACTTATATTCATCAGACTAATTAAACAGGAAAAAAATCTAAAATGATAATTATTGATTTTTTGAAAGCAATTCCTTCTGAGGATGTAAAAGCATATGCCTGGAATTTTGAAATCTAAGTCGTTGCCAACTTTGTAGAGTGATAAAATTCCTGATCTAGGGTAACTGATAGAATCATTTATTATGATGGAGTTTAAATTGATATGTGAGATAGCTGTAACTGTTCTGGCGTTTTATTTTTTATGTTCAATCGGTAACATTTCCGAGGCTAGAAACATCCCATCTTTATCGCACGTTAGCTCTTGAAGAATTTCGTACCCTGAGCGATGAGTGGGCAAACTGGGAAGAAAAATACAGTAAATTTCACGGTGAAATGAATCTTTTCATGCATTAAAAAACACATACACGGTCCATCAACCGCCCTCACAAGAGTTGAGCATCATCCATCATTATCAACCAATTCCCGTCCATGAATGTGTATTTTCCCTTCCGTACCCGCGGCACACATTCGAATAAAGTTTCACGCGCACCTCCCTACACTGCAATTAACGAAGCAAATTAGCTCGACTGGCTGGCGCAAGATGACGCCCGCCATCGACAATCACAGCTCCCTTGAGAATCTGTTAGCGCCGTAGGCGTGACGGGGCACGCCGGTGGTGGAGTGGGTGGGTGTGTTTCCGTCGGGCGGGAAGTGGGGAAGATGAGAAGGGAAGATGTGACGAACGGTTTGTCCCCTTGCGCGGGCGTGGTTTTTGTCTCGTAATTGGCAAAGGCGGTAGGTTGGGGGGGGGGGGGACGGGAGGTAAAGTGGCGGGAAAAGGGTGGGCGAGGAGTGCGTCGGGCGCCATCTTGCTTTCAGCTCCGTGCGAACAAAATACGGCGAGCAACCCTCATCGCAACGCTTCCTTCACGTTACCCTGATATTCACATGAAAACACGGGTTCGCTTAGGGATTAACCTCTCTCTCTCACTCTGTTATCACATCCGCTACAACGCCAATAGCTGAGGGACCAAAAACCTCTCGACTAAAGTTCTGTAGGTACACCATTGCGTGGGAATTTTCCGCGTGAAAAATTATTTCATCCATTTCGCTATTCCCGAACATTAGTCAAGTACTTCAATCAATTGCATCCTCAAACAAGTCAACTCCAAGGTCGATCCCGAATCGGATTCCAGGGCGAGCGTCGATTAAAGCCAATCGATTTTCACGGCGAATATGTACTCATTTGCGAATTCTTTCGCTCATAAACTTGAGTATGTCACTATGGCTCCATGATTTTGCATCCATTTCGCGAATATCTCTAAAGAAAACTCCGCGTCGTTCAAGTGATCCACCTCTTCATTGATACGACTCGTCAAAGAGTGATATACGCTGAATTTCAACGGCCGGCAAGTACGGCAGTACTTTGGAATTTCAATGGTAACAGAATGAAATTAATTTCAAATAGAATCGATATATATTCGTCTTAAGGTCCTTCATTTCCATAAAAATCTTTAGCACACACTTTGCATATTGTCACTGGTAGTGCAGAACTTCTCAATCTACATAAAGAAGAGGATGAATACCGATAATACCAAATATGGTACATAAAACTTGCACATATTACACACCACCTGAAAATTTTATAAATACACAACTAAGTATTTTGAAAAGGTTGCAAGTCATTAATCTTTTACGACTGTTCATTCAATCCACCATAAGCATCTCGTCGAGTATGTGTATACTCTTAACTCATAGTTTCTCCAAGTTTCATCAGTGACTAAATTTTATCTTTACAACATTCTTTTTATGCTGATAGTATAAAACCTTCTTAGGTTTTAGTGTATGTATATTATAAGATATGATTCGCTTAAATAAATAAACTCTAATATCCATAATTCTTGCAACCCCAAAGCAATTAAAATTCGTCCCATTAACATTTACACGTCCGGAAGTGTAAAATAAGTGCTTATAATGAAATTATGTTCACTTAAACGGAGAAAAAACAGACAAAATAATGTTCCGAAAATTTAGATCTGTCCTTAATTATGAAATATCATTTCAACTATGTCGATATTTATAATGTTATTTCAATATACTTTTGAGTGAAGATCCTTTTACTGAGAAATAATTTTAATATATATCGATTAGAAATGTAGAACCTAATGCTATTATGAAAGTAGTGCATCAAGACAGTGCCTTCCGGCCAATTTGCCACGGCTAACGCGTGCACATCAAGAAAGCCTATGATACTCTACCAATGTGAGCTCTTTCATATTGCACGTATCCCAATGAAATTATACCACAAAAAGTCAAGTTTATGGCGAGAATCGAAGTATACACGTCATCATCACGAATAAGCTGAGAAGCACTTTCTGAAGCAAAGTTCACATAAAAGAGTTGCCACGCATAGGAGTCTAATTATGCGTCGAGTGCATTCATCCATTTAAATCTAAATGTTCCGGATGTAACTGATAAAGGGGTAATCGCTTATTTTTAGCTCCGAGCATTAAATGAATTATTTATTCGATTATTAATGTTGGTGGGGCAAATATTGACAGATAGTGGGATTTTGAAGCCGTGATCGAAGGGAGTGTTTCGAGTGAGCAGGGTAGAGGAAGGAAAAGAGCAGTTATTTTCAGACAGTGTGAAGGCAGACCGAAGTACTGAAGAAATGCTGTGGGCCAAGAAAATAGGAAGTCCTCATGATACTGAGAAGTAAACAGTCGTTAGAAACCGGGTAGGAACAGTCGTTGCCTACTTTAAGCTGGTAGAACACTTATATTAGAATTAACAGTTTATTTAATCCTTGAAAGCTTTTGCAGCTACATCTCCATTTGTCTGCCAGAGAGATCTTTGGAAAGTGGGTTACTCACCATTCGCGTTCAGACAGTCACCCATTCAAGTCAAAATGCATCTAGAAGAGGAGTAGACACGCGGTAAGGGATTCGGTTCTACCGGTTCCCGAATGCCTAAACTCTTTTGTTTCCTTACAGCGTGTGCTGTGACCCGGACAGAGAACG
This sequence comes from Hetaerina americana, assembly GCF_022747635.1. NCBI lineage: Eukaryota > Metazoa > Arthropoda > Insecta > Odonata > Calopterygidae > Hetaerina > Hetaerina americana. The sequence continues at coordinate 64,188,112 of NW_027287427.1, forward strand.
GTGAGTGGAGACGTTGAGAGTAAGGGATCGCGCCACCATTGGTGGATTACGTCAGCCGACGCCCACACCCTTTATGACACGGCGAAAAACCATCCCTTTCATCTCGGGGGAAGAGCTCCTCGCCGTCAGTCATCCGAGATCTTTGTACCCTCGCGAGATTGTGCGCAATTTTGATTCGGGCCGAACGTTACATTCCCCGTTCGCCAGGGATAGTAGTGCGCCCTTTTCAACATTTGCTCACGGGGCGTTGCAGTCGTATGCGGTCAAGTTTGCCCTATATCTTCTGAGATAAATTCGGGGAAAGCATATAAGAATCGCGGACTAAAAAAGAAGGGACTACATTCCAAAAATATGAGGATGGCTCATTATCGAGCAAATTCACACAGGCACATGCAAATATACATGCACATACATGAATATATGTCACTGCATCAAATATTACGAGCCAGAATAAAAGTTTCTTCCAAGCGCCACCTATGTTTCCCTTATTTTTTAATATATCCAGGAACCTCCTAACCGGGAGGATGGACTAACTTTGTAGATTCCACTAGAATTCTTATTTTGCACGACCATGGTTTCGTAGCAAGGCAACATCATCAGGTGAAAAATGTAGGATTATATATATATATATATATATATATATATATATATATATATATATATATATATATATATATACACACACTTAATAAGAGGAATCTGTAAAGTTAGCCTTCCCTCATTTACGCCCAGTATGAAATACATGCACTTCCACCAAGTAATGCCTGAGACAGTCTTATACCTTAAAATACCCTTTTTCTCCCTGTTTCCTTACCCTTTCCACATGGTGCTTGCACCCCCTGCCACATATATTTTTGGTGAAACGTTAGGTATTTGTGTGGATGTAGCTCTTAAGTAGAGGAGGAGAAAAACTTCCTATTATCCACCGTTTATTTAACCTATGGATGCTTCATCATGTCTCTCCAGTTTTTCCAGAGAATGAACTATAAGAGTTATTCCAAAAAGTCATGCATTGAACAGACTCTCAGTCACGTGGTCTTCAATGAGAGCCAAGGAACTAAATTGAAAGGGTGATATGTTTTTTTTTGCCTTATTTCTGTTCAGTAGATAGACCTATACTTAGACGAAGTACATTTCAAGCTGAGACCATGCACTAATACTTTAAAATGAGTGATATGTTGGATTTGTTTTGGCTTCCGTTTGAAAAAATAGAATAAGGTACACCCGCTAATGTGCTATAGCTCTCGCTAAGAGACCTGTAACTCTCCTATCGAGAGTTTTAGCTCATTGGGTGCATCAAAATATGTTTTCCATTAATATTCCCTTATCCCTTGTAAGAAAAAAGATTAGCAAACACTAAAAATACTGCCGAATAGCAATAAAAAATTGGTTTATTACAGGACGAGAAGGACGAGGGAGGTTTGAGTGGATCAGAGTCTGATAAGTGAGGTTTGGGATGGGATGGACGTGTGGGAAAAAATATTGATGGCAAGAAATAATAGAGCAAAGACAAGCAAGTGTCAGGCAAAAATTGGGGGACTTTAAGAGTAATAGGAGAAGCCGATTTGCAGGGAAAATGCCATTCAACTGACTTTCGTAACAATTTGAATCGTTCAAAATTTCTACAAAATAGACTTCGTTTAAAAAATTCAGAATAAAACCATAAATAGAAGCTATAGTTTGATAGAAAACAGAGGGAATAAAAAGAGAAGAATATGGGTTATTTGGCAAGTGTGGCATGGAATATAACTTCCACAGACACACTTATTTTCATAATTAATAAAATATTTTAGGTTTCCCAAAATTACCTGCCAGTCTGCCTGATGTAAAAGGAATGGTTACAAACTGGATATATCTAATTTACATCAAAGAAAATACGCATCCAATTTCCACACTTCCTTGAGACTAAATATTAATTTTATAAATGTGAAGGGACTGTAAAAACCCATTGAACTTATCTTTAGGGAGTGGAGTACAGATTTTATGGGTAAAGTTATTTTTGTAAACGGTAGCTTTAAACACTTCTTTGTTTTCGTATTGAGGAACGGTAAGAGTCGGGTGGAAATGAGGGCACCTTGTTTACGGTAACGCAATGATAGCAGCTCGTCAATTACTAGATAACTACTTCCCTATATTTGAAAGAGGAGATACTTGAACGTTTGTTTACGCAAATTTCTTTGACAATTCGATCACAGAAAATTTGATGCTACGTAATGCGGGCATGCACCATTGAGTGAAGATGAGCAAATTCGTGAGAACGGTGATGATCAAAACCTTGGGGATAATGACGTCCTTACTTTGTTTAAAAAAGCAAAGAAATAAGTCGTATTTATGTTCCAAAGTTTATATAGTCAAGCCTCAAATAAAAAAAACGAAATCCCGTTGCGACCTTGAACGGAATAGAATGACGAAAAGTATTTAACATGATTAAAAATGGGTAAAAGTGTCTTTCACTTCCAGTCCATGCAGAAATAACGCCGTCAATATAAAAAGGTGGTCAAATATAATTAAAAATGCCGATGGGTTGAAATAAAATGATTATTATTTTCTAGGTAATGCATTGCGTTGCCAGTCAAAAAAGTCGAACATATCACAGAACAATGTGTTTTGGTGTAAAAAGTTCTATGAATATACAAGTCACTGTATTTTTATATTCTAGTAGCTTTCCTACAATATACTTAGACTGTGAAAGTGTTGCTCCCATTGAGAATTTAATATGACAGCTTAAATTGGGAGTAAAGATAAAAAAAATTCACAAGAACTCTTTTTCCTAAAATAAGCTAAGTTTAACCCGACCGAAAATCAAGAAAATAATAGTTAAATCATGAAGTAATTGCCTATATACTAATTATTGGTTCATGGAAAATAAAGAGAGCGAAGCATCAATCTCCAAGAAAAAAAGAAGTGAGTACTAATATTCTTTCTTATCTCGCTGTTTTCCTCAGTTTTTATTGCCACAGAGCATAATAAGCACATTATTTTCTTTAAAATTAATTTGTTTCCTCCCACGGAATTTCAAACAACATCCTATCATGTTAAGGAAAATACAGTTTCCAGTGCAACATGGGTGAAATATTCGTTCTGGAATTAGGTTTATTAACTTTTAAATATATGTAGTTATTTATTACTATTAGCAAGAATTGACTATTATTAACCCAAAGGAAATCGGAGAAATTTTAACATATCAAACAACTGTATAAATAAATAAATAAATAAATAAATAAATAAATATATATATATATATATATATATATATATATATATATATATATATATATATATACATAATATTTTACTTTCTCATATTGATACAATCTAATCAGAAATCTGCTCACCCGACAATAAAAGTATAAAAGTGAGCATTTCCTCAAAGAGTTAATATTAAGGAAACAGATATGAGAAAAAGACATAATTGAGTGTTAAATTGACAGATTACCAACTTCTCACATTTTCCTAGATCGATATTATAAAATGAAATCGACCAAATTACTTGAGACACACATACGTTCTCACACTTTATTGCATGATTAAGCACCAATTAAAATTGCTTATTTTGAACGAAAACCCGTTCCTAACAATGATACTGATAAGTATATCAGCTACCATCTTTGATTGAGTTATGCTTAAGAAAAAATGTTACGAAAGATGATTTTAAAATGATAGCACCATTAATTTTTCAAGCAGGAAATTTTTTGAAGAATTAATCGAGAAAGAGAGAGAGGGTGACTTCCGGTGGCATGATGTTTAATTAGGGAGCTACGGGCAGCACTCATTAGTTAAGATGTCATAAATTCAATACCCGGAAAGTATTGGACTCAAAGCTGGTCTTTCGCGCCATAATTAAAACCCTCCAGCATATCGGAGGTCCACAAAGACTCATCGAAATCTGGTTGTCGTAAATCCTGCTCACGGAACCCTGAGCCCATCCCGACCCATCCCACGCTCCTCAGCATAATCCCCTCCCCAAGTACATTTATTTACCCGCCAAAAAAATACAAGGAATGAAAAATAAGTGGAGCGAAGTGTAGCGTGGGCCACTCACCGGGGACCGACGCACAAACTCTCACACAAGGCGCGCACTTGCCCACGGAGGCCTCTCTCTCTCTCTCTACGACTGAGCCGCTCCCCCGAATCTTTTCACTGCCGCGCCATCAATATGTCACCCTAATCTTTGCGAATAGCTCCTTATCCGAGGAAGGGGCAGTCGCCATTGTTGTTTCATTGTACACGCACGAAGAGGAAGTGTCGGAGGGCGAGTGTTCGATGTGTCCCTCTCCAAGCCTATTTTTCTCCTCTCTCCCTCTCTCTTTCTCTGGGATACTCTTAACCCCCTCCAACGCTCTTCTCTCTAAGGGGTATCTCTTTTCTTCGTCCTCCAACCGCCTGTCTCTCCCAATCCCTTAATTTATGGTCCATCCCCTTCTCTCCTTCCTCTTCCCCCATCCACAACCTCTTCCATATTTTTCGCCACTCACATGTAATTCCTTTTTTTTTCTTGGCGATGTTATTTTTCCGTGCGATCGGTTTTTTTTGTTAAGAGATGCGCAATCGAAATATTTTTCAATCGAGCTTAAAAATTCATTTTATTCGATAAATATAGTATGTGGTAATGTATACTTAAAAGTGTATTTCTATATTTTGTATGATTCGTTGATGCGTGTCACGTCTTTTGGTGCGTATTCAGAATATTATTTTTAACCATTTCATTCCTTCCACCAAAGAATGTGGTCGTGTTACCGGAAATACTTATTCTCGTGCGTTTCGATTTTTTTCCTCACTATATTTTTTCTTGTGTTTGTCACGAATGTGCCACCCAACTGTTAAATCGTTAAGCTTTCTCTTCCGTCTTTGTATATTTATTCGTCATCACGACTCGTCGCCAGTCGTAAGATTACTTTAACTTATATTACCACTCAATGCTTCCATCAGTTAACCTCTTCAATTCTGCGTGTTTCTTCTCTTTGAGGTCTCTCATTTCTTATATCATGTATCTCGCCAAGGGATCTTCCTCGGGAGTTCCTCCCATTCCTTCCATTCATCAGACCAACACGCCTATAAATGAGAGAATTAAGGTCGTTCCTTTCTCTATTCAAAGAGTTCATTACTCCTTTTTTCCCTTGAGCCACTTTGCAAGCTGTTACATTTTCCATTTGATGTACATCATGAGAGTCACAAGCATGATTAAAGCTATTAAAATAGACTGATGAAAAATTTAATATGGAGCGCAGTACATTTTTTATGGCTTGGACGGTGAGTCATGAGGCAAGAGTAAAAGCATAGATTGGGGGAATTTGCAACGTGTGTATGGAGAGGAATGGAGAAAATAAAGTGAACGGAACGGAAAGCATACGATGAAGTTCTGGTCAGGGTAAGGGAAAAAAAAGGATACTGGGAGAAATACGGATAAAGTGCGAATTCAGGATACAGGAAATACTGAGAGGAAATGAAACCCTGGAGACTATTTTTAGAAGTGGGAATGATGGAAAAGCGATGCAGGGGAAGGAAAAGAACAGGCATTTTGGGTGGAATTAAGGGGCGTTGAAAGTCTGAAGAGTTAAAGAATGACTTATTAAAATACGGGTTAAGGATATTTTTTGTCAATTAAGTCAGGCCTTAGGGGTTCAGAAGTGTGTACAGCTAAGGCCAATCATACACCTGCCATAATCCGGAAGGTTATTGCTGATAATTCTCTTGTTTCCCCACATTTTCAATCTTTCAGATGTTCTATTTTCAGCTTCTGCAATTTCCTTTCTTAAACACTATAGACAGATATATGTTTCAATTAAAAAATCAATTGCAATTTATTCAAATTGTTAAACTGCGAAAACTTTTACGTCAATTGTCGCTTTTAAAACTATCAATTCCACTATTTCTCACCCCAAATTGTTAATCTTGTTTTAATGAAGGTTCACATTCCTCCATGTATTTAAAAAAAATTGATTTTGCACCTTACTTCCGGTTATATTTTTAATCCAGTGTTATTTAACCGCAAAATAAAAATGGTAACATCGCATGGAAGGTTCTGAAGTCTCGTTATTGCAAACACTGAGCGTAAAAAATAATCATGACCATCGTACTCTATATCTCTCTCTGCTTCACATCACCTCTTTCCTTTAAAGCCGCCCCCTTGGACGAAAGCCCTCCGCGCACACGTCCCCTCCATAGATGTCAGATTATGTGGCGTCCGCTTTCGATAGATTACTGCCATTCCTCATTAGGCATTAGGCTGCGGGGGGAGAGGGTTGGGGGAGGGGGACAGTATTTCGGGAGCCGCGGGCAGCATCAACAATCTCAGCCCGGAAAACTCCGGCTGAAATGGACGCGAAGATATGAGGAGTGGGATTTTTATGTGTCACGGCGCACCTCGGGTTCGTTTAATCACTCCACGGCTCAACGACAAAATCTCCTCCTCAGCAGCTCAATGAATTTTTACGCCTTTACTTCGCAACTAGACATTCATCGCCTATATAATAATTACAGGTGACAGATATTAATTCTTCGGTTCGTTACGGGCCCCGAGGCTGGGAGGCAGTATACATAAGCTGGAATAAAAAATACGTCACATCGAGGGGAGGTTGACTAAACGTAAGTAGGTATATAACAGATTTATAAAAAAGTTTTCCTTTAATGATGTATCAGAGGAAGCCACTAAAGTGTACGTTGTCGAGGCGTCCTGATAGGTGGACCATTCGGCTGCTAATCCAAGGATCAAGTCTATGAACAGGGGAACGGGATGCTGAGGTAATTATGAACTGGCTTCCAACCCAGAGGGTGCGATATCGAATCCTGGAGGCTGCATATCTCTTTCAGAGGTATCCCGATTGCTGCCCGAGGTGCTTTGTGGAGAGCAATTTAAGTGAATCCGCCGTCCGTCGGGAGGGACGTTAAGCTGTAGACCCCTTGGAGCCTTTCGTTAACAGCAGGCTAATGCCGACGTCGGGTTTCTCTCCACCCTTCCTTCATTCCCATCCATCTCTAATGGCGCAAATTACCTCGGCTGTCGGTCGACTCCCCTAAAGCTGCTACTCCTACTACATCATGAGTTATCCTAACTCTCTGGTTTCATAACTAGACCGTTTAAATACTTAATAGTCTTTGAACAACGAAACACTTGAAAGGAATTACGAAGACATTCGGAGCTTCAGGTTACGATGCAGAAATTCTCTCTCGAAAGTGGATACAAAACTATCCAATGAAGACGCTCCTTATCGATAACCGCTAAAAATTTATTAATTTAATGATAAAAGGGAAAAATAATGGAAAAACCCAATATCTCCATCTAGTATAGCAACAATATTTTTACTGCCCATGTGATAATTATTGGTCCCTTCTGTGCTCCATTTAGCTTTCTTCATAGATTTTTAAACTACTCCACGTAAAATTTATCAAAAACTGTGTAGAGCTTGAGATTTTGCTTTAATCGTAACCAGTAACTAAATTTGTTTTAATCAGTACAATACAGTCATAAATTATCTGGGTAGTTGATCCAGTATGTATTACTACAGAAATGCTCTCCATTTTTATGCGAATTTATCTTAAATATAACGACAAAACTTCAGAGCATCCAATCTTGAAACATGATTGATCTTAAAGGATGTGGAGTGACATTCGTTGCTCAAAGTAGAGAATAATAGACTGACAACTATTATTAATTTATAAATAATAATACATCGGAGGACAGCTAAAATTAATCAAAGTGATTGCCATGTGGGCTTATTTTAAAACCCCCCGAGAACGTATAAGAAACTTCATGGATAACAGAGAAGGGAAGTAGGAGAGAAAGATAGATTGATGAATGAGACGCTAAGGAAGTGCGAAAATTTCTAGCGCTACATAGGACGTCATCCCTAAAGAGGAAATTGAATCGCGGACTGCCATCCTCACCCAATTCACACCAACACAATGACAATTAAGTATATAAATCTTCCTCCAAGGAACCGCCATGCCGAAATATGACCGCTGGTTTCAGGGTGTCTCATGTGCGTTGAAAGAAAGGCCTTCTACTTAAACCAAGAATAAGACATGAAACGTAATGAGAAATACAACGAAAAACTTCTGGCGCATCTGCTAGCTGATACATGTTATCTCTAAATAATTCAGAGATGCATATAGGAAATTTCTCATCACTGTACGCGGGGGAATTAAGTAGTTTTCTAGTTGAGAATGTACAAATAGCTCTTACTTTCAACCTTGAAATTTCCCTAAAAATTCTCTCCAGTCGATTGGCTGAATACCTTTTGCTAGCCTCAAAAATTTGGATATTAATAGTATTTCAAAAATTTTTTTCAAAATGAGAACATTTTCAATCCGCCCATTTTCGTTCGTCTCCTCCCTGAAGCCCCCAGTTACGAGTATCACACTAAACTAGGATCAAATCCAAATCCACGCATCGATACAATACCATATGTGCACTGGAAATTTATGACAAATTCAATTCATTATCAAAAATATTCAGTCGTTTAATAATCTCCACCTTGTGAAAAGTAAGAAAAAGATGGATGGATCGTAGCCATACGTTCATCGTTGACACATTACTTGTGGCATTTGTCCCGTACCTTCTCCTTGGACCAACTCCACCCCCGATAACAAAACCCTTCCGTATCGTCTCCATCCCCAGAGCCTGATTAATAAGAATACGTCATCAACGATAAACCACTATGACCAAAATAGCCAAACAGAAACAAGTATTTCACACGCCCAAAATAAAAGAACACCACAAAACGCACAAAGGCCATAAAGCACCGAACCTACAACCAATAATATTATACGCTACTTTAGTACCCTAATTAAAATCCCCTAGGAGCCTACCTGTTAATATTTGCTCAAATGAGTATAAGTAGAAGGGCTAGCCGAACTATTAACTGAAGCCACGCATGAAGATTATGAGATGCTCTAACCGCACGTCGAAATACCAGGAGGTCTACGCGTCCTTCGAATTTTCACCTTAGTTCAGTTTACGCTGATAACTCCAGCCAATGACTAAATACGTTGCCATGTAATTCATAATTTAATTTTTACTTAATAAATATTATATATTTGCGCCAATTAAACCATAATGACGGCAATAAATAAAATCCACTTGAAACACTTAACTCTTGTTAAGAGTACTTAAGTAAATAAGTAAGAGCCTTTTGTGGAATGGAATCATTTCAATGGCTCTAAATGTTCACGCTAATAAATACCCAATAAACAATAAATGGTTAATAAATAAAGAATTTGTAATTCCAAGGGATTCATCCTTATGATGCATGTACTATGTGTTCATGAAGCGGAATTGGCGACGTTTTCGTAGCGAATAGTTGGTGTTATTCGTTATAATCTCATTTTCGCAAGTGCTGAAAAGTTGCTCTTAATGCACGGAGGTAACAGAACTACGTTCCATGCATCGAGGTTACAGAAATATTTCTTCCACTAAAACATGCACATGCTTCCATCATTCACACTTACTGAAATATTCCTTCGTATTATTGTGTGGGCAAACGTCAAGGGGAGCTAAGTTAAACGGAGAGGCAATGAAATGAGAAGGGTTATGACGTCTAAATGATGGGATGCCCGGTGCAAATAACTGACTGAGGCGAGCCCATCCCGCACGGACCTAGGGCTGAGTAGGTTCATCAAAAATTACATGATGACCCCATGCACCATGCTCCTCTCAGCTTTCCCCTACTTGAACCGTAAATTGTTTTCTGACACCTAGCACACCAATTTGGACCTGCGGACGATAGGTAAGGTAACGGACTACGGTGCCAATTGTCTTTGGCTCGATTCAATGCAAGATCACTTCCTTTTTTATTTTTAATAGCTTCATTTCTTTTCTTGTTACTCTAAATTCAGAGAATTTGGTTATTTACAGCATTTTTAAATGAGGTTTTAGAAATATTAGTCGGATATTCCCGCTTGATTGTCACAAGTTTCACTGATGGAACACATTTCAGTCTCATCGCTTTAAAAATTTGAATAGTATTCCTCAAGGGACGGGACTACGTATTCTCTTTTATTCTAATTATTTTTAACAGCCATTAATCTCGTCTTAAGAAATTTTAGACATTTTTAAATTTCTTCATGAAACAAGACCACTGTCACGTGTTTAAATAACGTCGTTTTTTCCTTACAATATTCTACGAATTCTCAAACAACTGTCTTTAACTTAATACTAATGATTTATTAATATTCTTTGCTACCGTTTATAATTCTGTTACAATGGAGGTTTGAAATGAACACGACATTGAAGCATCCTCAAAATACCTAATATCCTATCCTAGCAAATTTTACAGCCAAATATTACGAATAAACATTAGTTGATTGGATAACCGAAGAATATCTCTGACCTGGCTTTGTTTTAACATGTTCGGATAATATAAATGGATACTATTTTTTGAGATCTAAAACAATTAATGACTATTTCCAACTCAGGAACGATTACGAAACATTGTAATTTAACCAATTGTTTTGATGTAATTCCTGGCATTTTCTCTTTTACTCAAAACCAAGAGACGCTTATTATTTCCTATTTCCTATAATGTTTCCACTACGAGGCTTTCGCCACTAATCCGTCATGTCTAATGCGACAAAGATTAGCCAGGTAGTAGGCCGGATTTAAAGCCACCCGGAAAAATATTTTATTTGGTGAATGAAAGGCAAATTAAAAATCATCCTTGATGTTCAATTTTTTTTTTAGATATCTAGGTAATCATGAACGACGCAGGCGATGGATAATAGATGGCATCTTGAATGAATAATTGAGTTCATCGCATCACAATGAATCACAATGAGCCCTCGTTAGTGGATGGCTTCGAAGAGTGCGCTCATTAATTTTTCCCTAGAATGCTCGCATACGCAGGGAAAGTGAAAGTTAAGCGCCTCTCAGACTTCTTTCTCGCTGGACCCGATCCTTATTTATTGCTCCTAGAGCACGCTCAGGGAATATAAGCAAATGCATGAATGTAAATAAAACGCTATATCCCTCAGTTAAATTTCTTCGATACGTTATTATATGTATTCTTCTTGCTCGACGCGGCGGAGTGGATCCTCTTCAAACAAAACATACAAATTTTTTAAATGGAGGATGAAAAGGTTTAAATTATGGAAGGAAGGCATTTTCGTTGTCTTTCCTCACAAATGGTCTTCATTAACGACTATTTTTCGATACAGAGTGTAACATACAGACATATTTCATTGTTTTTTTAAATACGCTTGAATGGTCACGGGAGGGAATGGCTTTGGTCACCGGGAGGAGGAGATATAAAATAGAGTTTCCGCTGGGGTATTGGTAGGGAGAATTTGGAATACGGAGGAGTTGAGTTGATATACTCGAATTTAATAAATCCCACAATTGAAAGCAATATTCTTCAAATTAATTGTCAGCGAAAAATTGCTATACTACACAGGTTACTGATGACATCAATGTTTCCCTGCAGGAAAAAGGAGATGGAAACAATAAAAGAAACATTGCATTCACTAATTGGTATGACATAAATACAGAAGCAAATGTCCACAACGGAGAACTAAATCGACTTTCAGTTAATGTAATTCATAGTTGAAAATCACGGGAAAATAATAATTTCGTAGAATTCCTTACCTAAGCTGGCTATTTATCTTCGATAGCCGACAAGCCTAAGTCAAAAAGAAAAAAAATCATTTCTGTTTTTTACAATAGAAAGTATCGGGGTAGAATATTGAATAGCTGAAGACTATAGCCATTGAATTTAAGCAAAGCCGGATACATAAGTTCAAATACAAGGATTCTCTGCTCTATCTGAAAAACTGGGCAAAATTATCTAGTTAGGACCCATTTAGGATTGGTTTACACTATATATATATTTATTTATTTATTTATGAATTATATCATTTATACACGTAATGATCCAATTTTCCATGTTTTTAAACAATTCTCCGATTTCAATGGATGAACGAATGAATTTTCGGTGAATTCTAGGCAATACCTTTACCTAAGTAAAAAATTGACTTTATCTCGACACTGAAGAGGGAAATTATTAATTTAAATTGAAAATTTGATAGATGTGTCTCTCGGCACCGCTGGGTCAAGCCTCTTCAGTGTCCTCTTCTCCCCCCACACTACCCCTACCCCGATACGAATGATTGCTGGACACCTTCTAATTCAGGCCTTCTTTGTTCCCCTTCCCACATCCATCCTCCTTGTACTTTCCTGGTGCAACCTGCTTTCAAGTGCCCAACTTATACCTCCTCGTCCTTCTGTGGTGTCCATCAATGCCTCTCAATCCTCACTCTTACGAGCACCTGCCCCAAACTCCATTTTGATCTCACTCATTCAAGAAAAGGTGTAAGCATGGGCAAACGATCCCCATGCGCCAGAAGATGAAATCTACGATTTATCGAAACCGACTCAAGTAAAGTGTGTTTTGTGGAGGAGCATCGCTTTCTTACTTTTTACGTCATGGAATTCTGCCAAATGACGTCATATGTCAATGCCTACACGGAACATCCAAATGTTAAGGAATTTGCGATGGCATAAAACCAATGCATTACACTTTATGTTTCAACCACACACATATGCTTATTAGCTACATTATATTTTTTTCAGAAATTGTGATTTTGTGTTCATTACCTAAAGAAATGATATTTACTGCGGAAATAGAAACGCTCCCGAAAATGGACTGGCAAAAACCTTAGAAATATTCGCATCCATATTTGTGCTAATTGAAATATTCGGATAATCCAGCAATAATCAGTTACATACACAAATACTCCTTTGTGTTAATTTCCATCACAACCTTGGATGTAGTTTTTGTATTTGCATAAATTTATGTAAATTAAACTGCAGGCATTGCTCATGAAACCACATTTATTCAGTTCAGTTATCGCATTCAGAAGCGATTAAGTTAATGTTGATTTTATCAATCGAGTAAATTGGATGGAAAAGATTTTTTCTTTCAAGTGCATAACTATGTAGACATGGCAAAAAGGGAGCAAAGACTAAAAGTTTTGTATTAGTTTCTATTCAATAGTCGTAGAATCTTTTCCTAATTAATATTTCGTTTTCTGTAAGGCAATGAAGGTATGTAACTAAAGAAAAAGTTACAAGGAAGGAAAACTTTCGCTTGCCGTCTTGATGCTTTGCAAAGCGTTGAAAATTTGATTTTCTAAGTTATAAAACATGATATTTCACCGAATCCAAAACGTTTTCCATGCGACAAGCGGATCAAATCCAGGAACAAGAATACAGAGGCAAAATATCAGGTGTAATTCATGTCTTAAAGTTTCTTAAATGTCCCTTTTTATGTGATATTCAATTCAAATTCGATCTATAAAATAAATAATTATTTAAGGAGTTGTAACGGGAATAAGGGATCGTATTATAACAATATTATTAGGAACCGCACTAAAGAATGTGTATATTTATGAGCAATAGTAAAAGGAGTTATATAAGTCATTATAAGAAATCGTTTGAGTCATATGGCATTTTATAATGAACAGGAACCGAAATAATTACAGAAATATTCCATCTCAGTGCAAAGAACAATTTTTATGTATCTCTCCGATTTCGCTGCACGCTCCGTCGCGCTAATGAAACGAGCTATCATGAATACAATGAATACCGTTTTGAAAAGGAAACGTTTTAGTAAAATTCCCATGATTATTTAGTGGCTCATTAAGTCGTCAAAATCCGTGTAGTGAAGTGGTGTCCTCATTTACTATCCATTACTAATTGATATAAAGCCATTGCTCATGATTTAAAACAACGCGTATACTTCATAAAAGATAAAAAGATGATAACGGTGAAAAATGATAATTCATGCAGCATAATAATGCAGGAAAATAATCACAGAAATTCATTAAATTCGCTTTATAATTGCTCACATAAAAATTATGAGGGCGTGTTAATGCTTCAATCCAAGAAACATCTCGAATAATGGAAAATTAGTCAAAAAAGTATGCATAGAAGCTTTCAAATAGAAGGGTACGTATTTTAGATAATCATTAAAAGATTGATTTGATGTTTATTTCTTCTAATGGGTATATTTCATCAAACTCCGTTACGTAACGACTCTAAAAATCAGGCATTGATGAGAAAAATAGTTGGGTATAATGTATTTGAGTACTTGGCATCGATGAATCAACATGAATCGACTCGATCAGCTACCAAAAATGAGCTGTCAACGGGAATTAACGATATTTAGTTGGGAGCGTTTATCGTTTCCACAGAACTGCAAACATATCAACTGAGAAAAAGGCATTCAATTTTTAGTGACGTACGTCACCATGCCAGGCTTAAGTATCTCTAAACCTTTTATAATTGGGAATTCAAAATAGCAATAACATTATTCTCATGTTTTACCACGATGATACATTTTTCATATTAAATAACGTGTCATCATCACGTTATGATCACAAATTAAATATGATACCAAAGAGCAAAACCCATCAAAAGTGAAACAGCTGTTTTAAGCAAAACATCTCTTTATTTCATAACTCTTGTTTGGAACAATGGTTTCATCCATGGAAACATAATATCAGAGTCATCTTTTTGCGAAAAAACTCGAAATGACTATCGCCCACCCAATATTTTCATGGACCGTTTCGAAACTTTATTGATCTAAACATAAAATTTGTCAGCCCAATTCGTTCATCGCTGAAATTTAGATTTTTGGAAGTTCAAATTAAGCCATAATTCCACATTCCGCTGCCATCCTTTCGGAAAACATAATACCGATGTATGGGGTGCTCAACGATGGACCTGGAAGTGGAATCCGAGTTTGCTTGCTTCCGTTGCGCAAATAGATAACACGGCCCTGATGAAACACGCAAAATCATTACCAAACTAAAATATGTAAACTAACTGGTCACCTACAAAAAATGGGGTTGCTTTTCAACCATAAAAAACATGTTTTTTTCAATCACTAGGTAGTCATAGGGAAGGGACGGTTAAAAAATGTAACGTGATGTCACGTACTTCTGCGTTAAAAGTCCTCCGAAGTAACCATTAATACTTGATGCTATATTTTGATGAAAGGGATATCAGGACCACCCACCCTTACCATGAATTAGTAGGTTAATCATTCTTTTATAATCTTAAAATACAAGTACATAGAATAAACCCGACCAAAATTAGGATTAAGAGCAGGTCAGCTTCAATTTTTTTAAGCTCTCTCATTCCACCGAAATTTTCCGGGAAATTCCAACGCATTATAAAATCATGGAATGGTGTACTCTCCAGTCGCAGTACTGATAATGAAATTTAAACCTCAGAGTAGCGAAGGGAAACCTGTCAAACGGTGTGCCTTAAATATTTCCCGGGCATAGTCGGTGAAGTTTCCCAATAAATTTACCGAGCACATCGTAGCTAATTTGTCCGCCGATGAAGTCGAAGATCGAATGAACGTTCGCTTGGATCGCTTTCAACTCGGGTAATCGAAACGGAAATTCGCTCTCAAATAAAGTTTTCCCCCCGTGCCTTCATACGCCGGAATGATGCTCATTCAAATATAAACGCTCTGGTGAAAGGATTAAAAGGCTTTGTTTAAAAATGGATATAACGTTTGCTAGCCACCAGATGAAGCAATGAAGACGACAACTCAGCAGGATTATGAAAAATATCTACGCAGGTGGAGAAAGAAGAATGAAGTCGTTTAGGAGGAATAATAAAAATGAAAGCGCGTTTTGGTTTTACAGTTATTAGACATTAGAAGATTAAAGTGATGTACTTCTATACTGGACTAGAGAAAAATTAAGCGAAGAAAGGCTGGAAGGCCAAGGAATTAGACATTAGAAGATTGAAGTAATGTACTTCTATATAGGACTAGAGAAACATTAAGCGAAGAAAGGCTGGAATGCCAAGGTATTGATAATAATAGCACAATAAAATACACCTAATCGACATCAAGACTTAATAGTACGAGTAATGAAACGGCAAGAAAGGGTTTTCAGGTTCATTTTGGACCACAATGAAAGGAAGAAAAGCCTCGCAGTCATCATCCCTTGAGTCTTTTAACATTATTTATGGACACCACTTCCAATAAATCTTCGTGAGCATCATCATCCAATTCATTAGAAGCAATCACAGCTTAAGAGATCGGAATAAATTTCTTCGAGATACTCAATGATTTTAATGGCATATTATGTGCGAATATTCATATGTGCGAAAGTGTTGCGTGACTTTCTTCAGGCACTGAGAACCCGAGAAGTAAGAGAGACCAAAATGTCTAATTGGATCAAACCCCGCCAGCGCGTCTCCCCTCGGCCCTGCGAACTTTAGCAAAAAAAAACCCCGACCCATCCCCAGGCGTGCTCTACCCATCTCAATTCCCCCACGTCCGTCCACCCACACCCAAAGCCCCGTACCAACCCACGGCTACCCCTATCGGAACACTCCCCTCGACACTTATATCCGAACGTTTTCCACCTCAACCCTCCCCCGGATTTCTGCCCACACCCACGTCGTCGGCCACCGCTTCATTGTGGTTCGGGGAGGGGACCGTGGGGGGGGGGGGTGGAGCAGGCATTACTGGACTGTGGACGTGTTAATAACCCCTTCTCCCGGAGCCCCGCGAAAGAAGAGACGGTGGCGGTTGGCCGCAGATTTATGACGCTCCCGAGGAGGCCAATTCTTGCGTCATAATCAACAATCACACAGCCACCGCCCCCGCCTCCTTTCTCCCTCCCTCTTTCCTCTCTCTTTCTCTCTTTTTCTCTCCAGGGAAAATGCTTTTGGTTCACCCCTATCCCAGCGCCACCCTCTAACCTCCACCTCCCACATGTCCTCGGTCCAGACCGCGTCCCTCCCCTTCCCTGTCGCGAGGCGTTGAAATTTAGTCAAAAGAAACGAGTCGCCCGAAAAGTCCGGCGCATTTCTCTCTCCTCCGAAAACGGAAAGATTATTATTAATGCCATGTAGGTCTAATGAAATTTGCTCTCGGCAACGCGGCAAGGTACAATAAGAGTTCAGAACAAACACGACACCCAAAAAAATATTCATTAGGAGGACATTGTGATAGGTAGAATAATTAGGACTGAGGGGCTTAAAAAAATAAATTCAGGTAAACTTTCAACAATCTCCTGCGGAAAAATTACATCTACAGTAAAGGATTTAATTAACTTCCAAGTACAGACTTCTGTTCTTTAAAATTTCTTAAGTAAATTAGTCATCTAGTTAGGTAGCGTCTCTGTCTGAAACGTTTCTATTTTTTTTGTTTTTCATTTAACCTATTTTACGAACACAAATCGATATTACATGGGCGAAGTAAATTTTAACCTCATGACTAATCCTATAGGGACTTGCTGGAATACAATGCTTCATTTTCCTGCTCTTATACCCTTCTTTATTTGTACATAAAAAATATTACATTTTGTTTGTGAACTACCTTCCACTGAAATACACACATTTCAGGTATATTTTGCGCCGTTTTTATCACATAAATGTAATCTCCAATTTCAATGTATGATATGCAAAATTACATAATTTTGGTTATTGTTGCAATTTTCAAAGAAACACGTTCTTCTTTCTTCCAAATCGGTGGACGAGTGGCATTCCAACCACTGTGCACTATTTATTTACTATCGTCCTCCGTCCCATATTTTCTCTAAAACATTTCACATGCACATTAAAATTTTTCCAATCACGATTACCAGCTTCCGCATTGACGTCCTCGTAGCTAACGTCTTGCATCAATACTTACGTTCGTCTGTCAGGTTTTGCCAGATATATAGAACCACCGTCTGTTAGCCCAAGCCTTACTGGTTCAAGTCCGTTTTCGAGTACGGGTGCCCTATGAGTTCTAGTCCGCTCAACCCTTGGCAAATAGGACAAGAATAGTGACTTATTTTTAGTTACTTAGAAGAAGAATAGTGACCCCCCAGGGTTACTTGGGTCCCCTCAATAGCAAATTAAATGCTAAAACGATGCAGTATACTCTTTCTTACGTTGATAGAGACTAATTCTTTAATTCATCAGCCTTAAAATTGAAAAAAAAAACTTTATTTATAATGTTGTAACTATTTATTGACTTTAGATCTACATTGTAACATATTTTACATGCATATTTGGAATATAGGATAATTGTACTGAAATTGCATTCAGTACGAGAAAGCCAGATGGAACAACAATTCCATACACAGCGGCGTTTACAATGTAGATTAAACTTATTAAAAACATTTAAAGATGGGTCCTTTTCCGATGACATCAAGAACATAATACGAACCCTAACGCATTACGGGCGGAGGGATCACGAATATAAGATTAGACTGCAAGACTGACAGGTTTAAATGGTCATTTTTTCCAAGAACAATAAGAGACCAGAATGCTTGTAATCGATATCCCCCAGGAGTCGGCTCGACATAGTAAGTATTAACCTACAAGGTAGCGACTGCACATGGTTATACTAGTATATTTATATTTTTTTTTGCAGGTTCCCCCACCTTTCCCCATTCATTTGAAAAACCCTAACCCCCTCATCCCTTAACCTTTCCTCCTGGTGCTGCACCCCCTGCCACACACCTTTTTGGTGGCTCGCAGGGTATTGATGTAGATGTAGATGGACATAGGAGCAACCTGATACCCCGATTTAATCTGTACATGCCGCGAAAATCGAAACCAAAAATATATATTAGCAAGTACATTAGTCAGAGGTAGCATGTTATGTCAGTATTTGATCTATTTACTCGGATATACACGTACCAAAGGCTATATTAACTTCAACTATCGTAAATCGAAAGTCTGTTAGGATTTTAGATAAGTACTTTCTGTTCCACAGAAGAGTACCTGGGTTTCATATTCACTGAAACTCAAATAGCGAAAAATATTTTATTACGTTAACATTTAAAAGTAACATTACTGCAACGCAAGTAATATCATAGTACGTTAGATACAATTATTCTTTCAAGGATTGTTTATTCAGAAAATCAAATAGGATTAATCCTGACTCTACCGCTCTAAAGTCAGTTCAATGTAATGAACCATGGTTATTGCCGCAGACGCCAAATAGCATAGATTATAAATAACGATATTTTACTACATTGATTTAATAACAAATGTATTCCTCCTAACCAAAGTATACTAGTTTTCAATGGAGTACATTCGAAAATTACTGAAACACAAAACTCCCTATAAACAGACTTGACAAAAATCCTTTCTCTTTTGAGTGGTCGAAATGTCAGAGTATGGATTGCTTATATATTTTTTCAATTTCCAAAGAAATCAAAGATTTGCATTCGATATTGGAACCATAACTACATATGGATAAATATGAACAAAGGGCTCAATCGTTTGATATAGTTTTATAGAATGCCAGTCAACAGAATAACTTTGTCGTGAAACTATAAACGATTCTATTTTCATTATAAGAAAAATTAGGAACAATGAGTGCAACATATAATTTAGGCTTGTTGAAATCTAATTAAATACATTAGTATTTTACAAGTCGTGCGTCATATATTCTGTTAGAAAATACAGTGTATATTATAGATAATTATAGAAAAGTTGAATACTCTTATTAATTAGCTTTTAAAGTCTCTCACAGTTTCTCAGGTCTTGAAAAAATTTATTTAATAAAATATGAAGAATGATATTGACAATAATGAATGTTTTTTGCTCCTTATCATCTTTTGGCTGTAAAGGAAGCAATACAATATTAGTGCTCCGAAAAGAGAGCTATATAATATGATTATTATTAGGCCGGAATTTAGGCCCTCAGGAGGATGTAAATTGACATTCGTTTGCTTTTTTTAAATCATTCCAGTTAGCAATTTTGATTATTTTAAATGAAAACGATAATTAATTGCTAATAAAAGAAAAACAATTCATTTCATTAATACTTAAAAATGAGGAAAAAATAACCCCAAAGTTACCTTCTTGGAAACTTGGGAATTCGACCCAAGATTATCTTTTTTACTGCAGTAAACTGACTTTCTGTAAAATTATATCGATCAATTGAGCACTTGGTACTGTAATTACGTAGTCAGAACACACCAAACAACAGACGGAAAAATCCGCATAATACGTTATAACACAATTATATGTGCAATATATTAACATTTTTCACGTACCCTCTTTCCCCCTGGTATAAAATACCGCACTATTCGGGTTCGATTCCCGGGCAAGGCACTCTGGGTACCTGCAGCTGCACCCAAGCTGAAGTGATTTTTCGGGTACCAGGTCTTCCTGGGAAACCATAACCGGCACAGGGAAAGGAACTGGCCCCCCCTACCCTGATGTGTGAATTTCACACGCCGTATAGGGCTTAGTACTGGGTGAACTCTACCATCACCTACCAAACCGACCTTCGGGTTGATTACTGTGTTTATGGTTTTTTATACATATATATTGATTATGCTGTATTTTATTCGCCATTTATTTAGAATAATTTTTAATAAGTAGAGCAATAAGTACGTATTAATTACATTAAATTGGAAATATTACCATTCACTTAAATGACATTTTAGATGCATCGAATGCGAGAAATTACACCAAAAGTTTGTCTCCGACCATTGCGAAATTATTTTAGATCCTGAATTTCCAATGAAAAGAGTAACCTAACTTATATTTAAATAATTTTCCTCATATATCTTGACAGCCTCATTCAAATCATACTATTTTTAACTTTCAAAATTAGAGTCAATTACATGCTATTTTTCTCATGGAATGAATTGCGTAGGTTTAGGTGTGACACGGTGAAATTGGAATACAATGATGATATAATAGCACTTATCCGCAAATTCAGAATAATTATCAACCCGCCATCAGGGTTTTTTCATTTTCTTCAGCTGACCTTAAGATGACGCAGGAGAATCAATGTAAAAGAAATTCTCTAGTAGAAAAGCGAAATTTTTTGATCACTTTCAATAATAAATTCCAGAGCTAATATTCGAAAATATCGTTGTAGATTATTATAAACTATTTCATCATTGCTATAAAAATATGAAAAAATCTATGCATTATTAAATGAATCTTTACGGAAAAATACAATTTTTATAATGTTTTCTTTAATCCTAAATGTCCTTGTTTATAATGGCCGAGTGATGCCATGAGGCGAAAGCTGTATATTCCGCCTCAAAAAATTCTATTCCGATGAAACATTTATGTACCAACAATGGGGAACTGAATTCATTCATCAATGGAATGAACACGCGAAAGCAGATAGGGACTATATTGATCAAATTTGGCATCAATTTTATCGTTCAAGAAGGCACAAAAGGCAGAGGAAGGTGCATTCAGAGTGCGTGGGAAATATTTTTGATTCGCTGCACACGCAGTCTCCAATGAAAACGAAATTCGGGTTTTACACTCCGCCGTAAAGCGAACATTTTCAACTTCAAACGTTCCCGGCCTTTTTGGATGGTAGTTTTTTGCTTTGTGACAAAAAATTAGAATCCGCCAAATGTTTTTTTGATCCGGACCGTTTTAAGAGAGGTTCGTGAATGAATAAAAATGCATAAATTCATTCGCTTTGGATACAAACGCTTTCACCTACAGATACAAGAACACCATTCCCCTCTTGGGCACTTTTTTTTAAATTTTAATAGACTAGGTGAGCTATTGATAGTCAAAAATTCTATGGATTTCGAAATAGCATTCAGCGTAAACTTGAAGTTGAATGGTCAAATGTTTCTTTTGTAATATGACTCCATGCTGCATCCGAATTTCTTATGATTCGTTTGGTGGTGAATGCAAAATTATTCATTTTAGCGGAAATCATGTCAAAAAAAGTCTTTGGAAAAATAAATAATAAATTAAATCTATGTAATCATTATTGAATTTATATACGTATACGTATATTCGAGTTTCACGAAATTATTGAATTAATTACATATTATTTAAGGAGTTCAATTAACAGTCATATCTGAAATAAAAATAACGAAACATTAATTATACGGAACTAATTTTAAGTTAATTTATCTAAATAAACATTGAATATCTCCACGTTTAAGGCTTTAAAAATGTTGAACCAAAATTGTGGTGCTAATATCAAAATAATGAGACACCTAAGGTAAATAAAAGGTTTAGAGTAATCTTTACAAAAGGTATCAAAAACAAGAGTTTACGTCAAAATCAATAGATTTCTTATCAATAACAGAGATTCCAATAAGAAAATAAAAAAAATACTAAAAAGATATTGCTAAGAATACCCCTGTAATCCATCAACTCAAATTCTATTCATTATAGTATATTACTCAACGAAATTAAAATTCGCACAAGAAGAACCGTGAATGGCGAGGAAAGAGGGTTGTAAGTAGACATTCAAAGAAGACAAGAGAAGTAGATGCCCAGTGTTTGGATTCGTCAGGTTGTGATATAAGGGAGAACGCTAGGCAGGAGAGGCAGGGAAGGAAGAGAATCCACGTTGGATGGAAGAAAGGCAGAGAAAAATATTAGGAATTGAAGGCCTATCTTAGTTAATAGTGTCAGGTATTGTCCTGTTAGGCAAGTTCCAGAAACGTTGCGGTAGTTAAACAATATCCTCCTGAACGCTAACTTAAACAGTGGTTAACTACCTTAGGAAATAAAAAAAGGTCTAAATAAGAGTTTAACTACGAATGAATTGTGATAAGTCATATGGTTCTCTCCGAGAAAAATGCTGGAAGGAATAAGGTCGACTTATTAACATTGCGGGAAGCGCAATTCACTCTTCATGGGAGAAGAAATATATATTGATTACTAATGTCGGAAGTCCAAGTGGAAGATGTAAGGACCACGCACGCGATTTGTTGTGGATACGTGATGAAGCGGGTCGGAGGAGGGGAGGAGTTAAAAGGTCGTGTGGATTTGGAGGGGATGTGGGGAGAGGGATTGTGGGTGGGGGTTGCGACTCGGGAGGGACCTAGAGAGGGGGTGGATGCTGGGGCTCCTGTTGGTAGGCGGAGATGTTCCCGCGTAGCGGCGCCTGACCCCTCCCCGCCGGCGCCCCTTCCCCCTTCCCTCGCCACCGCTTCTTCCAGTCGAGAGGGCCGGTATAAAAGGCTCTCGCTCCTCTGTCATGGAGGACTGGATTTCCTCCGGCGGGCCGAGCAACACGCGCCGCAAGTTAACCTTTGTTGTTTTGTTACCCCCCAACTTCCTCCCCCTAGTTTCCCCGTCGAACTTTGAAGAAAGGATTCGCTTCGAGCGAAGATTCTTCGGGAAAATCTTCAATTTTTTTTTAGAAAACAAAAAGGAAAAAGGTTAGTGGAATTTTTTTCCCCCTTAAACTTTCCCATATTTTTTCACAGTAAATTAACCCCAGGAAAGTGCGTGATTCGGCCGCGAAAGTGTTGATGATCGTCGTCACGGTCGCTCAATTTGGTCGGTACCGTCTTGGAGATGTATTGCGAAGGTGACAGGACTCTGGTTACGTGCCGGTAGAAATTAATGTGGACCGAAGTGCTCTGATAAAGTGGGTTCCCGAGTGAAGCGGTGAAAATGTTGACGCCGGAAACTGATAACTTCCTCGCAGTTATTGTTTCTAACTTTTCGCCAGCTCGATTTTCGTTCGTTGGTTTTTCTCACTATAAGATTTTCATCAGAGTCATCCGCGATAAACAGTCATAAACGAAGTGAGACAACTCCTAAGTTTAACCACTGTAATGACTTTTTAATAGCAAAAAAAATTCATTCAAAAGTAGTTTAACAGATTATACAAGCAATTACGTTGAAATTTTGGCGTTATAGTAAACATTCGGCTCAGGGTATTGAAATGGAATGATTTAGTGAATAATACGTTACATCCCATTATCGCAAAATCCGTGGAAGATAAGGAAAATCTAGTATCAAAAATTCACCAACGGAAATGGCTTATTGAAATGACAAATTAACGTCAAAAATTTTGGCCATTTAGGTCCACAGTCAGGAATTATTGTTTTTAAGCGATATTCAACGTAAATTAACCTGTATTTTCATCGAAGTTTAGTCGCAATGACCTCCCCACAGCAAAGTTTAGTGTTGATGGACATTTGGGTAACAGCGAATTCACTACTAAATCTGTATTAAATGATATATAAATCCTGTCAGACGGAGACAACTTCCCTGTAATATGATCCGTTGAAGTAGTTTGATACCCCGCGTAAAAATCATAACTGTTGATTGGTATTCTTTTTAATAAATGATATATTGATGATATAACGTAACAAAGAATTTTTGCCTTTGTTAGATTCGTTTTTCTGTAGGTGTTCTAACGCCTAATTTTTACACAGATTCCCTAATATCCTTATGCTTCCGAATTTATTTTAATTTTTGCCTATTTTAGATTCGTTTTTATGTAGGTGTTCTAACGCCTAATTTTTTACACAGATTCCCTAATATCCTAATGCTTCCGAATTTTTTATAAAGGACAAAACAATTGTAATGTTTACTTTTTCGTAAATTTCAGCTGAGATGATAGCTTGGCACATTTTATAATTGCATGTACGAAGGACTCAAAAATAAGGGGATCATAAAAGGTTACCTCTACCTATACAATGACAATAAGCCGTGAATGCGATTTTTTAATAAGATACTAAGAGTGAATTTATTCTTATTCTCCCATTCTGGAACAAAATCAGATATTAACCACCCGTAAATATTCTTAAGTCCACATTATTTAACTACACATACACAGCGACTTAGGAGAAACTGTGCAAAAATATTATATAATCTGTTAAGAATGATCATTTCTGAATCTGTAATTAATCATTTATTTTATTTAATTTCTTGGGGCTTTATTCAGAACAAACAGAGATCATCAATGATTCTGTTAATTGTAATTCGCTTTACTTAAAATCAACCATAAACTTCTCTTCTCGCCTGGAATAATTTTTTGAAGAAAGTTAATTTCATCAAAGATGGAAAAGAATTCTGTAAAATAGCATACAATAAGGATTTTTTTCTAATCCCTCCTAACGTATGATGATCAATAATTTGCAGTTATTAATCTTCTTCATGGCAATTCGAGTCTAAACACTTGCTTGATCTATTTTTCGTCCCCTTACGGTGGTACAAAAGGGAGAAATTAATCATCGACATTAGGGTTAATATCATGAATGCCGAAACATTATAACTTTTTAAAATGTTGGTTCTATTTTAAGAATAGGACCCTAAATATTATATTCTAACCCGTATAATCTCATTACCGGCTGTAAAAATACTTATGGGTTAAACAATGTTTACCTAATTACTATCTAATATATTTATCTTAAATTTAGCAAGTGATGATTTTCACCTGAAAAAAACCCTAGTGGGCAGTAAGAAAAATATAGAGTTTCATAATGATAAATGTGGAAAATGCTGAAATTTACTGAACCGGATTATTACTCTCCTTGAGCATGCAGTGAATAGAGCATTCCTTCATTTCCATAGCGCTAAGTGATCAAGAGTTCTGCTTTTCCTCTTTGTGCTCTGCCTGCTCTTAAATATATAAGGTGCCTCATTATTTAAACAATAAAAAGATTAAAGGTCAGAAATAATTCTTCATAAAAAGAATGGATATATATCACTGATAATAGTTTCAACGTTCATTCAAGCCTGATAAATATTTTCTCAACAAACATTAAATATTGCTTAGGGGAGCATATGGTGAAATGTGGTTTGATCTTAGTATAACTTGTGCTTTATCATTATATTGGTTTCCTCGAGGCGCACAGATTTTTATTGCATAATATTAACCATATTTATTATCAAACAACAATCTCATTTACTAGGGGAATATGTCCGATGAGACACTTGAAGAGATTTTGCGAAGTTTAATAATGTTTTATTTGAATACCATTCCTTGTTATCATTGTAATATTACTACTATTACTTTAACAATATACATGAACAATATACAAACTTGATTGATTTAACGCTCAATCAGGAAGATAATTTCCATAATCTAAAAAAATATCTATGTATTTATGGGTGAAATTTTTGAAGACCGAATGCATGCTACATATTCATTGTATGTATTTATTGTAATCGTAATGCCTTTGCTATTTTCTACTTTCTCGTCCCAAAAATAAATTATGCTGTACGCTAAAGAAGAGTAGACGCCTCAGTTGTGCAAACACCGAAATATCTAATTTTATAATTTCTGAATTAACAAGCCAATAAGTAAGAAGATAATAATTTGGCTGTTCACCTAGTTTGCTCGTTTATAATAAGTACAGTTTGTGCGGAAGTGGGTAGAAATTCAATGAAAATATTCGAATTATAATTTTCCAGAAAGAATCTTATACTGTTGGAGGGTTTTTACTCAAAACTAATACTAACCGCTGTAATTTATTATTTATTAATTCTGTGAATCATCGTTTCTTGTTTAATTTGTTGACCTCATGAAACAATTTATTTTATCGAAAGAAAATACCAGTTTATCCTAACCTAAGAGTAGCAAACCTTCGTTTTAACCATGGCGATCGCGTTAGCGTAGAAAAATGGCGCCCCAAAGGTCACAAGTTCTAAGTTCTGTAAAATTTGCATTGGGAAGGGGTTTACGCGGAAATCATTGGGATACCATTCTGTCCAGGTAACTCGAAGAAATCTTTCTTTTATTTTAACTAGCAAGTAACTAATATAATTTAGGAGAAATCGGATTATTTTGAAAGGTGGATCTGGCATCTTTGCTGGAAATAATGATTTTGAATCCCAGCCGTTGATTTCAGTAGTGGCCCCATCCTTAATTGGGTATCACGCTGAGATTAAATCGAGCGGCACACTCTATCAGTTCAGCAGGACAATGACTAGAGTAGCCGTTTGCGTATTTTACCAATAATTGGGCAATATTGTCGGATTATTATCCTCACTGAATTCATATTTACCCTTACTCCAGCCCTTAACATTTTATATTAGCCCATTCCTATAACTTACGGCCTAGGTGACACCAGATCGCCAATGTGTCCCATTTTCGAAATGGTATTAAATTTGAAATGAGAATATTTTTAGTAACGGAAAATGAATGCTCAATTATATCCCGAGTGAAGTGAAAGTAAACTATGAAATGCCGCCACATCGTTTTCACAACATTTGGTAAAAGGTGGGCGTATGGTGCTTAAAAGTATCACTATTCAACAAAAATTTACCAGCAAAAGTTTTTTTTTACATTTTTTTGTCTCCTGCTTGAGGTTAGTTGAAATATATTTATGTACGAAATACATTATGTCCTCTATGAGACCGTTTAGCGCTCATAACAGTGATGCATGCTTAATCGAGGAAGCGCTGCCCTGCGTCGCACCATTAACGAAGAAACTTAGCGCCGCAAAGTTCTGAAGGTCACTGAAAATGTCTTTTGCCTAAGTCACCCCGGAAACTCGTTTTGCACTAACCCTTCATCAAATGAAAAATGGTATGTGGGCAAAGTTTTTGAATAGTTACGAGGATTGCGGCGAGCGAGCGAGTGAGACGAGCGCATTCTGTTTCAAAAACTATGCCCTCTCCCTATCCCGGCTGGATTCGCCGCCATAGGATCACTTCCCGATCTTTGAAGAAATTAACTCTACAAACTTTGGCGCGCTACGGTGAACCCACAAAATTCGTTGATTACTAAAGTCAAATGAACAGAAAAACCACCATTAGTAGGTAAAAAATCCTCTTCACCTTAAAACATTAAACTTTTGTAGAAGAATAAGCTGCAACTTCGGTATTACCGATTTATTTTTAGGAATTAAACTTTTAATTGCGTCATCTAATTGACTGATATAAGAACAAGCATAAAGTCTATTCTTGAGGGGAGATTCAAACCCGGAATATTGGAGTTACCAGGTCATTAAGATTAAGTGCCTACTTAGACCGGCTGGTGGAAGTTAATTCGTATCAAAGTAATTACTTCACGATACTATAAGTGCAAAAGTTAAACTTATAACTAACTGACGTGTTGCATTAATATACTAGAGTACTAAATACTGGTACTCAGGTGAGCTAATCATGCTAAACATTGCCAAAAAGCAGCATAATTTGTTATTAAGATTCTGATTTCTTTACACCGCCAAATAGTTGAATGAAGAACGCGTGGAATGTCGCTGGTTTCTGTAATTTACACCGAAGATTAACTAATTCTGAACAACCCGTATGGACCACAAACGTATGGTCAAACTAATTGCTAAATTAAATGGTTATTTTAAAGGCCAACGGTTGTGGCAACTCTAGATTGGATTCAAATCAAGGAGAATTCTTTGAGCAAGCAAAAAAGACGCAGTACGACCAGTTCGCATTTAGTGATGCAAAAGTGCGTAGAGAAAAACATGATCCACGATTATTTTCCAATCTACTATTAATTTTCGGAGGCTATGCCATTTGACACGATTAGCGAAATTTTTGATAGCTATTTCGATTACCTTTCTTTATTCTACATCCAGAATTTTTTCTCGGACGTACTAACCCCTAAAATCTCATTATAGTAAGAATTTGACTTTTCTATCGGAAGAAATCGGATTCAGAGGAGTTTTCGACGAAGATCTCGCGGATATATCCTTAATACAAAAGTCAAGCTTTTCGGATTCGCTGAAAAAAAATCAAAACGGATTTGATCCGTTGAAATGATCCTCCGAGAACCGAGGAATGCCACGTTCCACACTCGGTTGATTAAATGTTTGAACTCAAGCACTTGTTCTAAAAAAAAATATTTTTTTTTCGGTTAGCCCTCGACTCTCTGACGCAAAATCCTGGACACCTTGCGTACCTTCACTCACACCCTTTAAGATAGGGAATATAACTCCGTAATACAGTCAGAACTCCGTCGCGGCAATAAAGTCTGGCTTCGGTAAGTAAAGGGCACTTCGCGTCTCGCACGGCCGCTGGACGGGGGCTAGCGGATAAAGGCGGCTGCTAACGGAATTTAATGGGTGCGTGGGGAGGAACTGTTCCCATTAATCAAGGAGTTTCTGAAAAAACAAAAGGCGGCTGAATCCCGGCGTGGTGTCTCAATATACAACCATATGGTCCATGAAAAGGTCCTCACCCTTTAAGGGAATAACCATTCGACCGCATGCCACCCAACGTTTTCAGACAACTCCCGGGAAAAGGTAGATTTCACCCGGATGGGAACAGTATGGCAAAAAAACTTTCTAATCGACACGTTTGCAAAAAAATGAGTGCGGGTTTAACATGTAAAAAAATCTATTGTTGAATCTAGACCGGGATAATAGTTTTGAAAAACTTTTGATCGGGGTCCGTTTGAAGGGACGACATAATATGGTTAACGAAAGGTGGATACGAAAATCCAAACGAGATAACCAATTCGAAGGCAGTAGCTCAAACAGTCTTTCTAAATCTACATCGTACCTAGTAGGCCATCTGAAAGGTGTGTGGCAGTGATAGGTATGCATAATACGCCGAGAGTTTCGATTACGTATCGTGCATGTAATTCTGCCAGTTATGAAGAAATAAGCTTCTGCCACGTTTGGTGGTCGGTGGAAGATATGATACGCGGGATAGAGGAGATAATAGCCCGAAAACCTCCGGATGAGAGGACCAGCAGAGAAACGCCCACTCTTGCCTATGTTCCGAACTCATTTCCGACACGTGATCATCATCAGTGGAATCACTCCGGTAAATATTCTCTCTCTCTCGCTGCTCGGGAGCTTCTCACTCAATAAACTGTCGCCGTATCCCTTCGCCCTTCAGACGAGAAGCAACAAGTGACGACATTGCCCGCGATGGATCTCCCTGGTAGAGCTCAAAAGCAACCTTTTAACGCCGGCGAATATTGGCTCAGTCAAAGCAATGAGAGATATCCTACGTCGGTTCATCTCCGGGAATAAATGACACTGAACGCATTAAAAATTTCTTCGGTGAAAATTTCGTCTCAGCCCGCCTGATTGCCGTGTCCCGTACTCATGTGCGTCTCACGACCTTTTCGAACAATAGACTAATTTGACACTCACACATTTCCCCATTCCTTCTTTGAGGACACATAATGTAAGTATGTATCATTGTAATTTTGTGACTTTTGGAATGTCGAATTCAACTCATTGCGACTGCTTAGTAAAACTTGTAACCTTCCATAAGTTGACGTAAAACATGGCAGGAGACGTCGATAGGTAGCGCAAGGCCGACGTCCATCAGTGTACAGGGTCAGAATTCAGATAGAATAAAGAATTATGCGATTACATATAAATCTCAAAAAGAAATTTCTGCTCCGAAAGCACTTCATTTATCTCGTCTATTCGTAAAGTACATGTTAACTTCAATGTGTGATGCAATATCATCAACTCATCAACTCCCTCATCCATGTGAATAGCAAAATGGTGCACGGTAGCCTATGCGCAAATGGCAAAAATGATTCTGTATTATAACATAATCTACTGGTTAAGGTAAGTTTTGGATGGACCCAACCACTAAATAAATATTTCGTGACTCCTAATAAAACACAAAATCAAGCATCTTACTCAAGCATCATCTCTGAGTCCCTCTTCATCTCTGAGTACTTCCTTCCTCCCTTCATCCCGTCCAACATCCATATCCTGTCCCTGCCCTTCCTCGTTTTCCTAACATTCTCCCCTCTAAGGCCGTCTTCAACATCCCACTGCCGATCAATACGCCCTTCATCCATTTTTCCTGCCTCCATAGGATTTCTCCCAACGATCACCTCTCCTCGCCCACTATACCTAACACTTCCTCATTTGCTTTCCTTTCGGTCCATTTCACCTTCTCCATTATTCTTTACTCCCACTTTCAAAAGCCTCCAATCTAATTCTATCGTCCTGCTTCAGTGACCACGTTTCCACGCCGTACATAACGACGCTGCATATCAAAGCTTTGACGAGTGTGTTCTTAACATCCTTACTCAACGTCCCTTTCATCAACTCCCTCCTCCTTGTGAAAGTCTCTTTGCCTGGTGCAATTCTTCTCCTTACGTCGTTACTACTTTGACCGTGTTGGTCCAACACACTTCCGAGATACGTAAACTGTTCTACCTGCTCTAATTTTTGCCCTCCTATTTTAATGTTTAGCTTACCTTTTTTCTTTTTGAAAAAGCGCATAACCTTTGTTTTATTAATATTGATTCTCATCCCATATCTTTCGCGCTGAGTTTCCAATTCACTCAGCAATATTTGCAACCCGTCGACTGACTGACAAAATAGAGCTTGGTGATCAGCAAACCTAACTGATTTAATGATTCTGTGTACCTTTTTAAAAATAAATGAAGAGGTGATGGTGTCTCACTAAAAATAGCTTAAAAGTATGTGACCAAGAGAGTTAATTCCTTTTCTTTGTGCTCGAGAAAAGAAGCATTTATTTTTAAAATGTTTGGAAAAAATGCGGACTGCTGGGAATTGGACACATCCGAAATGTTTCCTGAAAACGAATTGAATACGTTTGTTTTACCGTCAGATCATCATCATTATAAATGGTCTCGGCGGGGCAAACATTTTCCACCTATGTAAGCACAATTAAAATATGGATAAACTACTCATTTAAATAAAAGTACGCGTAATGAATTTATCGTCAATATCGGAATTGGTTGGGCGTAACTATCCACAAGATTATTTCCTAACTCCATCTCCCCGTCCTTCATGTTCATGTTTGACATTATCTGTTTCGCGAATCGAATTCCGGGATTCCATCACAGAGATGGAACTTCGGCTTCTCCGGCGAAGGAGATTATTCCATATCAACTACCAAAGCACACTATACAGCATGCAATTGATTTCATGGTGGCCGTTTCATTCAATTCACTTCCCCTTTGGCTAAAAATACCTCTGGCTTTGATTAAAAGTCTAACGCTTGCTTGAGTCCATGATAAAGAGTAAAAATATTTTATGAAGATCCTTTCCTAGCGGTTGTTTTGAAAGTTTAATTTCGCTTTAAATTTGAAGGAAAGGTGCCTTGAGGGGGTATTCCAATAACAATACACATATTTTTCATAGCCAAAGAAATCCTTCCAGTCACTATACCATCTTTTGAGTTACCTGGAAGATGAGAGCATTTGAACTTCAGAGAAACTAACTTTTGAAGAAAATAGGCAAGGCAGATAGTGGAAGGTACTCAAAAAAATATACAGGAAGGCAGGCAGAATGCTAGCGTCACAAATTGCGAGCTATTACATTTATTTTAAGCGTACATGACACGAGCAGATTCTTATTTGTTGGAGCAAATTAAAGTAGCACTTATAAGCCCACCATAATTTCCTCACAGTTCATGACATAGGTTGCCTAAAGCTAACCAGTATTCTCATTCCTTGTGACCTATCTACACAATAAATTTTGCAGAATCGTTTAGAACTTTAGTGAGTACAACAAAATAGATAAATAGATTAACACAGCATGGATTCAATTTTAATGCGATCGTTTTAATCTCTCTGGAATGAAATTGACCATTTGGTGACTCAGAATGGGCGTTAAGGAGTGATTCGAATAAGGCTAATTTCAAATGATCTATTGTTCTTTAGGGTGTCAGTCCAATATGTAAGGGTTCTTTGTACCCTAATATTCACACATCGGGCCTCAGGGTTAACATTATAAGGTAAGACTGTCACCCTACGTCGTACGTGGGACTTTCGTATGCCTGAGAAGATTTTATCGTCTCTAAAAGTGACAAATAAACATTATTGCAAGGTTTGAAATATATACAAGTGCGGCCATGCTCATTATAAGTTTCTTACCAATTAAATTAAGGTTTTGGGTGGTTCCTAAGCACCAATAACTAATGTGTATCACGGAAAATTCTCTTTGCTTGCCATACAATAATTCCGTCATCATTGCAAGGTAACAAAAAGCTTTATTGCCTTACTTGCTCTTCCTCGCTTATCCAACATTCTACCTTACATTATTCTCTCTTTTTAAAATCCCCTTTTCTTCAACAATTCTCTTCCTTTCTATTCACTTATTTTCTCCATTCTTCTGCACACCTACATCTCAATAGCATCCAAATCAGATCAATAAAGCGCTACGTTCCATATTAACGTCCAATATGGTATCCTGTAATATTACGATCCAATTGAATGTTTATTTTTATTCCGATTTATACATATTGATTTTTACAGTCATTTTTCATGCGGAATAAATTGATTAAAAAAAACAGGAATACTATTTCGTTAGTTAAATTGAGACACCATTAAAAAATGTGCATTTTCTGTCGGAAATCCCCTGAGTTGACTTATTCAAATTTTGTTCATGACCCGTTCGCATATCCTAAAGCTCACCTGGTCGAGAATGGAGAATGGAAATTGCTCTTCGCACAAGCCGGATGAAGTAATGAGGCGGCAGAGTGGTCATAAGAGGGAAGAAAACGTTTTGTCCTTTATGTTACGCTACATCCTGCAAGCAATTTTTTTATTCCAAAATCTTCGCACGGATTTTGCCATTGGCTTTAGATTTCGAAATTGAAAATTCGAACACTCAACACGAAGATACGTCCGATAAGGATGAGCCTCCCGAATTTGATTGACGACCCCTTACGTCATTGCGGTAATACGCGAGAATTCCGAAAATATGAGGATAAGGGAGGGCACATTTGATCCTTCCACGAAAGGGCACCGGGATGAGGAGGACGGGAAACATTATGTGTATATTCTTAGGAAATCCCACGTCGGAATAATTTTCTTTCTGTAGTGTACTCCTTCTTCCCTCTGATAACGAAGCTCTCTAAGCACAAACTAAGTGGATTTCCCTTGGCTCTTGAGGTATCCCACGTATTAAAGGCTAACTTTGGTTTAGTCATCGTCCATCTTTAGGATTGACATGCCCTTAATAAGGCAATTTGCTAGACTTGACCCTTAGCAGATTATTTTTCTCTCTCAACCTTTAATGCTACCCACGGTTTTTCCATTATTTTCCTGCATAGTAAGAATAACGCCCAAATGACGGCTAAATCAGCTTAAGTGTGATTTAAAATTAGCCTTAGATAGATGTTTGGCGAATATCACCTTAAAAAGATCTTACATATCCCTATTGAAAATTAATGACACTACTTAGCAAAAATAAAGTAACGTTTTAAAGAGAGAAGCCATAGGGCAGTCCATAGATTTGAAATTTCATAGATATTATTTTCTGAATTGAAAAAAACTGAATTTAAATTTGATAACATTTGACGATTAAACATGATGATAACATAATTTATTGCAAATACTTGGACTATTCGAGGTAAATGATTAGTTTTGCGATTCAGTACGAGTTGTAAAATTCGATCATGATTTCCCTATTTCGCTTAACTGTTCCAGAATTAATAGTATAATAGTATGTATGTATATTTGTATGGACTATATTGTACACATACATATATATACAGATTATTATAATGCAAAAATTCCAAAATGTAAAAACCATTTACAATTACTGGGATTCGAAACCGGATCTCTCGATGTCTGCGGAAGGCTTTCACTAGTTTAGCTTCCGAGGTATCTTCTTACACTAGAAAATTTTAGGTGCTTTGAGGAGCCGGGTTCGAATCCCGGCCAAGGCTAATTATTTTTACACTTTGTAAATTTTGCATTATGGTGCACATTAGCGGATGACTCCGTTAAAATATATTGTCACTGCATCTCCTGCAGTTTCTTTGAAGAATTATTAGGTCCACTCCTAGGAAATAGGTCGAAGGATATTGGCAACTACCTGACTGTCATTTGACAAGTTTTGAAATAACTGCGTAGTTTCAAGTGTGGTATGGCGGAATCCGAATATCTGTAATAATGACCAAATGATAACACGTTTCAGCAAGGTATTACAAGACCAGTTTCGATATAATGCATCAATTTACATGTATACGTGATATCCATGTAGTAAATCGGAAACGGTGGAGGAATAAATCAATACCTAGTGGAAAAGCGTTATCATTTGGTCATTATTAAGATATGAAATGTTTCCCGACGAAATTAGTTATTCTGGTGTTGCCATAAGTCAACAAGTTGCGAGAGTCCATTGAATAACGTAGAATACCGGTCTACGCAACAAAAACTCTGTACCAAGTCTCGAGGATAAATATTGTCGATGAGAACAAAATCAATCACAACTGATTTTCATTCCTCATTCAAATTGAACCTCCTGTGACGAACGTGACCTCGGATAATTTTGACAAGCAGCCATCGCTAAACTAAAGAATATGCACCTGATTATAGAAAAAACCATTTTGTGAGGCAAAAAACGCCCTGGAGTTTAACAGCATGATTAAGACCTACTCCCGCCCTTTCCTCGTGAGATCTGACCGACCTCCCGGCTTGCTCTGGGTGGCGAGAGCGTGGGTCGGGAGCAAAAGAGGGTGGAAGAGGACGGAACCATCATCTAACTCTTTGTGACCCCGAAATGCGATCATTATTAATGGAAGGACGGATGGGGTCCCCCTGTGCTAACGATCACTTTGGAGACATCGGAGACCCCGCCGTCCTGGGAGTTACAACGGCGGGGACGCAAGAGGCCCACCGCCATCCTCCGCATCTCCCCCGCTTCTCTATGACCTGGAAAAGAAGGTCTCGTGTGATAAGGGATTTAAAATGTTTCCGGGATGTTGGAACTTTATGCGGATATTACGAAAGGTACGGAGATTTGGCCGTTGAAACATACTACCGGTTTGCGTTATGCCCGGCCGCGAAGAATTTAATGAACTGTAATACAATGCGATGCCCTAAAAAATGTTTATTATACAACGCAAAAAAGGGCGATGGGGTAAAATAACCGTAATATGAGACCGTCGTGGAAATGTACGATTAGTATGACACTCCTAGGAATATCAGCTCGTGAATTAGTTGAAAAAAGGTTCAATAATGAACACAAACACTGAGGAATCATTTTTCTCCACGGGGCTGGTTTTATCCGAAATAATGAATTATGCTTAGTAACAAATTATTTATTTTTTTTATTTTTTCCTGTTCCCAAATTTCTTCTCGAGTATTTTCTACGCAACATTTTAGACCTACCCTCTCCAGTGTTTGCATCTTTTCTGAAATTATACGTACCAGTACAACGCTGCTACCCAATCATAGGCTCGATATATTGATGGTCACGGTAATATTAAAAATGGCACGATATTGAACGCAAAGTTGACCAGAGGATTAAATGAATCATTATTAACAAATAAACTGCTAAATCCTGCACCGTTATGTGTGACTTCTGAATCATTAAATCGCTAAAACATCATGAAGAATCGAATAAGCAAAGAGCGAATATTGCTGCTGATATCTCAAGGATGAGCTTCCAGTTACATCTACATCAATACCCTGCGAGCCACCAAAAAGGTGTGTGGCAGGCGGTGCAGCACCAAGAGGAAAGGGTAAGGGATGAGGGGGTTAGGGTTTTTCAAATGGAAGGGGAAAGGTGGGGGGAACCTGTAAAAAAAAATATATATATACTAGTATAACCATGCGCAGTCGCTACCTTGTAGGTTAATACTTGTTATGCCGAGCTGACTAGTGGGAGATTTTGATTACAAGCATTCTGGTCTCTTCTATTCTTGGAAAAAATGACCATTTAAACCTGTCAGTCTTGCAAACTATCTCTCTAATCTAATATTCGTGATCCCTCCGCCCGTAATACGTTGGGGTTCGTATTATGTTCTTGATGTCATCGGAAAAGGACCCATCTTTAAATGTTTTTAATAAGTTTAATCTATATTGTAAACGCCGCTGTTTATGGGAATCCCAGCCTAAATTTTCTAGCAAAGTAGTTACGCTACTGCGTTGGTCATAAAGATTTTTGACAAATCTAGCCCCCTTCCGCTGAACTAGATCTAATTCCGAAATCAGGAGGATCCCATATACTGGCAGCATCGTCAGAGCTGTTTAATCATTACACCATAGCAAAATATTTTATTTATTTATTTATTTTATTTATCGACTTAATTGGGCGAGGTTGAGACCTATAGTCCCTTCTTCCACCTAACCCTTTCATTACAGACATTACATTGAAGACAATCACATACGACCAAGCCCTAGATGAAGGGAAATCCACCTAGGTGGGAATCGAACCCACGACTTCTGGGTTGGTAGGCGAGGACGTTACCCCGCCGCCACCGAGGCTGGAAATCCTAAAAAAGAGGAGGTGAAGGGAGAGAATTAAAAACAAACATAAAATCAGCGATAGAGTTTCTAAAAGAAACAGCATGTTTTTAAAAATTAAAGTGATCCTCGTTGACAAAAGCAACCAACCCCTCTATGCTTTAATTCCGTGCATGTTCACTTTGTCACCCACTTTATCACATATTTTACGCTAACCGTCACCTTTTTTTCATGTTTAACTATTTCGGAGCCGCATTACGCAAGCATACGGTAGAGAACGGTTTTTTTAGGCAATTGGATTTATTCTCACGTTTCACATACGACGCGAAAGATTAATAATGCATCCAGTGGAAACGGAGACAGAAACGGTGAGAGAGAGAGAGTATACGCCGAGGAACCATATATATTAAGTTCTAATTTGAAATGGAACGATAAAACTTAATATTTAAATATTTTTTAACATTACCCTCCGAGCTCAACCTCCCATTAATTAGTTTATCCATTACAACCTCTCGACGAAAGGGTCGCAAAAGGCCTAAAAATCCAAGGTCTATTACATTTTTCCGGCAATGGAGATCGCATTAGTTGTCATTACTCCTCGGAAGCCTGGAATCGAGTGCTCATTTGACGCTTAAGCCAATTATATTAAGTTTATTTGCACACAAGCAAAGTAGTTAGAAGTAATTTTAATGCAGTTTGTTTTATTGCCGTACCAGTGTAGCAAAATTCCAAGTGGCGCATAACATTTTTACTGCTGTTTAACAAAAATTAGTCCTTTTTGCGGCTGATGAAAAAATTAAAAACACTTTTAATTTTTTTTAAACATTTAAATTTGATCATACCACGACCTCGTTAATCACGTAGGATTATAAAATACAAATGAAACGCATGCCTGTGCCGAAACGTGTAGAGTATAAATAAAATCCCCAGGGGAAATATTGCATACGTGTCCTAGAGAAACGCAATTTTTTGCATTTCAGAAGAAAAGCATCATTGGGCGTAGTCGAATATAGAACATATCAATTAAATTTTCATAGAAAAAGCAACATTAAATGATTCGTGACGCTAGCATTAAATGTGGTGTGTATCAAAGCATAGGCTTACTTATCTCTTATACGGAGTAATTATTTCAAAATTTGTCTAATTAAATATTTTACTTTTTTTCGGAGACGGTGCGAAGTAATATCAACACTCATACCAATGCATCATATTAGAAAAACCTACGCATTTCTGGGCAAACGTTTCCGCCCAATTACATAGGAAGATTACTGATCAAGATTACCGACCCAGCAACGAAGCTACTACAAATAAAATGGTAAAAAGTCAGAGAATTCATTTATTCATTGATGACCAATTTTGAAAGAAAGCATCTCCACCAGAAGCAAAAAAGATGGTATTTCCGTTTTAATCTCCATTAAGAATGAAATTTTTAACTAATTAAGCTCCACCGTGGGAGGCGGTGGGGACATTTTTTGCTGATCTTTTGCTTTGATTGAAAAATAATGTCAAAATATTTTCAAGATTCTATAAAAGACCAAGGATAAATAATTATTTATGTGATTGTAAAAAAAATGAGTGATACAAATAAATATCCTATGCAATGTCTTTGTCCACCTTCAGAACATACGAATACAGACCAGAAAATATTGAATCCGTCAAAACCGCTCAAGCAATCCGCATTTACGTATTATGTTCATTTGAGTATGACATACCTGTTTCCCAACAGAAATAAATAGATTTTCAATTTCCAACCCGTAAGACTCACCAGAGTTTCCTAATTCATTTATAAAACAAATTTAAAGAGCTGTATCAAATAACAGAGTTTAAGTAGGAAAGTTCCAATTTAGCAGGTAGTCATTTCAGAGATCACGACGAATGTGCATCCGGAAACCAATCACAAAATTATGAGGACACTCTAACTTCTGGCATCTTCTAAAAAACTAGGTTGGATTAAATGTAGTCTTTATATATCATTTAGATAGCTTAAGACCACAATTTATTCAACTAGTCTAGCTTATAATTACAATATCTCGTATATCAGTGAATTCTTTTAGTTCGCCTCTGGGAAAAGTAAAAAACATTAGCATTGATATTTAAATTAGAAATAAGTGGATGGATTGGTTTAGTGATACGATGTCAGTCAAACTAAAATTTTATTTTGTTTTTTATTGACGTACAGAAATTTAATACCTGACTGACCGTCGTGGGAATAAACACACTAATTAGCCTGTTGCATAGCCATGAACCATTCAGCGTTTTTGGATTCAATCGCGGAATAGAGAGCCCTTCTACTTCAGCGTAATTTTCACATCAATCTTATCACGGAGTTTCCTCCATTCGGCTTAATATTTACACTTGACGTTAGACATGCATGGTGGAAAATTCTCCTGCAGCCGCACGATGACTACTGCCAGCGTTGGGTTGAATTCCACAGCAGGGGCGTTGATTGTCATACCGATCCCCAATGGACGCATGTTCTCCCTAAATGGAATATCTGATCTGACGAGACGATAAAGCATAATGCATGCCCAG
This sequence comes from Hetaerina americana, assembly GCF_022747635.1. NCBI lineage: Eukaryota > Metazoa > Arthropoda > Insecta > Odonata > Calopterygidae > Hetaerina > Hetaerina americana. The sequence goes on from NW_027287427.1 coordinate 64,227,462, forward strand.
CGGATATTAGCTGCCAATGTCGTCGAGAGGAAAACTCAAAAGTTATCGATCAACTGCCATTCTATTTATACAATTCCACTAGATTCGATTTTAAAATTCTCTCTTACCATGTTTCTTTGTAAATTTAATCGAGCCGTATCAATTTTTTCTATATTTAACACGGGATCTAATTTTTCCGTAAATTAAAACACTCTTTTACAAGGAAAAGACTGTGGAACGTATTTTATTTATAAAAATTATTTTCATTCTCCAGGTTTGAAATATTTTTCAAATGATAATAAACTAGCATACATTTTGAAACCTATAGTACTTTAAAATGTATATTTAAAATTTCCTTTCAACTCTACTTATGAGTGTAATTAGTCTACAAATGAATGATTGATTGTCATTATCTTGCTTGGAAAGATTTTGTGCACCATTAGAAGCAATTGCTTATATCGCCAGCATTTAAAAATGTTTTAAAATGTCCCAGAATAATTTTGAAATATAGATGGACACGATAAACCATGCTATATTAACTAAGCTCCTCATCTGTACTCTTTCCAAAGTGAACAGGTGTGTAAATTACAGATAAAGGAGTGGCTCATGAAGCGATCGGTAAGCACGTAATTTAGTATCGACTAATTCAAGAGAAACTTTTTAAACGATTACCCAGTCAAATATCGCTACTCCGTTCAATCTGTGTTCCCGAAAACTCCTTTATGTAGTATTATAATGCAGCAGCCCATTACTTCTTTCCACGTGTCAATAGCACAATCTACCACTTGAGAATTGGAACAAAACATTTTGCTCCTGAGTGTTTTTCTGAAGATTTATTAACGTTCAATCTAACCACGGGATTAGTATATTAACTCTAATTGTATTTTTTTTTGAGAGAAGAAAAAATTTATCATTTTTTCCTTCGATATTTTACCACCTTCCATGGCCTTCGATATTATACCACCTTCCAACATTTCCTCAGCCCAATTTTTCGCCTTTTTCGGATTTCACCCACTAACTTCCTCTCTCCACCCACTTTCTTAAAAACTTCTGTATTTGCTTTAACCTTCTCTTCTATTGGCTTTCTTTCTCTCACTCTTTTCCTCTCAAATTATTGTCTTCATTCTCCGCCATACCAGTGTCTGCAAAACCTCCAATCTACGCCCGTTCTCTTGTATTAAGGAACTGGTTTCACATCCCTAAATCACTACGCCCCATATTAAAACCTATATCTTCTATTCTCGTCTCCACGTAGTTTAAACTGTTACTAGGATAGTGCTGATTCGGAAAAATTGTGAAAAGGAATGATTAATTACGCACCTCTGACGAGCACCGGTAAATGGTTTAAAAATTAGATGATTTTTTCCAGTTGTAAGTGTAAATAGTGTGCCAATCAAGTGTTTAACATGCTAACAGTAGACACGTCACTCAAAAGTAAGATGGAAAAATATCATCACAATCAAGCCATGAATGTTTGATATTATCTCCTAACAAAAAACGGGATTATGCAGCTTTCTGGAAAAAATTATATTAATAATGAGGGTAAAGTCGAAACGTCATTAGGACGTTTTCCGATTTCAATCGATTGAGTTAGCTCAATTTTTCCCTTCATTTGAATACTTGGATATATTTCGTTTAGTATTTTTCATTCTCTACCAGCAGCCATTCAACCATCGGAAAATATGGGAATGGGACAATTAGGTAATTATCATGATTTAATATTTGTGGTAACAACGCCATCTACATCAATTCCATCCAGATCTTGTGAATTTACATCAGATGAAACGGATGACGATTCCTCCAGTGAAATGTAAACTGTGACATTTTTCTTTTGTCCTGTACAAATAATATTGTTTTTAGTCTTGTTTTAACTATAAATTAAAGAACCTATGCCAAGAAAAGCGAAATAATGTAAACGAAAGAAACGTGTATGATGTAGCCCTGAATAGTATGGATCGTGAATTAGAGGAAAATCATTAACATCAGTTTTGATTTAAACATGAACTTAGTGATTTTTTCAAATCCTCCTCAATTCGCTCCCTACTTTATGGTTTCTAAAAGACAAGTGCTCGTAAATGTTAATAAATTTACCTATGGCTGTCCCACCTGATAGAGTTAGCAAATGGAAATCGATCAGAACGTTGGGTCGCGAGACAGAATTTCGTTTCAAAGCAGTCCGTCATGAATTCATTTTCAAATGGCTTATTCTATTGGAAGACAATTTGACCCAATTCTCACATCATATCATTTCATGTATTGATTTCTTTCTACCCCATTCCTCCAATACGTAAAAGAATTAATTTACTACCAAGATGCGTATGTACGCAGACGTGATATTGATCCTGTACACCGATCGTTATTGTTGACCCCGTCCATATGATCTCTTGTGCATCCAGTGTTGAAAAGTCAAAATCAGAGTGATACTCTAAAGGCCGTGAGTTATACGTCCAACCTCCCCATAGCTTTAGTCTCCACAACTTTAAGAGGCGGATAAAGTGGTTGGACCTTTACTGGAACTATTAAGAGTATCATAAACTGTGACGTTTCGCCGGATTTTCCAGGATCGTGGAGTTTATAGCAGAGCTAGAAGCTGGTAACTCGCCTGGGTAGCTTATATTCTTAATCTTCAGGAAACACAAGCGACACAGAATGAATTTTCCATGTGTGAGAATTACTGTTTAGCTGCTGTCATGTCTATTAACAGTATTTTACAATTTTTGTCTGTCCAAGCACATGATATCGAGTTAAATGCAAAGAGGCTATTGTATGCGCACAACCGTTCAAAGGAACAGTAAATGATCTTATTATTAACACTTACTATTGGAAAGGATCTGCAGAAAGCATCGTTTCCATGAACTAAAGGTACACACAAGAATGTCTCGTAAACAATAGATTTTCCTCGAGTCAAAAAACATGGTTTTTTGAAGGAGAGTCATGCTTAATCGTCAATTACTACATACCTAGTAACAAGGTAGCTAAAATGTCACGTATGTGATGAAACCGGGTGCAGTGATGAATAACGGCACAGTAATATTAACCATTTTCGTGTAATCCAAAATGATTTCGATTCGATATTTGTGGCATTTATTAAGAGAGGCGATTGACAGTTAAGGTCATTTTCGCATCAAGGGATAAGTTGGTACTTGGGTAGGGGTAAGATGTTCAGGGAATGGTGACAGGATGGAGTCAAATCTGGGGTGAGCAATTTAACATCCCATCCGACGGACAGCGCACTCCAATTGAAAGTGCTCTCCAAATATCACCTGAGGTAGCAATCGAGAACACTGAAAAATCCTGCCTTCTCCGGTAATCGAACCCGGAACCTCGGAAAGGGAGGGGAACCAGTACATTAGCCATCGCATCATCCCGATCCCTGCTTTCATCCAATTTGCGAAATTACTGTTTTCTGCATGGTAGCAGAGGAGGCAACTCTCAGTCGAGTTTCGGAAAAAAATAAAAAGTTAGGTGTACGCTGGTCTGGTTCTAAAGATTTGTTCGAGGTAATCGAATTTATCCGAATGGATACAAGAAAGGTGACTTAATTAATCGAAGTAACGAATCCAGTAATTAATTTAACATATGTGTAGCAATGTGTATTGTGCTACACTTATCTTTCAAGTGTACTCATACTCGGCTCAAATATTTTTTGTGATTTTCGCTCTAGGAACGGATGGATAAGTGGGGTTACGTAAACTTTTAGGGAGCAAATAAAAGTGTAAAAACATTCGTGTGGGAATTGTAGTACTCTTAAAAAAATAGGGGAAGAGGTTTACGCATATTTTATGTCAAGCGATGAGAGAAAAATGTCCTTACGGAGCTGGAGGTGACCAATTAGGAAACACCTCTCGTATGATTTCGTTCAAATGATCAAATTTTTTAAGAATGTTTTTGAATTTATTGATTTGAAATTTTTTTAACATTTGGAGGATAAACAGCTAATATTAATTTGAAACTCATTAAGACAAAAAAATCAGGAAATAATTTGAAAAAATTTTCCAGTCATTTTATTTTCCAGTTAATTTATCATAAAAGAAAGACATGTAAGTGAAAACGTGCTATCATTATATTTAATATATATTTTTTATTCTATAGTATAAATTATATGTAATTAATATTTAAAAAATCAACTATTTATACATCTGTCCCCATCGCAATATGATTCCCGAATTCATCTTTTAAATATTTACGAAAGAAAAACATTTCAACCCAAAATAACCATTGATAGAATATTTCATTCCATCTGTTGCAAAATTCGTCGTTATTTGAACTATGATATATTTGTCTAATGATAATTAATTTCTAAATTCACCGGTTTAAGGTAGGTTTTTCAATAGAAACAGACTACAAACTCCTACATATCTTAGCCTCTCCTAACAATACAAAGCCTAGTACCCCGCATCCGTCTCCTACAGAAGGGAAATTTATATAGAAGAATTTAAGAGGAAGACAAAAATAATGCAGGTTGATGGATGCAAAAAAAGAGTGAACAAACAAATCTTTTAAGCAAAAATAGGAGATTAGAAATGCCTGAAAGAAAATATTACGTTAAGGGCAGATTGAGATTCAATTCCATTTCCAGGATAGAAAAACCACAGCAATGATGAGGAGTGTGTTATATCGCCTTTCCTTCGTCATCACGTTCATTAGTATGTTGTACATCGTTAATTAAGCCATAATCAATTTCCCCGGGGCCTTACTAAAGGTTAAGAAACATAATAAATAATTGGGAGATAAATGAGAACGAATGCGAGAGACCCCTTGCACCAGTTACTAGTGTATCAGGCGACCCCTGGAGACTTCTTCGGCCCTACTCCCGCGACTAAAGGCGTTCCTCATAAAGAATTGGAAAAGTCGAGAGGGCAGGGGGGGGGGGGAGCGACGGACAATTCACCCGTCCACGCACCCCCGTCCGCCGTTTTCATTCAACCTCGACTGCGCCCGATGGCCACCCGATCTACGGGACCACCCCACCAAAAAACCTACCTCTCCCTTCCCTGCCTCTCCCTGACCACTCCCAATTTCCAACAGGGCCCTTCCCCTCGATCCCCCACGCATAAATAAATAGGATTCTCTCATCCTTTTTCACTCTTCCCGGCCTTCTTTATATCAGTGTCGGTCGGGCGCTTTTGCCGCCATTCCCCCAACCCCGCTCACGCCGGATATGCGTGGAGGCGGTATGGGAGCATGCCATTTCCAGAATCAGAATGGGGGAAACGTGCAGTACAAAGGGGGAGTGGATTGGGGCCGAGAATGGAGGCTGGAGGATAGCGAACGGTTGCCGCTGAACTGAGTCCAGTTTCGGGAAAATAAATGAGAGGACCTCAATAAAATGCGAGCTAAAATAACCCGCCCCATTGTTTGCACAGTCTTGGATCGATTTTTCGTTTAATTAATCTTTTAACTGAATTATTATTTCTCTGTGGTATTTTTTTGCCTGATTAAAAGCAGCTTATGGAATTCAAACTTTAATTTCTACATTAATTGTAAAAAAATGACATTTTATGCCTCTACCGTGAGATAATTTCCTTTTCATAATTATCTTGTTCATATTTTTTATTTAACGAAAATATTTACACGTGATTGTGCTTATGAATTGCCGTATTTAGTAAAATGGTTACAAATATCTGCGCTACTCATTTTTACATGCTGACAGCACTTAATGCATGGCAAGATTATTGATGTTATCACATGATATCGCGAATCTTTGTTACTACATTCCTGTCTTTGTATTTATGTAATACAGAGTCAATACTTGCACACGCAAGATTTAGCTAAGGAAGAAACTAATAAACTCAAACACACTGGAAGAGTATATCTATGCAAAATTGCAATGGCATGTGCAATGAAATCCTAATACCTGGCGTATACAACGGTAAATATGACGCAATTCGTAAATTCAATACAAATTATCGAGTAAAATCGCAAAATAAAATATATCGTAATAAAAACAGATTAACGAAACTGAAATAAAACCCTACTATATCTGGATTAAATTAACTCTGAAATATAATTATGTAGAATGAAAATCATTGCTAGTAGTCTAGCTATAAAGGGTGTTTTGGACGGTCCACAACGGTTTTTACGCATCACTGTAAACTTCCCCCAGCAAAAATATTTCTCCTGCATCATATTCCTATTTATTCTCTCATACTTTCTACCAACTTTCGTGATGCTCAAAAAGCCAGTTCTCTCCTTTCATCTCACCCGTTTATAGAATTGTATCCTTTCCTATGTCAGACTTTTATCCGACCACTACCTTTGAATATCTCCTACACCCGTTTTTCCTCTGTCTTCTTTGAATTTTGCCAAGTCACTTACAACCTTCCCCAAGTCAAATGTAAAACTGAATCAAATTCTTCTCTTTCTTTAAACCTATTTTCTCTATTTTACCCATTATCCCTTCTCAGAAGACAAATCTACGCTTATCCTCTTGCCTCAAACACCGGCTTCAGGAAGCGTACTGTTCCGCACTTAAGTAGTTACCAATATTTTTTTCCGTCTTTACTTATGAGATTTCCTCTCAGAGTTACTTAGCTTTCCTCAATCTCCTACTCTTTTTCAAAATATTATTTTTCCAATACAATTCCCTTAATTCTACTCCAATACTACGTCGATTTTACCTCCATTTACTTCACATATATGTGAAACGTTTCACCGGTTCCATAATTCTTGTGCATATTACCTCCTGAGAGGTATTTGAGGGGCAAATACTATGTGGAACTCCATTATGACGAAAGGGGAGTAATCCGTAAGACCGCGTTTCCACAGAATAATTCTAATAATTATAATAATAATAGTTTTAATAATTAATCTGTGGAAACGCAAAGTCTTGTATGCAAATTTTGCCATATGAAATCTTGACGCTGGGAGTTCCTGAGGTGCCTTTTGCGTAAAACATAAATTTTGGTAGAAAATTTTGACGAAGAAAACCTTCCAAGGTCTCCTAGACTCGGAAGAGTCTATTATTTTTATCAGCCCTCCATGCATTTAAATTCTCATCCACTCGATCTCCTCATGCCACCCTTAAAATTTCTCAGTATTTATCTAAAAGAATTTCGGATAAAGAAGAATTGAGGGTCACAGTAAAACAATTTTAAAATTGAAATGCTTATGATCACGATGCTAAAAAGAATCAGCGAAGTCGGAAAAATTTCTCTTACCCTGCTTATTACCGCCTTCCCATTTTTCCTTCCATTACCCTAAATTTTGGCGTATGGCTTCTATAGATGGTTAACAGAAGTGTCCGATACTTCCATTCTACTCCCATATAGTACTACAAGTTTATTAAAGTTAAGTACGAGATACTTCGTTTAATTCGGAACGACATTAAGTGAAAAAATATATAGAATGAAGTCACACCTCACTTATCATAGTCGATAGCGTAGGATAATTTAGATGAGGATCCGAAATACATTTTGCAGATGGTGCCCTCCTTTATAGTTGACCTCCGAGCTGACCTGGATGAATCGATAAATCCACCGTGGTGCCTCCGTTAAGAGAGGGCAAAGAGCATGCTTGCACAAGGGGCCTCTCAAATGGACGTAATTGCCGTAAATTATTTGTTCAAAGGATGTCAACGACCCCCAAAACCGCATTATTCCACGGTATTGAAAGAAGTTAAAGTGTCGCAGTAAGAAAATATTTTACTCAGGGAAACCAGACAAGAAGTAGTAAGTCGCACTAAAACGATCAAGGGGCGGTTTATCTACGCAAGAACGTTCATTCGTATGCATTGAGTCTAGTGCCATTCAGGTGCAACAGAAAGACGCTGATTTAGAGATTTATCCGGTTGCTAAGTTCACTTTTTTGACATTATGAATGTGACAAAAACAGATGTTTGACTTGGTGGCTGCGGCTCGAATTTTAGTTCGAACCGAGGCCTCCGGAGTAAGAAAACTCTGCGCCTATATTTTTCAAATCGCAGCCTTTGAAATATATATTGATTTTTTTTCAAGATACATCAACTGCTATGCGACACGGAAAGAATTCTTCAATGTTTCATCATGAACTCCATTTCCTCTTGTCTGCATTATTAATCTTTTAGCGGATCAGGAAATGCACTACGTTTCTGCAGAGGTAATCTTATTCTACTATCACATTAAATTGCTTCTTATCCGATTTACAACAAAAATTTAAACACTTCGAAAAATTTCAATACTATACCAAATGCTCAATGCAATATCAGATAGACATAACATGCGTTTCAGAGGTATACACTCGCTTATTAATAGTGCCAGGCATATAGCGAGGGATCACAGAAATATAATCCAAATGTTAGATGAAGATCAAATAATTTAATTTTAAGGTTACTTAGATGGACAGAGAAGATCATTTTCTAGGTTCAGTTATGCCCGCGATTATGCCAATACTTGCCCAGAAAATTTAAGATTTTGAGGTATGGGTACAGAGAATAATGGAAAAAATGAAATATAAGGAAAGGAAAAGAAATGAGGAAGTACTAGGCATAGTAGGCGAGGGGCGAGAGTTATAGGAAGGAATCAGATTAGGAAAGAAAATTGGAGGGAGATAATTTTGATTGTCAATCGAATGTTGAACAGAGGGGAGAACAGTCGTTAGGCGAAGAAAATAACAGTCATTTTGAATGGAAAGACGGAGGGGCTAAGAATGAGGAATTTAAGAATGATGTATTAAAGTGTTAGACTTATGAGTGGGTTAGGCTTGTGGCTATTTTGTGAGTCCATCTGAAAACCACCTTAACCTAAGGACTAATAATAAATTATACATCTATCCGTTATATCTCTGAAAAACATACGATTCTCTATTAATAAGTCACCTTGTCAAGTCCTCGAGCTAATAATGAGATATATTATAGGAAATAACCATAGCCAAATCTCATGGCAACACTTCCCATGACTAATCTAAAAACCTTCAATACTTCTCGTAGCGTTTTTTTAAGAGAAAATTTTTATTGACCGCCTGAATTAAATGTTATTTTCCACAACTAGATTGTATCAGAAACCACACTCACTTGATTCTCTCTTGAGGTTTTCGTAAAATCCGTTATTGAAACCCGGTGTACTGTAAACAACGTATAAATTTACATCTTTTGAGTGGTTTATTATTTATATTAGCTGACTTTTGTGAGTTTTAGCTCCAAATTTGAGCTTAAAAATTGCAGCAGAAACTGTACTCGGTATCTTGGTATTGTGATAAAAGGTTCCACAGCTGTACTTTGTGGTAAGAGCCAAATTAAAGTAATTAATGTGTCATTCAGTACTTTATTTAATAACCATATTCCATTGACCATCGTTTTAAATGTTGGATTTCATTGTTTTTGGCATGCTTCAACTTGTGAGCCGTCATAATGTACTAATTCATTAGCGTGGAAGTTGATATGTTTGCCGCTGCTTTACTTAAGCTATCGTCATGACGTTATTATATCTATTAATGAATAATCCACTCATAAGGGGACGCATAGAGGTAATAAAAGACAAGATGAGTAGACGTGATAAAAATGATGAAAGAATACAAGAGAAACTTGCACAAAAGTTACTGAAGACAAACTCTCCCTAGTCTGGTACTCAGTTGCCTCACTCGATGCGCACAAAATTCCTTTCACTTTCTCTCTCACCCCACACTTTCCCGCTCATTCCAACCTTTCATCCCCTCCTGCCTCGCCTCTTCCCATCGCCCTTGTCACTGCCTCTTCCACAAACAACACACGGACGGACGGACAAACTGTCAAAAGATTCCCAACCCCTGCAAAACAGGGGAGGGGCTGGAACTTCCCTCCCTCCCATGTCCCTCCCTTCATTATTATTAAACAGGGGCCAGATAACGACCAAGCAAGTAAGACGCCATTGTCATTCGCGAGCATTTTTGTTCTTTGTCCAGTTATGAACATCGTGCAAGGTAAACGTCTCCGTCAGGCACTCGACTCTTCTGTGGGTCAGTTTGCTTTGATCTCTTTCGGATCCGTTGGTCCATATCTGATGGCTTATTCAAGGCGAGCCCCCGGAACACGACTCCCAAGTGGTCACTCGTTACATTTCTGTTCCTCCCGCGCGGAGAAATACTCGCGCGCACGGTATCGCCTGAGCGGATATACCTAAATATGAATAATGGCGCTGCTGAATAATTTAATCACACGAGAATACAACCCTTTCGCAAGGCCTATTGGGATTTTATATGACATTCGGGTATTCTTTTTTATAAGTCAAACAACATGGTATGCAATCCACGCGCACGTCCAACTACCTGCATTAATCATTCGACGCCGCATTTGTGAAGCAAATTAATTGAGGTCGATTAATTTTTTGAAGAAAGTAAAAGATATTCATTCATAAAAATACAGTCATGTTTTCCCCAAGCTGTTGTTACTTTTGCCGATCTGTTGGCAGTGGTTACATTACCTTCCCAAAGGAATGCCCAGAACGTATTATTTTCGGTTCACGTCTCATAATATCAATACTGAATTAGTGTTTAATCTACGTATCTGTTCTCTCAACAAGGGATTCGTATTTGAAAGGAGATGACCAATGTCACGTAAGAGAAAATGCGTAAATTTACGGTAGGTAGAAATGGTGTCCTTGCTTCATTTAGGTGCCCGTGCTGCATTAAATGTAAGACTTGAGGTCAAAGTAAAATAATGGACGGATTTAAAATTGGATTCAAATTCCTTTGACCAGTTTAACGGGTTGTAAATGGCTTTGAAATTATCTATTTTTCCCTATTGAGAACATATGGATTTTAAACGGATAAAAGGTCCACCTGTTACACTGTGAGAAAACCGCATCATCATCGCATAATCAATCCACATCTCTTCCTGATTGACATAATTTCAAGATATAGCACGTAATTTTTTTTCCCACACTATTTCACACTAGGCAAAAATCCGTGATCTCTAGGTTATGTACCGTAAGAGAGCCAAGAGTGTAGCATGAATCTCCCGTCTTCAATTAAAACATTTATTATAATACGCATTCATGATATTTTAATCCTTTTTTTAGGTGAGTCTCACTGAGAACGACGTTTTGAGCATATTCACTCGTTAAGGGGGGGGGGAATATGACACCCCTCGCAAACGTCCAGGGCACCCCATTTGAAAGGACGACGGACGCCAAGCGAAAGGGTTAACATATAAGTCGCGGTGTCCAGCCTTGAATACCCACCCGTGGATCACTTCAGCACTCCTGCTGGTCACATAACTATCGGTAGCAATCCAATCCGTCACGCAAACTCGATTTTTCTATTCCCTACAGTTCACCAGGAAGTGTATTTTCTACAATTCCCACGAAGCCTTATCCAACCCAGTCCTTTTAACTCAAGGTCCGCTTTTGTAAGGACAAAGAGACGGAATATCTGACCTACGATACTCTTAGTACACTGAATGTATTCCCACTCTTCCGGATTTTGTATTTATATTTTTTTCAGCTGTGATAAGCAATGAAATCCCGCGGTTACGTAAACGGTGGCGAAGCTAACGATTGTTAATGCAATCCAACAACTGGTAAAAAAAACGCCAGTTATATATTGATATTGTATTTTCCGCATTAAACAATTATTTCTATGCTATTTTCTAAAACGATAGTTAAGATGCATATTTGTATCAAATACCAACCTTTTGGGGGGTAAATAGACAACATGATTTTCGCATAGTAAGAGCATGAAAATAATATTAATCAAATAATAGTACTTTTTCTGCTAGATCAAATTTAATATCAACCAGGTTTCGATGTTTGGGCACGAAAACTATCTATACTAAGATGTTGTGTGGTTTAACAAAATAAAGAATTTCAAAGCCACCTTATGTCGTAGAGTCATTAAGAAATACCATAATAATACACGTATAGGTAGTATGCACTCGAGCGTAAACTTTAACTTGTGGCTTAAACTTTCGACGTAGTTTCACTCAATTCCTTCAATCCTTTAGAGCGTTTGCCACTCCATCATCTCACTCACGCGAGCTTTCAGAATATATCTTCCACGGTGGAATCCATAAAAAAACGTAGGACTAAGCCATTTATAAATGGACATATGCCTCACGGAGGGAATATTTACGTGAATTCCGAGGCAAGCTCTGGATACTCTATTTACTTCAATTTAGGGTTTCCTTTGGCCATTTCGGTATGCCTGCATTTTATGGACCGTATTCTTTAATCCATTGCACCACTCCGATGATTATAGAGGAAGGTTAATTATGTAATACAAAAACACTGCTTCAATGAAAACATGAAAGTTCACTCCATTTATTACCTAAGTTTAATTGATTTTTACCAATTCCTTATCATAATAATGCTTAGGACCTCAGCAGCGGATACAAGGGGGGGGTGAACGCGGGACATGGCCCCCCTTGGACAATATTTTTTGCCTAACATAATTTGAAATAAATAATAATTATATCCCTACAGCTACTATTGAATGCCTTCATTATCTCAAGCATAAAATTATCTTGTAAGACGATCTGCAGTCTTTAAATTAGGGCATTTATTTTAAAGTTTAGCATAATTTTGAGCTTCTCTGGTGGAAATTATTTCATGCGATTATTTTTGCCCAATTTTGAATGCGCTCTCTATTTTCTAGATCCGCCACTGTCCAAATGCATGAAACCAACATCCCTTCAAAATCGTTCTCTTTTTATTTTGGTAAACATTGACGGTCCCATTTACCACACATCAAACAGGAAATCGTTCCATCCGGTGCGGTGCCACCAAATAATTCGTTCAATCGTGACCCGACGAGCGCGGAAAATTTTCATCCCTAGTAATCCATTTGTAAATAAAGTCTCACACTTCCGTGTCACTCTTGCGTTCACATTCCGGCAGTAGACAGCAGTTGAACGTATATTTGTTATGCTGAGTGGGTTCCAATCCTGCGGCAAATTTTTATTGCAAATAATAATGTCGGATCAGGCCGTGTATAAACAGGGCCAAGGAACAGATCCGTAATCGACCGTCCTTGGCCTAATCAAGCCACAAAAGTCGGATGTGGACACACATGAGGAACGTTTACACAATGAAGAGCTGACATTTATTTTAATTCTCGGACGCAAGTAGCTATATCACCAACCATAGGCAGTAGAATATGATACATACTTGATAAAACATGCCGGAAGTGATTATAAAAAACATCAAATACAACAGAATTCAGCAGTAAAATATTCGCGGAAGTGCGGAGAGAACAAGCGAGGCTTAGACTTTTAGAAAGGTTCAGAACAAACGAGTTTAACTATGACACTGAAGGAATTATAATGGCCCCACACTACTTAGGTAGATCAGACCACAGAGATAAACTAAGGGAGATAGATTCCAGGACAGATAGGTACAAATACTCATTCTTTCCCCGAACAATCAGAAATCATAACAGTAAGAAACCGAAGTCACCTTAGAAATATTGAAAACATTGAATTTACAAGTCGGAGCAAAGTCAAACACTGCAAAGCTGTTAGGTATACTTTCAGGTGCATGTGTATGTAAGATGTAGTTTGAGTGTTTGCATGTGTGTGGGGTGTAAGTGTTCATGCATGAATGTATGCCGTTTTTTTGTGGATGTATGTTTTGTGGTTATTGCATGCGGTTTTTTTTTCTCTTCTAAATTACGGGTGGTGTCCTAACACCCCCCGCCATACGCCCTTGCGGCGGCTTGCGGGGTATTAAGTAGATGTAGATGTAGATTCGCAAGAGTGATTTAGAAGTTTTACTATAGTCGATGCTTTCAGGATTGACTTTGTAGAAATCTATTATCATTGTAGTAAACAAAACAAAGTGTCTTTCCATTTTTATTAGGTACGAATAATTTCAATTGCAGTTGGGGTACTACTGGAAAATATCTAGGATTCGAACCCGGGTCCTTTGGTGGGAAGCCGGTACTTGCGCCATTGCGCCGGTGGGAAGCCACCGCACCATTGCGATCCCCTTTTTTTTCTCAAAAATTTATTTTTTAAACATTTAGAAGTTCTTCTTTGACTTCGATGAAATTTTTCTGCGATGAATCGACCAATCCCTATAACCCCTACTCGTTAAAACTAGTCGTACCTGATAAAAAATGCGGTGGAAAGATGTTTATTTTACTTAATTATTTATTTTGCACATTCATCAATGGACGTTGCAATGACCTCCGTTGTGAGAAGAAAATTATTTAACATATTTCACAATGTAATTTCGCATCAACAAAAAGAATAATTTGAATGTATTCATAAAGTTAATAGGCAAAAATATAAAATATATAAAAAAATCGTCCTAAAAGCTAGGTACAATATCAGGTACAATAGAGATATTTGCCCTCCGTGCGAATCACTCTGAGCGGAGTAGAATACTACACCTGTAATCTAAAGAGTTATGATGAGCTTTTAATGATGCCTCCAAAGAGGAACTCACGGACCACCAAACGAGAATAAAAACGATTAACCAGATAAATGAACGTGTATTCAAAGCCAATACCCTATATGGATACTTTGGGGAGAAATATACCATGCTTAAGATATAAGTTAAGAGGAATACGAGGGAAAACGACTCCTGACGAATTTTCGACTGGGAATAGGCGCTGGAAAAGCAAATAAGGCCAACGTATTAAACCCCATTTTTCCAGAGTGGCTAAAAATGTGAGCGCGACAAACGAAACCCCTCAAACACGTGATGAGCCAATGAGCGACATAAGAGTATCACGGAGGAGAATAGGTAGACAGCACCAAAACACCAAAACAAGTCAATCCCCCGGTCCGGAAGGAATACCTGCTAAAATACCAAATCAGCTTGCTGAAGACATCGAAAGGTGCTTAGAAAACTTAGCCCTTTCAAGTCTAATGGCAGAAGGTTCAGTTCCCCCCGAGGAAGGCAGTTCACATCACTTCCCTCTGCAAAGGTGGCAATAAGGAAGATTCGGGTAAATACAGTCCAGTATCTTTACCTTTGCCAGCTTTGAAACAAATCGTTCCCCGTAAGGTGTCTTTTCTCGACAGCAAGAACCCTTTCTGATGAAGCAAAATGGATTTAGAAAAAATAGATCATGTGAAAGATGCTCCGTATTTTTTTTGACATATCCGTAAGACAGAAAAAAGGTACATACTACCTTGATCAAAAATTTCCCGGAATTTATTCAGAAAATTAAAAATACAAGTTTATTCATCTAAATCTATATTGTCCCCTTCAAAGTAATCCCCATCGACTGCAACACACTTATGCCAGCGCTTGATCCAATCCTCGAAACATTTTTTATATTCGGTTTTCGGTATGTCCATCAGTGCTTCCTGCGATTTTTCCATTACTTCCTCTCGGCTGCTAAAACGCGTTCCCCGTAATGGTTTTTTAACTCGATTGAACAGAAAGAAGTCACAGGGAGCCAAATCAGGTGAATTCGGTGGCTGTTGGATGGTATTTGTTGCATTTTTCGTCAAAAAATTACGAATAATGATAGCACTGTGCGACGGTGCGTTATCATGGTGCAAAATCCACGAGTTTTCTGCCCACATTTCTGGTCTCTTTCGGCGAATTGCTTCACGCAAACGTCTCATAACGCCCAAATAATACTCTTTGTTTACTGTCTGGCAAAAATTCATGATGCACTACACCGTTGTAATCCATGAAAACCGTCAGCATTGCCTTCTTTTTTGACTGAAAACGACGTGGTTTTTTTGGTCTCGGCTCATTTGGTGAACGCCATTCACTTGCCTGATGTCTGGATTGCGTGTCGTACTCATAAACCCACGTCTCGTCTCCAGTAATGATCCTTTTGATGAATGTGGGATCGGATTCAGCCTCGCAAATCATGTCTTTTGCGACGTCAACACGGTCTCTTTTTTGCATGAAACTGAGGTCTTTTGGCACCAACTTTGCTGCTACACGACGGAAACCCAAATCATTAACCACAATGTCTTGGGCGGATCCATAGGCAATGTTCAAGTCCTCCGCTATTTCTCTGATGGTTAATTTGCGGTTATTGACCAACATTTCTTTTACTTTATCAATTTTTTCACCGACTTTCGATGTCGATGGTCTGCCACTGCGTTCACCATCTTCGATTGACTCACGACCACTTCTGAACCGCTCGTGCCACTGGTAAACGACCGTTTTTTTTAGAGAATCGTTGCCGAAACACTTTTCCAACATTTCCAACGTCCGTGCGCCACTAAATCCGTTTTTTACGCAAAATTTAATACAAGTTCGTTGTTTCAAATTTAAATCCATTTCTGAAATTGTAAAAAATCGCCAACACACACAGAGATAGATGTACTCTTGGCTACGTAACTTTTGCAAATGTCAAGTTATGACACTAAGATTTAAAGGGAATATCAACAACAGATGTACCAATTTAACAAAAAAAAAAGAACTCAAATCGGAACGATGGGAGCGCCACACGGTGGTTATTCCGGGACTTTTTGATCAAGGTAGTATTACAGTTCAATTATTTCTTGGAAATTGGATTTCATGGATCTCTTATTTATTGGATAATTCCCGTCACAATTATATTATAAGAGAACTAAAGTGAATTTATCTTGACAAATTTCAATCGCTAAATTGTTACAGGCAAGGCAATTTGGTATAAAAATGTATACATGTATACTATAAGAGAGACAGCATTGAAAGATTTCATTTCACGTTGGTCAAGCCACATTAAAAAAATCCATCAGGAATATTAACATATATTGGTACTAATGTATAGTATACTAAAATATCATTAATATACTGGCAATTAGTATTTGAGACCCATCACAGAAAAATTTCATCGAGGTCAAAGAAGAACTTCTAAATGTTTAAAATAAAAATTCTTGAGAAGGTGAGGATCAAGATGATGCGATGTACTGGTTTCCCACCGAAGGACCCGAGTTCGAATCCTAGAGATGATAGATATTTTAATTGGTATCCTGATCTCTAATAGAGGTGTTTTGTTAGGAGCACTTTAAGTAGGTACGTGGTCTGTCGGATGGGACGTTAAACTTCGGACCACTTGGCGCCTTTCGTAGTAGTAGTAGTTTTGAGGGGAGGCGACCGACAGCTAAGGTCATTTGCGCCATAGGGGAAGGACAGGAAAGGATGAAGGGTGGAGAGAAACCCGGCGTCGGCATTAGCCTACTCTTTACGAAAGGCGCCAAGGGGTCCGCGGCTTAACGTCCCATCCGACGGACGGCGTACTCACTCAAAGTGCCCTCCACAAAGCACCTCAAGTAGGGATCGAGATACCTCTGAAAAATATTCAACACCGCCGGGATTTGAACCCGCGCCCTCATGGTGGGAAGCGCGCCTTTCGTTAAGAATAGGCTAGTGCCGACACCGGGTTCGTCTCTACCTTTCCTCTTTTCCCATCCATCCCTAAAAGTGAAAATGACCTTTACTATCTGTCGTCCCCAATAACTACTGCTCCTACTTCTACTGGGGAAGAAAGTAAGTTATTGGATGGACAAGGATAAGAGTTTTTCACAAGCCAGTAAGAAGGTAACCCATAACATCATGGACTTTCTGATGGTGCACACAAATTTTTCTCTCGATGAAGAAAAAATTTGGAAAGCATTGGGGCCAACTACTTTTTTTCCATGATAAAACTCAAATTAAATTAGAGAAAGCGACTGACAAATTTTATAATAAATACTTTCAAAGACAACAGGGCTCAGCACCAAAACAATATTGGTCAAAAAAAGCCCTTCGAATTCAGCCACAGTTATGCATAGGCTATGGTCGCATCACCTCCTGCTACACGCTCTCCATTCAGGCTATACATAAATTAAATATATTGCATAATTTTGTTGAAATCTTGAATGGAACATTTTTTTAAAATTAGGCTTAGGTAATAACTGCTGTACGTCAAATACCTCTAAATCAGTTGGAATTAAATGATATTCAAATTTTATGCTACATTTGCGGCGTACTAAATCGCATCAAATAGCCATTTTCTCAACCAAAGGATTCCACGCATTTCTTTTCATAGCCTTCGAAATGTTTTAACCGATTACGCCTTTTGTCTTAGACGGCCAAGTGGTAACCGTGCAGCCAAAAATCTGGAGAACCTATAGAATTTTTTATCTTGCACTATTTCATGTAAATCATAATAGATATGTCACTAATATACTATCATTTCTAGGGATTTCATTAGTTTTTCCATATTAAAATGATTTATGTATCATCTCTACATAAAAACTCTTCCTAGAAATTTTAAGGATTTTTACTTGAAAATTCAACTACCATACTAATCTAATCAACCAACCAATTAATAATGTAGTTAGTCTCATTAATATTCCTTTGTGGCAGTGAAACTGATTCCTATGTCTTCCTCTCTCACTTCCAGCGAATCGACGATGGTGGGGGTCACATTGACCCTCTCACTTGCGGCCATCTTCTCGACAGCGTCAATCGCCACGGCCGGTGTCGACGATGCGACGACAAAGAACTACAGTGCCTTTGCCCGCACCGCTACCCAGGGCCTCCCCGCGCCCACAACCGCGCCCACGGCCAACCCCATTGTGGACGATCACTCCGCCCACGCCATAAGGGAGAGGTCGGCGCCGGTATCCGAGGGCCAGCCGGGAGAGGACACTGTAACACCCCGGGGCGGATATGAGGAAGAGCCAGACGGCGAGACGTGGACCGCGGGGCAGGACGAGGTGGAGGACGAAATCCCCGAAGAGACAGTAGAACTCGAGGATCCGCTGGCCCCGAAGACGAGGATCGTCCGGAACTGCTATAGGTCACCCTTCTTCTTCACCCGCCGCAGCGCCCTCGACAAGAACTTCATGAGGTTCGGACGGAGCGGGGGTTGGGCCCCGGGGGTCGCGGAGGAGGCCGAGGGGGAGCCGAGTATCCTGGAGGAGGTAGATGGACGGCCCGCCAACCTGATGAGATACCAGAGGGACCGCAATTTCATCAGGCTGGGTCGTAGTATTGGGGGCAACAACTTCATAAGGCTGGGGAGGGACTCTACGACCGGGTACGGGATGGAGGACGGGAAAGAGGTGGAGGTGGGAGCGGGAGAGGCAGAAGGG
Source organism: Hetaerina americana (assembly GCF_022747635.1). Lineage (NCBI taxonomy): Eukaryota > Metazoa > Arthropoda > Insecta > Odonata > Calopterygidae > Hetaerina > Hetaerina americana. The sequence continues at coordinate 64,246,369 of NW_027287427.1, forward strand.
AGTGGCGAGGGGGAGGAGGAAGAGGAAGGGAGGAGAGAGATGAGGGGGAGCCTAAACAATTTCATGCGGTTCGGAAGGACTTCGGCCGGGAGGAACTTCATCCGTTTGGGGCGTGACCGGGGCGATGACGGCTCAGCAGCAGGATCTGGTGGTGCGGGAGAGAGGGGTTCGTCTGAAACGGGTAGGGAACGGGAGGTAGACTTCTCCAGGACAGAGAGAGACAAATTGGATAGGAACTTCTTGAGGTTCGGGCGTGGGTCAGACAACAACTTCATGAGGTTTGGTCGCGGCCCGAATAACAACTTCATGAGATTCGGGCGTGGGCCAAGCAACAATTTCATGAGATTCGGCCGCGGAGCTGGCAACAACTTCATGAGGTTCGGTCGGGGCCCGAACAACAACTTCATGAGATTCGGCCGTGGGCCCAATAATAACTTCATGCGGTTCGGTCGCGGAGCTGATAACAACTTTATGAGGTTCGGACGGGGTTCAGGGAACAACTTCATGAGGTTTGGCAGGACCCCGGCTTCGGATCTGAACAGAAATTTCCTGAGGTTCGGCAGGAGGGGGACGGAGTCCGAAGAGAATGAGGGAGAAGGTGGTTTGTCCAGGGTGTACCGCGCGAACCTTGACAGGAATTTTATGAGGTTCGGCCGGTCCAACAACAGGAATTTCATCAGGCTTGGCAGGGGACCTGGAAACAATTTCATGAGGTTTGGCAGGGGCATGGAGGTTGAGGAGGAGGACGACAACGGATCGGGTGAGCAGGAGGCACTCGACCAAAAGAACGGGGAATCGAAGGACGTGGAAACACGAGCCAATGGCTTGAGCGAGGCCTTTGCTGAAAAGGTGTCGAGAAAGACTCCTGGGGACGCGTCTGAGGTTTCTTCGAGATCAAAGCGGTCCGCGCCAGAAGAGGTGGAAGAATCTCTCGGCTACCCTCTCCCTGATTCCACAGCGGAGGAGACTCTAGAGAACCCATACGGTTCGCCATCCCTGATCGGAACGTCCCCTCTGTCTGCCTACCTATTCTCGCCGGAACTCCTAATGCTGCATTCCCTTAACAAAGACTCCGAAGACGGGAGGTACAAGAGGAATAGAAATAGTAATTTCATTCGGTTTGGTTAGTTCCAGGCTACCCTGGATGGTTTTTGCATCTTTACAGTCCGATAAAAAACATGGAAAATCCAATAAACAATAGCCAGGTTGGAGGTCGAGACACGAGTGTAGAAATAAATAGTGCCGATGGGTGGATTTGTCCAAGGCAAAAGATGTCTTCCTCATCAACAGGGAAAGAAGTCTCAATGTGAAGAAACTTTGTTCTGCTCATATGAATTATTGATTGATATAACCAAAGAGAGTAAATTATTCAAAATTGTTCCATTGTAAACTCTAAAACATAGTGTAAAAAATAAAATCTATTTGAAAAATGTTTCATAACATCACCAATGGTATAACCTTACCCAAGAGCTCATCTTCCGTGCAATATTTCAATAAGCCATTTACAAAGGCCAAGCCCTCTTAAGAACGGTGCTTGAAATATTAGTAATCTATTAATTTTCAACTGTATTTTATTTTACTTAAGTTCCAATTATTTTAAATGGGCAAATGTTATAATGTTATTTTCATGTCTAATTAAAATTTCTTATAAACATCGAATAAAAATGAGTTCAATAACTTAAACAGTTTAATTCTTCGTATTGACCAGACAATGAGTGTATTTTCTTATGGTGAAATCGTATTACATGGTATATTTTCTATTTAATTCAATTATTTATAAATAAATTGTTTGTACTTTTAGCCAAATCTAGAATAAAGAATGGTTAATATTTTATCGTGACATCGAGAATAAGGTAAAATAGCTTAAATGCCAAAATTAAGTAAGCAAAAGTTTTCCCTACTCTTTATGCTCTCCCATGTGTTATAAGAACCAACTTAAATAAGACACTGCTAGGATGATTCACTGACTCTGTTTATTCATAAAATTAAGATCAAAAGCAAAAAAACTTAGTGCTTGGTAAATGATTATACAAATCACTAAATTTTTTCGTCCATTTTAAAGTTTCACGACATTAAAAACACGCTATGGTAATCAATATTGAACAAAAGGAATATAAAAAGTTGAAGATTTGAATGACATCTTTAGGAGAATGAGACAAAAAGGGGGTTAATTATTAATAAGTCAACAACTCAGTACTTTCACATATGATCATTCAAAATTTTAACAGAGGTCTGAAGTTAATAAGGTCATAAAATGCAGATAAAATTAAACTCATAAAATGATTTAGTTTTGGTTGGAGACACGATAAGAGAAATATCTCCCAAAATTAAAAGTGGGAAGTCCGGCTGACTACATTGTTAGCATTAAATCAATGACTTAAAGCTAACAATTGAGGAGTCAGTCGGACTTCCAACAAAGATACCAATAAGGATGGCTGAGTGAAACCCAACAGAGATATATCCCAAAGTAATACCGTTGGTGAACGATAACATGGAAGCCGGACTGTTAATGCGCGTATGTGTACAAGTATGCAAGTCAATATATGTTTTAAAAGAAGCATTCAGGTGTTATTCGGTCGAGTTGTCGGATAGCGATTTTCATTTGATGCAATTAGTGCAACCAGCAGATAACTAGAAACTTAAGTGCTTAACCGATTCATCAGGTAAGGTACACTAGCTAAAGAACTTCTATGGTTTTAACTTAAAAGAGTCCAAATTTGTATTTCTATAGTGTGGAAAAAGCGGTATAATTTGCGACCTACGTCTTAGCATAAATACGTCTTAATTAACCTCTTCAAAAGGTTATCTGCGTTTGGTTTAATGCTATTTTTATGATTATTAAACATTAAATACAATTCCAAAGAAACTGATGGAGATGCCGCAACAGTAACTTTTAACGGAGTCATCCGCTAATGTGCATTTCAATGCAACAATTTCAGAGTGTAAAAATCATTCACCTTGACTGGGATCCCAAAAAGGGGACTGATTTTTACAATCTGAAATCGTTGCATTAAATACATAAATCGTGTTTTGTAATTAATTGCCTAAGGTACAAAAGAATTTGAGTTAGCGAACAGGTTCTTGGATTTTTTCCAGCTTCCTTAAAGAAGATAAATGGAATCCACTCAAATCACGGCATAGCATACAGAGTGCTGGAGGATAGTTGGATTAATTTCATCAATTCTGTGTGGGAGACACCGATAATTGTTGCTGCTAGTTAGACACTGCTTATTCAATGATACAGCCTCAGTGAGGTGATATTGTTAATGGAACACTAATTTCCTTAGAAAGGATATCTATTGACGATAGGAAAAGGAATATTTTAATATGGAAACCTAATCAGTTTATATCCCATTTTACTAGAAATACAAACAATAAATATCGATTCGTATGATATGATATTAAATATGACACATTATATGTGAACAATAAAATGTTATCGATCCATCGGTGCGCACATATGGGTACAGTTGGCGGAACCAGGGCGGACTGATTAGGCTACAGCCCCCATCCCGGCATTTTAAGCCTATAAAAATTGCTGCCTCAGTTGTGAAATCGATAATTTCATTCTTAGAGTAATTTCCACGCGTGTTTAGAAAAATAACAAAAAAATCGAACAAAAATATGAATGAAAAAATATGAACAAAATTTTGTTCATAAATAATTATATAATTCTCCACGTTTTCTATTTCCGCAATTCAATGAAATTTTAAGGGAAAAAACAGGTTGTCAATCAATTGAATTAATTAATAGACGAAATGAAGGCGAGTAGGTCTAAAGTTAGAGAAATAGAGAAAATATTTTATATCAAACATTGCATAAATGCTATAGGTAGCATAGCATAACAAACGGAGATAAAAGGTGCATTGTAAATATAATAGATAACAGGAGGCCACGCGATACCAAGGGTTAACAATAATCGAGATCCTGCTAATGTTTTATCAATATTTCGGTACTTATTGCTTAAATGACTTCATTAGATTTCATATATAAATAACGCAGTGGACTTGTTGATTCGGCAACTAGTGTAGAGGATTACTATGGCGAGGGTTTATTTATGTCTGCCCGAGATTTTCGGGAATTCCTTATTGCCAAAACGAGGACAACCTGGAGAAAATCCAAGATCTACATCTTCCGTTGAACTTCCTAATGGCCCTTAAAATGAAGATCTTCTGTGCTCAATTCCCTAAAGAGCCCCTAAACGTAGCAATCAGATACCTCTAAAGCATATCTCCCCTCCAAGAAGATCAATTTATTCTCAAATCATCCACTCATTCCTCAGAACGAAAAAAGTTCAGAATTTATTTGTCAGTGTCAGTAACTACCACACATTATTCGCCCCTCTCTCCAAATGAAAAGATCACAAAATTACTATAAAGACTTTTCGTGGAGGTTAAAATTAGTTTCATTGAGTGGAGAGTAAACACAGCTTCAGTCATATAGTGCTAGGTATGTAACAATGACATAAACCAACCATGAAAAATACCTCAACATAATCCAGATTTCATCCTTATGTGCATAATTGTCCTCATCTTTAAGATAATGACCTTCCAGGTCTGAATCTCTCAGTGCATCCGACCACGTCTGCCATTGAAACATAGTCAATTATTTCAATTACAGGCTGTAGCGAGCATATTAACTTCCTGGTCTGATCTGAGGCATTAATGTTTTTGTGCGACCACTGGGAACCAACGTACACAGTAAAATCAATATCGACTGGCAATCGTTAAGCTAAACAGTCACTCCGAATGTGGCCGCTCACTGAACCTCGACTAAATGATCGCCAACTTTTAACTTATTCCATGGGGGATATAGAACCGTATTCAATTTGTCATTACAAGTCATAAATTAAAAAAGAAAGACGTTCCAAATCCAATATGACATAATGAAATGGGTTGCTCACCGTTCGTTTTTAGACAAGAGCTGAGGATTTCGATTTATGTTCGATATTACATTAAGCACAGAAAAAAAGCATTCCTCTCTTCCTAATCAAGAAATGATAAATTTTAATACTCAACAACATAACAAATTAAAAAAAAGTTGAGCCAAATATAGTATTTTGTAAAATAGTGCTAGTTACTCGGACCTTCAGAGAAATTATATTTCACCAATAAGTAGCGCAAGTATTATATTGTATTTTAAATAAATGTCTTCGATTAATAGCCAATCATTTGATTGGAGACGATTAAATTTAATATCGTGATCATAATCAGTATTTTTGAAAACAGGTTTTTCTCTACTTTAGGGCAATTATTTATGCTTAATAGATGCAGAGTTTAAGAATTTCACTTCAAGTTGGTATAAAATCATAGTGTTAGCTTCAAGCAGAAAAAAAACTTGGAATAGATGTATACCGCAACAAATCATTGGAGAAAAGAATAAACATGACTAGAGGATCTCAATACATGTGTTTATGTAACAGTATCGAGAACCGTACTTATCACGAAAATAATACCTCCCTTCAAAACACACTAGAATGATGCAATAATGACCCTAAGTAGTACGTCAATTAGTGTTGTTATTCACTTCAAAATCTCATGTCGATGTATTAAATATAAAGGCAATCTTCGTGAATAATATTCCACAAACTGTGGTATCATATGTAATTTATTTAAAATTGCCCGTATCTATTACAAATGACCGCAATTTAAATGGTCACCCCATATCACGATTCTCAAGTCTCCCATAATGAACGTGAGAGTATCGACATCAAATTGGTGAGAATCGAAGCAAGTAGGAACCAGCGTTTCGTACAAGGCGGGAACGCGGCCAGATGCCGCGGCGACGAGAGCTTTTGACTCATAATTCGCGTCTCCCCCGAGTTGGAAACATTGACCGCGTTGGTTGGCGTGCCTGAAAAGCTCCGCTGTGGGCAGCGAAACCGAAAACTCCCACGACGACGCTCAAGACGTTTGTAGGGTTTCCGCTAATCCCTAACCCGTCACTCGCACGTCGTGGCCGAACCTCACCCTCAGGCAACCATTCTCCCCCCCCCTTTTTCACCCCTTCGCTCCCCAACCCATGTACACACACACACCCACACAAACACACTCCTTTCCCTCAAACTTCGTTCCCTCGCGCAAGACCCCACGCCTCCCTACGATCCCCCCACCACTTTCCCAAAGATCCCTCTTTCCCTCCTATCACAGCCACTTTTTAACCTTCTTTCGTCCTCCTAGCCACATTTAACACTTTTCCCACCCGGAACATTCATCTTTCTCCCAATTACTTCCCCCGAGGACCTTGCTTTTGCTTTATTTCCCGCAGTTTTTTTATGAGTTTTACACCACTAAAAGGGACGGCGTAGTTTCGCGTTGGCTGCATAAGAAGCTTTCGTATATCTTCAGGGCGCAAGTCCATTGCCAAAGAAACAGGGAGGAATCAGAGCTAGAGAAAACGGTTTTAGGCAATCTAAGGGACCACACAATAGGTAAGCATATAGTTGATATCCCTCTTCCCCTGAAAGTCAATATACGCACCCTGATATAAGAACGATTGCTTGCAATACAGTTCACGCTGCCGAAAATGGTGAATTAAATTCGTGCAGACCTAAGCGTGTCTGAATTCCTTCGCTTGACTTCCACCTCCGAAAATCGAATGCCTCGTGAGAGAGAAAGAATTTCGCTCTGAATAAAGGCATTAAAATCGACCCGGCCCAACGGGAGCTTAACTTCCGAGTCGCAACGTAAGGCGATCTCTCACTCATGCCAATTTCCATTAGGAGACTAGGGACCTCAACTTGACCTTCCTCTTTAAGGAGGGCAAAAATAAGGAATATTACGTAACCCTTGTCGTTGTTTCCTTATTTTTTTATGAAGGGCCTTCCTGCGAGAGCGTGCCAACCCACCCCAACCACCTGCACACACCCCCACCTTCCTTCCACCCTCCCTCCCCAAACCCTCTCTCTCTCCACTTCCCTGTTCTTGTAATCCCTTGCCAGTTCCCATCCACCGCGTCCAAGCGTTCGTACTCCGTATTCGTCCGCGAAAGATAAAGCAGCTGAAGAGGCGGAAACAATTTGCGTGATGAATCGTCACTTTCTTCCGGTAAAAAAACAAAATAGCCGAATAGCTTTGGAGTGCTCTTTAAATGTGCTCTTCATAAATTACCCATTTTACTTCTGGCAAAATTTTTTTTTCCTTAGCAAACGTGTTGGTGGGACCGAGTTAAAGATTTGTTAAACATCAAAACTCTTCGATGTTTTGTAGGAATCCAGTTTCCCTAAAACGCATTGTTTTAAACATATGTTAACATTGTCGACACAAAATATTTCACTGAGAAAGCATACCCTGCTTTATTGCATCACCTACGGAATAGATTGATATCTACCAATCTCGTACGCAATGGGCTGTTCGATTTTCGGTAATACCCCTCTTTTCCTTGGGCATATATTATAATTACATCATCAAGTGCACATTTTTTAATTTTTTTAAACGTGAGTAAGCTTCTTATTTTCATGTCCGGACCGATTTCCACATGGCTTTCTCGTTCCAATATTATGTTTCATCTTTCGTCGGGTCATTTTAAATAGTCATTCAACCGTCATCAAACTCAGTTTCGACATGGGTGTACCATTTGCTTGTGATATCCCTTGAACACCCTCGACGGGGTGTCGTTTTCAGATCCCTTCCTTCAACTCATACCCAGCCGCTCTCCCCGCTTAGTGTCGTGCGGTGGGCGATCCCCTCTCCTCTCCCTCCTCCCTATGCACCTGCAGCCATCAAACATCGCCCTCTGAGACCGCACGTGGGCGTCTCTCGACTCGGCCGACAGACGGGCGAGAACGTCGACCGAACGGGGGAGGACTTCTCTCGATCCCCGCCGGGAAGAGAGAGAGAGAGAAGAGCGGAAGAGAGTTGACGTTGAATCGATCGAGTGAAATCCACGCGGATATTCAAGGTGAAACCGGGTACTCTTGGAATGGACTCAGCGCTCAGGCGCGCCTCTCCAGGTCTCCGTCAACCGGGGCAGTCGAATGGGTAAGTTCGGATTGGGCAAGAAAGGGCGGTCCTCGGAGTCCAAGCACCCGAAACAGCCATCGGACGCGTCCACCTCGGGCAAGGGCCCCTCCTCCTCGTCGGAGCCGTCGTTCAGGCCTCCCACGCCTCCGCCGCGACCCCCGACCCCACCCCCGTTTAATCCTACCTTTCCAGCCCTCAGCCCCCGCTTCGGAACCCCTCAGCTGAGGCCGCTGCGGGGCAAGCAGACCCCACCACCCGTCCCCCCAAAGAGGCCATCGTCCCACATTCCCCGTCTCTCTCCCTCCGCGTCCTACTGCAACATCCCGCCTCCCCCGACCCTCCCTCCACCTCCACCACCCGTGACACCCAGAGCCTCCGCCTACGCACCGGTCGCCGGTAAGTGGTCGGCCCTTTCCCACGTGCCGCCCAGGGCCCTCCGACCCGCGCACCATATCCGTACCGGGAGTCTCCCAGTCGTTCCCCTCCCAAGGTGTTCCTCCAAGATACCGGTGTGCCGCTCTCCTCCACCTTCATTCCCAGCCCCGATCCCCGTCGCGTCCACCTCGCGCACCGTCCCGTTGCGAATCAAGTGCCCTTATCCGTCGGTTCACCCAGCAGCGTTCCAGCGACGGTAGCCTCACCTTTCCGCCAACCCACCCTCTTTCTACCGAAACCCACTTCAGCTCTTCCTCCTTAGGCATTACTCGACTTTTCATAGGCGAGACACTTCTGAAAATCCCATTTGTTCGCGGCAGGTTATTTTTTTCTTTAATACTCCGCCCCTAAGGTCTTCCTGGTTAATCTTTTTGGGAGGTGGTTCCATATCGACCTGAAAACGCGCAACATTCAGCGCTTTGTTCGGTAAATAACGAAGGTTTGATTTCTACTTCAGGATCCTTGCTGTATTTTGGAGCAGTATTAGTCGCTTGTTGAACTTCGAGATCACTACATATTTATAGCATTGTATAGCATACTAATTACGTCTTCCATAAAGTTGTGTCACAAATTTAAAACAGAAATTTTTTTATGGGTAGTTGGAAATATTTATATTTCATCGCAGCTTGATTACTGCCCTCTGTTTGAAGCTTTATAATTATCCTTTTTAAACTCCGACGAATAGTAAAGTGATATTTATATATACTACTTGTGCATAATATAATATATATTATCTATGTGCATGAAGTATAATAAGTGTTTTGTATATATTGTCGATAACTAAAAAGAATTTCACTTAAACTTTCACTAATAAATGTATATAATTCCTTGTAATTTTAATTACGGCATATTTCATGGCCATCACCACAGCAGAATTATTGATATTTCATGGTGATTCCCGCTGCAAAATTATTGCAATTCAAATAGTACTTTGATACTATCCGATCGATTGTGTAAATTTAAAAATTATTCTTACATTTGAAATTGTTGGACTGGCATTATTCAATGCGCCGCCAAATTTTGGCCAACGTAATAGATTAACTCTTCGCAATTATAAAGCATAGTATGTTAATTTTTCCTTTAAAATGCAACAACTGGCAATAATATGCTAGATCATATTTTATCATTCTGTTACCTCCGCACTAAATTTAAATCTACAGGCCAATTTTTATGATTTTATTTTCATTCCGACTATATTCTCATCTTTATCGGCTCTACAAATACAAACAAACAAATACAAACTCTACAAATACAAACTACAAATCAAAAACCAAATTTCCGCATTTCTCCCTCAAAAGATGGGAAACAATGAGATTTAAAAGTAGTTGATTTTTTTATCCGATTCAGGAGAATAGTGTTGATTTAATACTCAATTCTAGTTATTTGTATGAAAAGCGGTAATGGGTCATAATGAATATCTTCCAGTTATTCGTGCTGATCTGCATTATTTACGTTTTCCAGGAAAAGTTGCGATTGCCAAGTTGATTCGTTCTTATCACTGAGAGGTGCTCACTAAACATGGGTTTATTTTTCTCTGATTTCCCTTATTTAACCCACAAATACATTATTGATACATGTTTAAGAATAATGACAATATTTAACAAGTTCTGCGCGGTTCTCCTTTTCAAATTGCATTGGAAATTACTTTGTACACATCGCATCAATTTTTAGACAGTCACCACTGGGAGAGCATAGGGTAATGCTAACGCCCGAAGAAACAGCAGAGAAGGACTCAATTTTTTTAAGCCCTCTTGGACGTTTCCCAAACGCTCTCTCGAGACAAATAAGGGGTGTCTCCTGAGGAGCGAAAACACCTTACAGACACCTCGACCCGTTTTGAAGAGGGAAAAGGGAATGGGGGTTTGGCAAACTGGGAGGGGGGATGTTAAAAAACGAAGGATTTGGAGAAAATTTTGGGACGCAGTTCTTATGACCGAAACGGGAAGGAGGGTGAGCCGACAAGGTGTGTGGATAGGATAAAAGTACCCACCCCAGTCCTCGAAACAATAGGATTTGTGGCGTGTGTGTTTGTATGAGGGAGAAAGAGAGCAGGTGAGGTTTAGGTGAGGGACACCCTCTTTTATTACCCCTTCTCCCTCCTTACCCTCTTCCCCTAGTCCTCCCTCGCGGGCCTCCCCTCAATGCGTCCCAGCCAAATGTCCGTCCCATCCTTCCGTCCCACTCCCCCTATCGAGACCAATAAGGTGTCCTCACGGGCCGAATCCTCGGGCATTCCCGCTACCGGACTCACCAAACACTCACGACAGCGAAGCACCCACACAATACAAACCCCCACTCTCTCCTACAAGCGACGTCCAACTGGACCCCTCCCCCTTCCCTTTGGTGAGTCACCACGCCGGCCGGCCGCATGACGATATCAATCGCGACCCTGAACAAAAAACCGACACCCTCCACGCCGGACACTAATGACAGACCGCGGACACCCCTTGGCATGAGCATAAGGTAGACCTGACTTCCGAAACTCGCCCATCTCCCCGACGACCCCGGCAATCATCACTCCTGAGTAGCGGCCGGACGGACCAGGGACGCCACCCGCTTCGTGACAGCATAATCGCAAAACACCCCCCACCCCAAGAAAGAGAAGGGATAAATTAATCTCCTATCCCGCTCCCACCCAGTGAGACCTACGGAGGACACGGGGGCAGGGGTAAGAGAAGGACTGCGAGCGGGGAATGCTTTGGGAAAAGCTCGAAGACGGAACGGCGATAGTCAAGACGGGGAGGCGTGGTGCGGGTGCACCCTGGTGCTCCGGCAATCCGTCTACCGGTGTCGCTACCCTGGAGGCTGCTGGAGTGAGGAGAGGGATAGACCCTCGCAGCCTGGAGGTTGACGAGGAGGGGAGAAGACGCTGACAGTGGAAGAAGGAGATATAAAGAGAGGGGCGCAAGGAGGAACTGGCAAGGGGGCCGAAGAGAGGATCCAAGGGAGGCGGGGGTCCCGGCGCGCCTCGTGGAAGGAACACCAAGGTGAGCTTTTTATTTTGTGGCTATGCTACTTCCTTTTAAATTTCTAATGACCCATTGAAGTACTTTAAATGCCTTCCGTGTCATATTACCTACTTAGCCTCCCCACCCAAGAACCCTGGTTAAGTATATGCCTAAATATTTGCAATGACTGCTACATGGTATTCTTTCTCCAAATAGGGTGTAAAAATGCCCATGTTGTTATTTGTAACTCAGTCACCAAGGCGATCGATGTCATTTTGCAGTATTACGCGGTCATTTACATGTGCTACCCGTCTTTATATAATGTAATCATTAGCAAAGAGTCTTATTTGGGAATGTAAACTGTTTGGTGGATCGTTTACGTAAAGTAGGAAGAGTAATGGCCCTACAACACTACCCTGTGGAACTCCTGCTATAAAACTCGCCTCTTTTGAAAATGCTTCCCCTATTTTTACCTTTTGAGCTCTGCCTTGAAGAAAATTTTTAAAGAGATTAAGAATTTAAAGAATGTTCACACAAATGGAAAAACTTATGATTAATTATTTAATGAGATAATAAGGCTAAAGAAAGCGGTTCAAATATGACTTCACCGAGAAGGAACACGTGACAAACTGACACGATCATTTTCCTTCGATATAGCTTCTTTGGCTTTGAACCTCAAAACTGAAAATGAATCGCTTACAATATGCAAAAATTAACATTTTAATTGATAGTCTGCCGATGAATAATGAATTTTAATGCGTACAGAGAATAATTGAGATCTTGAATTGAATTTAATCGTAATTGTATATTCTCCTTTCAAGAGATCCTCCGAAAAAAGTATTTTCTACACATTTCTCCCACCAGCTGTCTCTCTTCCACAACCACAACTAGGAATTCATAGTTGGCATCCTCTCCATCTATTTCATTTTTTTCAATTCTTCCCCAACCTACGTACATTTAAAAACTCTCAATCTACGTCTATGCCCAGCCTCAACGACCAAGTTTCCGAAACATGCGCTCCATATTCAAGTTTTCTCTAGTCTTTTCTTTATATTCCAATTAGGGTGTTGTCATCAACTTCCGCCTCTTTGCAAACGCTTAGCTAAAAAGCAAAATATCTTTCAATGCCACGATCACTCTGATCACTCTCACCTCTCTCAACCAAAGCACTCCCTATATAGGTGAACTGTTCTACCTGACAAATTTATATTCCATAAATTTTACATTCAACTTAGTCCTTTTCTGGAAAAAATAGAACATTGCATAGAGGAAAATTTATTTGGATTTGGAAAAAGGAAGAGAAACTTTGGGAGCAATCCTTGAATTACGCTTAATATTAAAAAAATAATTTAAATGAATAGAAGCACAAGCATTACTGTTATAAATTTAGTAAAAGTAACCTACAAGGTAGAGTGGGACAAATTCTTTCACAGTGTGAGAAATACTGAATTCGATTGGAAGTGCAGTAGGCTTATTTCGAATGTTATTGATCTCAAAACTTTGAAATTGATATCAAAGGGAAAATAAAATTGATTAAATTACAAAAAGAGCAAATGGCAAACAAAGATTCGAGTGGCAGAATTTGTATTCAATTTATTTATCAAAGAAGCTATAGTGATAATGAAAGATAAAACAAATGGCTGTAACAAATTTCAAAGAAACTGCGGGAGATGCCGCAACAGTAACTTTTAACGGAGTCATCCGCTAATGTGCATTTCAATGCAACAATTTCAGAGTGTAAAAATTATTCGCCTTGACTGGGATACGAACCCAATCCCTCAATATCCGGTCGAGTGCTTTAGCCACTTAAGCTACCGAGGCGTCCTGTCAAGGCGAATGATATTTACACTCTGAAATTGTTGCATTGAAATGGCTGTAAATTAAATGGAAAAAACACCCGCAGAAATAGTTGTGCTATTTTATTAGAGTCAGAAAAAACATTGGAAGTGCAATGAAAGGCTTTAAATGATTGCAAATTGAAAATAAATGTAAATAAGACAAAGAAAAAGTCAATTTCAAAGATGATAGAGGAAAGAAAAAATGAAAAACAAATCAAAGGAATATAAAGTACTGCAGTAGTTTAACTGGATTGCATGATATCTCATACAAATAGTGATATGATAGGGATATACACCAGTAATATGTGTAGGTTTAGAAGAGAGAACGTATGGCAGAAGAAGTCTTCCAACGACTTATGATCAACAATCGTATAGTTATAAATAAGAAAGGATTTATTTGCAGTGTGGTCACATGCTTCTGCGAAATCTGGGGTATTAAAAAGCAAGAGTGGAATAAAATAGAGGATGTAGAAATGTGGCTATGGTTCCAGCAAAATTAACTAATAAGATTAAAAACAACCAAACTCAAGTTAGGAAAGGGGTAAAAGTAACTCTCAAGTAGTGAAAGAAGTGGAGGAATGTAGATTATTATTAAATGCTATGTAAAAATTAAAATCAAATTTAAATACACCTTATAATGAGTACAATTAAGTACGAGTAAGTAATGATTGCGTTAAAATATCCCCGAAAGTAAACTCTTTGCTAGAGGATAAGAAATGTAGCATTAAATATGGAAAATAAGGTATGAATTCAACTGTCTCAGGCACAACTTGGTGAAAATTCATGAGCACTGAGTATGTGAACTACGAGTAAACAATGTATATGTCCACCTAATGTGAAAATACTTTGAAAATATACATAGTTCATTTATTCAGCGAAAATATGGGTTTCCATTGCTGTGAAGAAATGAAAAGAAGAACTTCTGACTAGTGAATATGTATGCAGCGACAAATCTTTGACTTTAGTGATTGAAAACAATTTTTGAAGCCGCTGAGGTAGAAGAACCCACTTTTACTCACATAAATCTGCAAACCTTATGAGGAAGGAATCATGTCAAGCGAGAATCGAACCCTCAGCCTCCAGGTTAACAAACAAGGATGTTACCTCGCCCCTGGCGAGCTAATGATGGTGATAACTTAAGCAGTCCAAAGGCTATGAACCTTTTCTTTTAAGTTCCATAAATCAGGTTGTTTTCAAAAGAGTTCAGTGACTTCGTCCTCTCGGCATTTAGCAGCGTTGGCGCTACCTGTTTTTCACGCATAAAAAGGAGAATGAATCCCACAAAGCGCGAGTGGCAACTCGTGGCAAGAGCGTAGGAACATGTTTGGAAAATGTGAACGGCTCAGTAACCGATGTTAAATTTTCACGCCTACCTGCTACAATCGTTATAGGAAATTTGACTCATTCCACATCTGTGATGGGTTAACCATTAGCAAGAGTCAACCTTCTATGTCAAACAGTTGATTTTACATTTGAAACCAGTGTGCATTTTGACTTGAAGAGGTGTTCCCAGACCTACGAACTAATTTCTTTCAATGTTCTGGGGCAATAGTTGAAACTAAAGAATTGATTCGGTAATATTTTGATTTATTTCTTTATCTCAGTACTCTAAACTACTATTCATAAGTACTATATATATCAACAATAGATTGGGGATGATCTCCAACAAATATTACTGATCGCGTGATTTTCATCTTGTTGATCATATCTTATTTCCTTCAATTTTTCATTAATTCTACCTTCCTTCATTTCGTCTGAATAGCTTAACCTATTCTTTTTTCTTACCCACGTACCAAACCTCCTCCCTTATAGACTTCTTACAAACCTCACTATCTCTCAATATCTTCTACATCTGATTTCTGGGGTTATCTGGAATTAGAGCGCACAACTTTCACCCATCTTCCATCATTGACTTCTCTATACCTAAGAGAGTACATTGGTAGATTGTGTTGAATGGCACTTTCATACACTTTTATGTGTATATGTATGTATGTCAAACACACTTGAACTAACTTAAAAACGCCAGGAGATGTCAATGAAATGAAATATTTCAGCTCCACATAATTTCTGCCAATTTTCATTTTTTCTACTCCTCACCCTTCGAGCTTGTGTTCCACTAAATTATATCATCAAAATAATTGTGATAAAATAGCAACTGCAAAATAGGACATGATATTTTATGATCGCTTTTATTTGTCTCATCATAAATTTGATTCTTCACCAACTTTCGCCAATTCCTTCTTCATTACTCATTACCTCACTATCTCATTACTTCACTTCCGCTTCATCTAATTATCTTGTTACCTTTGGCAGGTATACATATCTATTTTTTTCATTTTTAACGGTACAGGTTTTGAAAAGATTATGAAAAATTTGGTGGCGGAAAAATGTTGCCTATATTGCGATATTATATGATGCTAACTTTATCGAGGTTGAAAATGCTACCATTTCCAACTTGAAAATATATCGGCTTAAATATAAAGTCTCTATCTACATAAAATCTTGCAATGTTTAATATTTATTAATGTTAAATAATTATTTAGACCAGTAGAGTTACTTGTTTAAAGACTTAATATCGTATCGTAAACTCCACTCGAAATCTGTGACAGAATCAAACATATTCCAAAGCAATGAAACGTCCAAGACAGGGTTCGAACATCACCTTGAAATTAATCGGGAAGCGAGTTAAACTTCATTCATTTCTTTCAAGTTATTTTATTTAGCTACTAAAAGTAGGTTTTCGGCGGTTCCCAATGACTACATATTATCTTCTATGTATTATGAGGACTTCTTTTGTTTGCCCTACATTAATCCTTCCATCATTTCATCGTTACTTCTTCCAACCTACGTGTTACCAATAAAGCCTATTCTCTGCTTTCCTTCACTCCGCTTAACCAACATTCTACCTTCTATCACGACCTTCAAAATTCCAATAACTTTCAATAATTCCTCCATCTACCTTTCCCATCTTCTTCGAATTTTCGTTAGCAAATTCTTCATTTCGGCCGCTTAATTTCAAATTTTAGCTTTTCTCTTCCTCTCTGTCCAACTTAATTCCTCTATTCTTCGCCGCACCCCCGTATGTAAAGCGTACAATGTTAAACTATCATCTTACCAGGTTACATATCTATACAACGATATGCTTTACATTTAACGCCTTACAAATCTTTACTTTACGTCTACACCTAGTGCAACTGTCATCAGTTCGCTTTTTTGAAGTTTTTATTTCGCTAATTTGATTAATTTCCTGATGCCGCAAATAATATGCGCACCTTTTTCTAAAATACTTCCGGAACATTAAATGAATCACTCTTAACGTGAACGGAAACAAAATATTGCTCAAAATGAGGTTATTTACATGAAAATAATCGGTACTCCAGGAGAAAATGTGATGAAACATTGAATGCACGACGCGGTTGAATTGTTTGGCTGATGGTTTCAGCCAATCATTTGCAGCTCTCGAGGTCACGTGCAGGAACACACATTTGGATTTCGGCTCAGAGAGTGAGAGAGGGAGGAAATGCAAAATCGAGTTAGCCCTCTCGGGAAACCTTATTGGGTGATTTTCAGAGCTGTGTCTCGAGAGCAGGGAGTGTGTCTCTCCCATTACCAGACGTTAAAAAAATGGTGGTCATAAATCCTGAGATATCATAGCGCAAAAAGAAATAGCTGACCACGACCTCGAGTTTGTGGTCATGTTAGTCATATCCACGTGAAAAAAAGTGTGCCAAATTGTTCAATCCCCGGGTAATTAAGTGTCATTTTTCATCCATGACCACAAAATTTAGTGATATTCATCAGTCAATCGACATTGTCATACTTGAGGAGCAATTTAATTAATCGATTGCAGGGAATGCAAAAAAGATGTTGATTGTCATTATTATGGTTACTTTACCGTGTAAGGTAGGTTTTTGAAGGGCACAGACTGATTATCACTGCATTCCTTAGCTTCGTCTAATTAGACACAACCTGATAGGTCACACTACATTGAATCCCTCTTCAATTCCGTTTACTTCCGTCCTTCCATCATTTAGACCAACCTTTTGTTACTCCTATTTCGTCAGCCTAACGTTCTCTTCTATTTTACAGTCTTCAACATTCCATCGCTAATAAAAATATATATTGAATCAATAGTTACTGACTAATTTGGATTTCTCCAAAAAAACGCCATTTCCTCCCCCACCATGTACGTACTTCATGTGATTTCCAGCCCGTTTATTTTGCCTCTATTCTTCCCCACAACCACATCTAAAAAACCTCTAATTTGCGCCTTAATTCTTGCTTCAACAACCACGTATCCGTGCAGTGCAAAACTACGCTTTATATCAAAGTTTCTATTAGTCTTTTATTAAAAACGTCCCAATTCCCTCTTCCGTGTGAGAAGCTCCTTTACCTATCGCAGTTCATCCTTCCTATGTCCCAACTACAGTGACCATCTTGGTCCACTGTCAATCCATATGCCCTCTGTCAATCCACTGTTAAGTTCGGTGAACTGTTTCAATCACTCTAGCTTTTGTCCTCCTCTTTTTATGCATAGCTTAGCCCTCCTTGTAAAAGGTAAAGGCTAAGGTAGACGTAAAATTATAAGGGTAAAAACAAGGGTAGATGGAACATTTTGCCAACTTTGGCAAATATTTGTTGAAAAACCCTGAAAAATTCATTTCCGAATCCAAATGGCATATTTTGCACGATAAATTCTTGGGTGAGTTGAAATATTCGATCACTTGGAGTGCGCAAACTACTTTTTCCAAGTTATTTGCCAAAATGATATCTTAAAAATTGAAGATGCTCGTGCTGGGTTTTCTAAGCCTTCACTCTGTAATATTCACCATTTTAACACTTAAAAATTTATTTTTCTCTATCACTTAAAAACGGTACCTAGAAACTCCTTTTGCTACAATTCCAATCAACCTTTCCTGATAAAACTTTGTCATACATAGTAACAAATAAAGAGTGGTAGCAAATAAAGTATACTTTAAATGCATATAACGCTTAACCAATTCTTCATGGATGTAATATAGCATATACGTAATAATGATTTCGATGGTTTAAGCCTCAACTCTTGAAATTTCATGTTCATGAAATATGAATCCATGGTACAAAGATACCCGATGATGACGCCGAAGCATTTAAACTAGTCGGATCTTAATAAAATTTTGAGGATGACTACACTATGTTCATCATTTCATGAATATATAATAATGAACTTTTGGAAGCGCACTATATGAGTAAGAATTGCACATTACTTGACTTATGTCTTTCACTTCGATTCCTCGATCTGGTTCACCACATTAAGCAACCTGAAGGTTGCTTTGATTATGGGTGAAGCTCACCTCGTTCTAAGCTACATACGCCATTTGCAAGGCACGATTAGGATAGGTGGGTCAGTTCCTTCCCGTGTCAACTTCGGTTTCCCAATAATATCTTTTTCACGAGAAAAACACAGCTTGGGTGAACATAAGAATTGGAATCCAAAATGAGTCACCCGGGATTGCACCCGGACCCTCTAATAGCTCAGTGGCTCAGCACTGTACCCTATGGATTGAACCACAAAAATCAATACCGCTACGAGAACTCGTGGGATTATGACTCAAACACTGACTGCCAAGACCACCTTTACCTATAAAACATGTAATGAATTTTTGTAAAAATTATTTGAAATCACAATAGATTGCGATCGTTAACTCTAGTTGCGTTTCTTTTCAACGTCCACTCAGAAAATTTAGCTCAAAAGCCTTATTTTAACTATTGCTAAAAGTCATGGCTAGACGAAGGTTGACTGATGGATTCACTGAAGGTCACGTTCACTAGGGTAAGGCAGTTGTTGCGAGCAGGAATGAGGGATTTTAACTGATGGAGGAATGTTGAAGGCAGATTTTAGGAGACGCATGTCTTTTCGAACGAATCGACATTTGTACGTGTTCCCGTCCATGAATCAAAATCTTTTAATATATTAGCAGCGATACCTCGAAATCAAAGAAGAGTACGAAATGTAAGCGAAACGTCTCAATCACTACCTTCTCTTCTTCTTTAACCAATGACGATTTCTAAGCACAAATATTCTTGATAGTTTTACATGGCCGATATAACTAATTATATAACTAATTATATAAGTAATAATTCGTGTGACATTTATAATCTCAGTAAAAATACTCAAATCAGAGACACGGCCATCCTTTACCACCATATTGACGCCTTTGTTGCAATCTATCATAGACTTTATCCGTCTCACACATTATACGTAACTCTCTCTCTAAATCCTGCGTTTTTGGACCTGAAATTCTAAGATTTTGGATAAAGAGTAGAAAATTACAACTTTAAATTTTGCCTTTTCAGCGTTTGACTTTAGTCCAACTGAAAACAATGGATTAAAGAAACCTTAGTGAGAAGAACTTTTAATAAATGTGCGAAGAATAATTGTTTCAATGAGGCTGTTACTTACTTCCTATGGTAATAAAGAACGGATAGCAGCAATTTTCCACTACAATTTATAATATTCAATAATATCAACAGTTCTTATAAATGTTTCCTTCGTGAATATTGGTAATAATTTTCACGCAAGTATCTGCCCTAGAATTTATTACGGAAGCTCTTTGAATGCATTTTAACAGTGAGGTACTAATGGTAATTGCGTGATAAATATTATTATTCTATCATTATTTGGTGTCCACGACAAAATGGTTAACTGCTAGATACAACTCATTTAACCGAGGTATCTCGTAACTTTCGATGCTAGTCCACTGGGTTAGTTCACTAGTTTTTAGCGCACGACTCATAAGTATCTACTAAGAGAATGGTATACTGTATACATTTCACTACGTGGATATTGAAAGAGTAAAAACCACAATACATGCATTAAGAGACTACGCAAATAACTTTAAATTTAATTGATGTATGCAAGAGTAAAATGAATTGTGAACTTATGGGAAAAAACCACTTTAAGCCGCGTATTGATGGTGCATTGATTAATATTCTTATTAATTATTTATTTAATGAAACTTTAATTTATATAATTATATGGCTACAATTTTTAAATAAATCTTGGCTCTTTTACAAATGACAGTAGAAGTTATTATTATCAATTTTCTGATTAATTTATGTTGTAGTTATCGGCACATTCATTGCATAATGAAACGTAAATTTTTGTTTTCACTATATGAGAAAAAAATAGTGGCATACAATTTGAATAATATCTAAGATGCTTTAGGAATGATTAAACATTAATTGGGATCACAGAGACTTGTATTTCGGTTCCAGGGGATCGAGATGGTGCGGGGGCTAACGTACTGGCTTCCCACCCTGAGGGCGCGGGTTCAAATCCCGGCGGTGTTGAATATTTTTCAGAGGTATCTCGATCCCTACTTGAGGTGCTTTGTGGAGGGCACTTTGAGTGAGTACGCCGTCCGTCGGATGGGACGTTAAGCCGCGGACCCCTTGGCGCCTTTCGTAAAGAGTAGGCTAATGCCGACGCCGGGTTTCTCTCCACCCTTCATCCTTTCCTGTCCTTCCCCTATGGCGCAAATGACCTTAGCTGTCGGTCGCCTCCCCTCAAAACTACTACTACTACTTCGGTTCCATATTATTGAATTTTTCACAGAAAAAAATACTCTTGGCATTTTGTATACATACCAAGAAAGCATGATTACGTGAATAATAGTTTTTTAATTCCATTCTCCCATTTATTGACCCTGAAGTGGACACATAGCTCATTCTTTAAAGAGGTACTCTTGTCTCTGAGTCATAGTGTGGATCGACTTAAATCACTTTTGTCATTCCCGCTCGAGGTAAGAGTCATCTTTCGAGGAAGCGCAACAGGTAATCTCTTTAAAACCGTAACGTAATCTTCATGTGCCATCATAATTGTCCGTTGCGGTTGAAGACATCTATCGACCTGAAAGCCGGAGTCATAAGAGTGGCCTCAAAAGAGCAAGGCAATTGTTTTTTCAAAAATCTTACACATGGACATTTAATTTCAATTTTAATTCAAATTAAAGAAATGAAATGCATCTACAATAGTGACGTGTCCGTTTAACTTAGGCGTTTGAATACTAATTCCTTTTTCACTTCCCTCTTTCAAACTTCCGGCTTCGAACAAAACTTTTAAGTTTGCACTGAAGGTTAGAAGTTATTGCATGTTAAATATGTTGTTATTTTCCCTTAAATATTATATATCCCTAGAAGATGGATGTATAAGTCTCAAGATCTATAAAAAAATAACAGAAATGTTGAATGAAATGCAGATAGGCAAAAAATGTGCACCAGAACAGTAAAGATGAAACTCTAAAACTATAACCTTTACAACTTTTCTCACGTATAATTTTACTAGAGGGACTTCCCCCGAAGTCTATATTAATTTCCATGATATATGTTTTAATGTTTTCATAATATATTTAATACATTTTTAGATAGTTTTGATTGAAATCATTGATGTTTGTAAACATAAGTTTTTTATTCGGTGCACCATTAAAATCCCTTGATCTGCAATTATGTAAAATATGATGCAATACAATTAATAATTTTTAATTTATCTAAGAGCTTAAATCAATTTGTTCCCCAGAATGTGCATGATACTGTTAGATTTAATTAGTTTAAAGAGATGTGAGTTTTCATGAGCGTGCACCTTTCATGATCTGTTATATCCTATAAAAGTTAAAACAACTAAAAATTGCTAATTCATAAATTCAGAAGAAAATGAGTGTCTCAATGAGTGACCTGAATTATAAAAGTGGGAAACTTTAATACAGTGTTATAACAGGTCACGGTAGCTAATCGTGACGAACTAGACGAGATTCTTTGTAAAAGCTACTAAATATGTGACATATTCAATGGAGATTGGACCAGTCAGACTTCGGAGGCACAATAATTACAATTCTCCCCAAAATACCCCAGCTTCAAAATGAACTTAATTGTTTAAAGATATTCCTTAAGAGTAGGGTATAAAATTTCATCAAATATTTTCATTTTAGTGCAAATAGTGAGCATGAACAGGTATATTAGTAATATTGTTCAAGATAGGTTTGAATTTTTCATCGAATATTGCAAAGCATGTATATAAGCGGATATTTGGCAACCAATTTATTATCGAGCAACAGGTTGAGCGAATGATAAGTTTAAATCGTGTCAAAGAGGAAAAATTCTAACAATATGCAATATTTTCTTGCTGGAACATTGAAAATAGAGCAAACATAAATTCATCATCCTCTCGATAGCGATTAGCCTTTTAAAAAGACTGGCGGTATGTCAACTCAGTTATCATAAACAATAGTAAACTATTAACATTTCCCAAATGCATGATTATGGTGATACACGTATGTTTCACCGTCATGATCCCATGACCATGGCAGGAACACTTTGTTGCCTTTTAATATTTTAATCAGAGTTCACTATGATTAGTCAACCCATATTTCATGGCATCCATCATATCAACATGACTTGAGGCTGCTCCAAATTTGATACTTGGTACCCTGTTTAGCAGACAATTACTTATATTAATTGTACGCTTAATAAATTATTTCTGGTCGACATAGGTAAGCACAAACAAGACGAGTGTTTGAATATTCGTTGACTATTCTTTCGGTAAAAACAACACTATGCCCTTTTCATTAATGATAGTTTTTCCTAGTTTTCCTATCTCTTATTACTTCTGTGATTGTACAGATCAGATTAGTATGTCTGAAAGCAAGAAATACGCAAATGATGGCAATCACAGCGCAAATTTGGAAACTGAAATTTCTAATTCATTCCGAATATTTCCTTCATAGCATAATAATAATATAATGAACTCTGGCAACCATTATCATTTATTTGTCCCACTATTGATGTCACCATGTTGACAATATTTTAAGAAAATCAAGAGAAAACTTTTCAAAAAACCATTTTGGAAATTACTCGTAATACTATATATTAACTAAGGTGTCTCAGGAATTGGTTTAAATTTGAAAATATACTTTTCAAGTTAATAAATTCACATGTTCATTGAAATGATACTCCCGGAGAAATACAGCCAAGGCGTAGTGGAAGGGTATATGTGTCTTTATTATCCTTAGAAATATCAGTGGCAGGGATGATCAATCAAGATAGAGTAACTCACGACGGATAGGTCAAGGGCAGGAGCAAAGATAAAAGTATTGGACGCGGCAAGGCCAGCTGAGCACCTATGCCGTAGTCTCAGTGAGGGGCCGGCATACAGGTAGGTGCCCAACTCAAATTGCGTGGCCATTGAACGTGGTCAAGTCAAAATCACTATAATGGAATTCACTGACTCGCGTGGATGTAGTACCTGGCAGTGAGGGAAACGAGAGGTCATCATAGTTACAAATCCAAGTTGACATGAGTGGGAGAGAAAACAGAAGAGAACTGCAATCGTTAGAACAGATACCTTGGGGGTGCTGAGGACAGTTGAGTCAGAAAATATTTAAAGATAAATAAAAAAAGGTACATTAAATACTCAGTTTGTTTTAGGAGAGATAATGAAAGAGGAGATTATTGGATTGATAGCAACATAGCAATTTGCTGAGGGGGGGGAGAGAGAGTCAACATCGGATAGTCGTAGGGTTGAATAGAAAATGAGAAAAGGGGGGCTATTCTAGTTTTCTCATGGAAGGTACGTATCATTTTAAGATTAGGCAGAATGAAATATTTGATACAACCAGTGAAAATGGAAATATTATTTGAAATTTGATCATTTTTACATTGGCTATCGTGTTGTGCTGCGTACAAGACCTATTAAAAATCAAAATTAAAAATAAGATCTCGGTTCAGATAGATGTTTTTAAAATCTGAATTAAGGCAGAATAGCACATCCACGCTAGAACCATTGAACAAAACACGAAGACGTTTCTTTCGTTATGCCATTGCATTTTCAATGCGTTGCATTTTTTAATTTAATCATTTTATTAATACTTTATTTTTTAAATAAGTTATTATTATTTCGTATTCAATTAGTTTAGCTAATATGCCCATATCATAGGAATAGCGTGGTTAGCGAATTGGGGGTGGGGGTGGGCAACGGGAGTAAGTTGGGGAATTTCACTTACAACTGCTGTTTTCAATAAACATGTGGAGAAAATGTTAATGGAGGCATGGGAATAGATGATGAAAGGAGTAAAATTAGAAGTGGAAATTATTAAATCAGTTTTATTCGTGGATGATCGAGCGTTGCCTAACCAGTTAGCCAAAATTTTACAAACAATACCATGCGCATTTTACATTCAGTGAGATAGATATAGGGAGAAAATTAAACAAAAAAACAACGGCAATGAGATTCTAAAAAAATAGGAGGTTTAAAATAAATATTAAAGTTACAGGACCAGCGCTAAAATATGTAGAAGAGTTCACCATTTTAGGATTTTTTATAAAGGTGGAAAAAGTAGTTCGAGTATAAAAAAGAAATGCTGCGTAAAGTAAAGTAGCTTTAACAAAGAGGTGGGAGTCGGAGACATATACGAGTAAGTTAAGTAAATACAAAAAGAAAAGACCAGTGAACTTTTTAATAGAGAGTCTAGTTTTGTATTGCTCAGAAATTTGGTCGTTCAGTCTAGACAATAGATGTAGATTTGTGGCCTTTAAATGTGGGTTTCGAGGATGTTTTGAAGACAAAACCTGTTGATAGACATTTAAAGAAAGGAGAAAAACTGGATTTAGGAGATTTTGAGAGGCAATGAGATTCAGAAGATGGTAATCGAAGAGAGAATGCTGGAAAAACGAGGCAGAGAGAGGGAAAGGATGGGTATTCTTTATGAGATCAAAAGAGGTAGAGGGTATGAAGGAATAAGGAACGAGTTATGGTAATATAATTATAGAATTTAAGTAAAATGTGTATAATGTTAGATCTTAATAAGTACATTAGTGTGTTGCCACGGGTTCCATGAAAAACCTAGTGTACTACCTAAACTGTGCACTACTGCAAAATTAAATTAATCCAAGGAGAAAAATGTTTAAATATATTGCTCGAAGCTATACGGAGGAGTTACTATCCACCCTATGCGCATACGCATACTTAACAACGTCATGAATATAGGTGGAAACAAAGAGATCCCATCTCGCCACTCGTTCACAGGTACCATTGCTCCGAAGGTCATCCTGTTTTGCCAGCCCATCACCTCCGGCGGCTCCTCAGTCCGCCGCCTTGGCCTCTACCGCCGGCGCCTCGCCTACCTACTGCTCTTTGCCCATCCCCTTCCCGTCATCCTCATCGCCCTGAGCGCCGTCTGCATCTTCCTCGCGGCCACAGCCTCCCTAGTCCTTAACACCACCGGGGGCGAAGGCGGGCCACCCGCCGCAGTCGTCCCAGCCCTAAGGACGAGAAGGAGGACGAGCAGCTGAGGCAAGCATGGCGGGCATGAGTCAGTCGAGGGAGAACTTGATCCAGAATGGGGGGCCGGGTGGGGTGAGCGACCATTTGTCTCGGGACTTCTTGGCGAGGGACTTGGCGACCCGGCAGAGGGAGAAGAGGTTCCTATTGTCCGCCGAGAGGGGAGACTGCGCATCCGTTCGGAGGTTAGTCGTACCAAGTTTGCGTCCAAGACCTCGGGCTTTCTCATCTTTAAGGATTCCATGGATTTGTTTAAGAATATCCGTAGTTTTATTCATAATTGTATAAAATTATATTTAATTTCTACGCACTTTCACCACACCAGTATGCTAGCGGCCGATATGATTCTCTCGATTCATAAAAATGTCATATTTTCTCAACGAATAGACAATCTTATAGGAATACTCGGAGAATTATCAGCCAAATCAAATATTAGACTTTCCCTTTGGGTATTACTATTGGTTTTAATAAAATTCAAATTAAATATTTCTCAAATATCCGACACTGCGTTTGAATACCTGCCTTCCAACGAGTACAGAATTATTCTATGAAAAAGCGCCTCTCAATCTCTACGTGTGGTGAGATTAGGTTTTGACTGAACCCGATTTTAAACTTTCAGTCGGGTAAAAGTGTTATTAAATAATGTATGTAAAACGACCGCCCCTCATAGGTTTCTAAATCCACCACTGCTTCAAACAGTTAATCATGTTTCTCCCGATAAGCAATTCAGTTTAATTTTTGCCGTTATAAGTGTTGTTATAATGGTTTTCTAAATGTGAATTTTTATTTATTATTGATTTATCAATTCAAATGTTAAATTCAATATGATATGGACTCTATTAATACAACGAACTTCGAGTTCTGGGGATTTTCCATTTATGGTTGATTTCTCTATGATGCGTGCTTAACAACAGGTGGCTAGGTCGCAAACAATAAAGAATATACCTATAGCAGTGAAGATATTGAAAATGATTTGCAGTGACAAACTGGATATAATTATCTAAAAATTATTTCATAGGGTTAACTCTCTTCTTTCCATATCCCTATAATAAATAAAATTAAAATATTTTGTTAACTTTTCGGTATGCTTACTTGCTACGGAATATTCTGCAAGTAACTATAATTTGAAATTAATAACATTTACTGGCAACATATCCATGTATTTTTTATTTATTCTACGAGAAATCTTTTGCATTGATTAACTACGTTGAAGAAATATTTAGAAGTAAAAGAAATGTTTATACCACAATTCCAAAGAATATCTTTAGAACTGTAATACCTATTGCGGACGCAAATAGGACTGGCCCTATTCTTCCTAAACATATGAGATTATGCTAAATGTTTTCAAATTATTTCAATCTAATGTCAGAATTATTCATTTTAATATTATATTAATTAATTTTATTTCATGCTCAACAATGAATAAGGAAATAACATTATTTTAGGTCTTAGCTAAAAGGAGCATAAAAAGGTATTGATTGGAATCATTACTTTGATCAATAAAATACCAAAATTTGAATCCATGCTCTTTGATGGCATTAAAAAACTAGTATAATTGCTGATCTACTTTACCGAACAGAAATTATTCTTTCCATATTTAGATGTATAATCTAAAAAAAAACGATAATTCTTGTAGTTGTGTATTTTATTTTCGATTACAGGAACAGTTGCAAATGGCTGTTGAAATTATACTCATTTTACATGTTCTTGATTGCATTCATACTCATAAACAAATGATTGACATAGATTTTCTTCCAACAAATCAGCTTTAACTTATCATATTATGCGATCTTAAAAGTTGTATTTCATTATCATGTCACCATCATTAATGTAAATTGATTTTCATTATTATTTAAATAATTTAGGCCAGATAAATTGAAATTTAAGCATGTAAAACGGTTCTGTGGCGTGTAAAGTATCCTTTTGAATATATTTTTTTTATAAAAACTATGACATTAAGTTAAACCTAATTATATGCCGCAATACGCAAATATCTTCCGGATATGAAAGCTTACACGAATGGTTGAAAATTTATTTTCCACATAGACTGCTAGAAGAAGCCAAAGATAATCCTGAACTGCTTGACATCAACTGCGTCGATTCCCTCAACCGCTCCGCTCTTATTGCTGCCATTGAAAATGAAAACATAGAACTTCTTCGTATCCTCCTCGAGTATGAAATCAAAGTAAAGGTATGTCCTTGAGTTCTATAAAGTAGTCCCTTCGAGTTATTCTCAAATAAAATGAGAAAATGCATTAAAGGAATGCTTCATTAATGTTTTGCATTGGATACAAAACATTGATGTTACTTAATGCAATAGGTGTCAATGTTGAAACTAGTTTTTTTTTTCTTAAATATTTTCTGGAAGTTTGAATTGATATGTTCCTTATATTTAGAAGTACCCAGAGATGATATAATTTCTAATGATACATTTTAATTAATATATACTTAAGTCTAAACTTACTACTTGAATGACCACCATAGAATCACTATTTATGTTGCAAATATTTTAATAAATTTGCTCATGCCTGTAAAAAGATGGATATTTCATTTTTTTAGAAAATGTATTTTAAAATACGTAAATGTATCTAAAATAAAATTATTAGGTTGAAAATCGATAATTACTTGCTGCAAGAACAAAAAAGCTTGGAAACACATTTAGTAAACATATAGAAGAACATGAAATGCGATTATGATTCATATGTGCTAATTATTTCAGGACTCCCTACTTCATGCTATCAAGGAAGAGTACGTAGAAGCCGTTGAAGTTTTGCTGGAATGGGAGGAAAAGAATCATGAGCCAGGAACACCATACGTGAGTCAAAACAATTTTTTTTATTCATCCGAAGTAATAACAGCTGTGTCAAAAATATCCATGAGTTAAGAATGAATCGGCGATACAAGAACCTACGTACATTTAGATGAAGGTAACGATGTTTCACTGGAGAAGATTAACCATAGAAGAGGTTACTATTTGAGGTACTCAAAGGTGCGTGCTTCACGTTAGTATGCAATGAGTTTCCATGTAAAAAGCAATGTCTGGGTGTGCTGTTTCCAGGAGCTGACCAAAAAATAAATATCGCTATGCTCGTCATCTTCTTCGACTCAAAAGGCCTTTTCCACAAAATATTTGTGCCTCAGGAAGAGAACGTAAAGATTAAGTTTTACATGGAAGTCCTCGAAAGACTGCAGAAAAGAGTGTAACGCGTCAGGAAGGTGAGCTTTGCCAACCGGAGGTTGTATCACGACAACCCGCCCTCAAACACCGCCTTCCTCATGACCCCGAATACCTGGCCAAACGCAAGAATTCAACGCTGCCCCGTTCGCCCTACAACCCCGATGAAACACTGCCAGAACTATTTTTGTTCACATGAATAAAAATGAGCTTGAAAGGCAACCATTTTGGAACGCTGGAAAATAAATAAAGAGGCTGTGATGAGGTGTTTGAACGAGGTCTTCGTCAAATGCCTTCCTGGAAGCGTACCGCGAAAGGCGCTAACATCTGTGTGTCGATGCACAAGGGTGAACTTTTGAAGAATGTTAGTAATTTTGACTTTGATCAGCAGTAATTTTTTCTCGGTTATTGTTGTACTTACTTTCGGGATCGACCCTGCATGCAATGACATGTGGCCAACTTACATTATTTTCCCGGGAAATGTTCTCAAAAGCCTTGATTCCCAGCACAAAACCATGCCAACCCATTCTACATAATACCGCTTTCGTCCGCAGAAAGTCGATAGTGTACGGTAAGTAAAATGCAATATCTGACGTCAATGAAATGTAGAGAAATACGAGGGTAAGTTAATAAATAAGTCGCAAGAAAAGCTTAGAAGTTGTTATAAACATTTCATTGGAAACGCTAGAAACATCCAAAGTACAGTCCCGACTTAGCTATCAGTGGTTTTCTTCTGCTCGGGCCTCTAAAAAATCATTTGAGTGGCCAATGTTTTGAAAATAATTATGCCGTAGTCTAAGACTCGTCGGCTGCGACAGCAAACAAGACTTCTTGGCTGCCGGCTATCAAGGACTTGTAAAGAGATTGGATGTCTAAATCTACACAGTAAATATAGTAATTTATTATATATAAAGCAGAAAAAGAAATGAATTTCAGGACCTTACTTTGATTGTTATTGCCCCTACCTAGTTTTGCAAGTTACTTATTGACTTACCCTCCTGCATTTTCATCGGTGAACTATCGATTTTGCAATGCTTTTAACAACCCATATCCTTACTGTTACGTTACTCTCTCTGGAGTATTGAATTCTATTGTCATAAACTTCCTTTTTTTCCATCACCAGACTCCTAAAATTAAAATAAAATACTTTCATTTCATTGATTCATCAAAATCATTAATTCCGTTAATTAATCAAAAATTACAAAATAAACTCTCAATCAAGGGGAAATTTTTAGTGCGTAATTAAGAGCCATACGTCTATCGACCATATCAATCGAAAAAAATAATTTTTAGTCATGGTTGGATATTTCAAATTATGCTGAACAACTTCATTTTTTAAAGAATAACCGTGTGTCCCATTTCTTTCAGAGTTGGGAGGCCGTGGATCGTTCCGCATCAAACTTCACTCCCGACATTACGCCTCTCATTTTGGCAGCACATATGAACAACTATGAGATCCTCAAGATTCTATTGGACAGAGGTGCTACACTACCAGTCCCTCATGACGTAAGGTACGATACAATTGAAAAGAGAAAGATTAATTTTTTAACAAATCAAACATTAAATATCAACAATTAAGACTTATTCTTGAAAAAAGGCATATTGATAGAAATTTTGAACACTCTTTTGCAATGATAATGGGCATCTTACTCTCTTCTATGCGGAGTGCTACGTAGACTGCTCAAGTGTTTAATCCAAGTCAGTCTAATCTTCCACGCAATAAATATTAAATCTTCTTAAAAATTAATTTTATCTACAATTTTACATTTTTCATGACGTAACGCAAAGACACCGCTTTGAGTTAGGCCTCTATTAAAAGTGAATAGCGAAAGCTTACTTACCAAATTATAACTAATTCTACAAACATTTTTCACAACAGAACACGTGTGCAGCATCAGAAAGTGTTGGGCAAAAAACAAAATTAAAAATATATTCCATTTAAATTTAAAAATCGTTAAATAAACGCAAAAATGTACAATTTTTTTCTAAAATACTGCAAAATTCTAGACCAAATTATATATATATATATATATATATATATATATATATATATATATATATATATATATATATATATATATATATATATATATATATATATATAAGCTTTAGAAGCTTTTGCTTTCTTAACTGTGGTTTTCCTTTCACATGTTTTCTATTTATATTTTTGTGTTCTCCATTGTGTCGTTCATACTGCTCTCGAGAGTGCTTGGCATCGTCGAAATGTACGTATGTATAATGTATGTTTGTTATATACAGATATATATGCATACATATATAAATATATATATATATACATATATATATATATGTAAGGGGTAGAGCGTTGGACCGGAGGCAACCGGGTTCGATTCCCGGGCAAGTCTCTGGGTACCTGCAGCTCCACCCAAGCTATGTGATTTTTCGGGTACTAGATCTTCCTGGGAAATCATAATCGGCACGGGAATCGGCATCGGAATTTACATCAAATTAACACACAATAATATCTTGAAATTTATGTTTAAAAATACTGCGCTTAATAATATTTATTTAATATTTCATGTACTTAATTAGAATCATTAATTGTCTTTGTGCGTTTTTATAAAACCTTCATGCAATGCACGCATGTAACGTAAACTTGTCTATGTTTTAGGATACTAATTTTGAGTTTAACATTTTCGTTACAGTAGCCACTTTGGACAGCCTCTGGAAATGCTAATATCAGACTGTGGTGGGCATTTATTCCTAATCAACTCTCTGATGTTAAACAACAATATTTTCTCTCATATCTCTTCCTTTGATTTTTTTCAAAGTAATGTACAAGCTTTAACATATTTCAATTTAAAACGATGAAGATCGCAAAGAAGAGTTAAGTACTGGCTGTGGTTTAAATTTATTCACCTACATCCCTCCTTGCCACACAGATGCGGTTGTGACGAGTGTGTGTCGTCGAGTGAGACCGATTCCCTGCGACACTCTCAGTCAAGGATCAACGCATACCGAGCCTTGACTAGCCCATCTCTCATATCCCTCTCCAGTCGGGACCCGCTCCTCTCTGCCTTCGAACTCTCCTGGGAACTGCGGCGACTGAGCAGGATGGAAACGGAATTTCGTCTCGAGTACAGTGTAAGGCCTCCTCTCCAGACATCTTTCTCTCTTTAATTCGTGATTAACAAATGTGTAACCATATTCTGCTGGATTGAGTTCATTTTAAAAAATTGGCCATCTCAACAAATGCAAATGGATTTGGAAAGCTAAATAATTTCCTAGATCTGGTTCTTCCTCTACCCTTCACATATATTTCACTACTATGACAGTTATGAATGAGTCGTGAACCACTTGAACTTTCATTCCGAAGAATGCTTTTATCTAATATCAAAGGTGGGCCATAACATCATCATATACGTCTCGTCCCCCAGCATTTACAAGCATGGAGATAGATATTTTAAAAAACTACAGTAACATTCATATGCTTAGTTAAAATTGTCAAACAAGATCCGCAATTTATTCGTGACAAAGTGTACGAGTATCTTTGGTACTTCGTGATCAGCCGTCACGTTGAAATTCTTTAATATGTAAAATATTATTTCTAGGAAATGCGAGCAGCAACACAGACCTTTGCAACTTCCCTTTTGGATCATGCAAGGACGTCGTTTGAGCTTGAAACGATGCTGAACCACAATCCAACCGGTGAGGCATGGGAGCCAGGGGAAAGGCAAACCTTGGAGCGTCTTAAACTGGCTATCAAATACAAGCAGAAGCAGGTGAAGTCCGTTCAAAATTTTGTATATAATTGGTATGAAAACTATAATTTCAAAATTAATTTATGCTAGATAGTTGGTAATTGTAAAATTAAAAGAGGTACCAATGAATGCATGAATCATAAGAGGTATGCATAAATACTTCGAACACTACCGAAAAATGTAATAAATATTTAATCTTTAAGCATTTTTAACAACCCATCTACGTTTAAATAGACAGAGAAAGTCAAATATTTTCAGAAAATAAATTATTGAAACCGCTACAGATGAGAAGAATTAAAATTAACTAATGAGGTATCATTGGACGAATTAATCCCCATTAATCACGGTCTAAATCATTGTTGCCACGTCACTGATATGTTCAGTAAGTTTGTTTATTCAACCAAAGGAATACACCTGGCCGTTGAAATATTTTTCGTTGTTTGGGTACATGAATACACAATCAGGTAGGGTTGACATGAATTGAAAATTTTAATGCATGCAGAACTTCATGCAAAATAAAACGTCCCGTGATAAATAACACAACTCTGTTGTGTTATTTATCACGGGACGGCAACTTGGGAACAGTACTATAAAAGGATGGCTGCAAATATACCGGACGGCGAACTTCAACAAACAATTCTTAAGCGACGAGGTAACTCTCGTTTGGTGCGGCTCCTGTCGCTCCCTCAGAATGTGCTTTTACAATTGTCATCAATACCCAATTTTAACATGGACAGATTGGTGGGATTTATGCGTGCTGAACCTTCCGCATGTATTCGGGCAATATCCCGAATTTCGACAGTGCCGTGTGAAAGATGGCCGCAATACATCAATTTTTCGATGTACTGTGGAAGATTGTTGGCTAGACAAATTCGGGAATTAGCTTTATTTAGTATTTGTAATGGTTTACCAGTGGATATTTTTTTGGCGTGTATTATGTTTTATCGTGTAATGCCGTATGATGTTGGTAAATTGGTTACTATTTTCATTGTAGTTTCGGGGCGTCTGGATTATATTCCATATGCCATTTATTTTGATTTGAAAAGGAATACCATTTGGGATTATAACCGACAACGTTTCACGATGTCTTGGGGACGTGGTTTCCGTCGTCATTATCGTGGCGTTGTCGACTGGGTGGGGGGTCTTCCGGTTTGTAGATAAGGGGAAAATGGGCGGGGCTATTTCCGTACGCGCACTAGAATAACCTATGCGCGTACGGAAATGAAATACTTAGAAAATTTTCACTTCCTTTCAGGACATCGAACGGGTGGGTTGCAGTTTTTCGTAACCCTGAGCGATCCCCAGAAAAGTCTAACTCGTGTTGATGTGTTAGATGTTTTCAGAAGTGATCTTACAAGTTATTGTATATCTAAAGAAAATTCTGAATCATCTAATTCAGTTGATTATCATGTACATTGCTGGTTGAACTTTAACCATAAACTGTGTTGTGCACAAGTCCGTGAATTGATTGAATCATATTTTCCTGGTGTTAATGTTGATGTTCAACCTTGTAGATCTGCGAGATCTTGTTTAAAGTATATCTCGAAGGAGGACACTGGTTTATTAACAAATGTAAGTATTAGTAAATTAAATTTTAATTATCGTTTATTTCATTGGGCTTCTAGTAATGAGAAGTTTTCTTTTTTGCATCCCTTTGTAACGGAACATCATTCACGGTATAAATTTTTGCAATCGTATTTTAATGAATATAAGGCTAATGCGAAGTGTCCTTTAACTTTTAAAAGTGTGGAAGTGACATATTTGGGATGGGCGTACGAGGTTGCGATTTGGTTCAACGAAGCCATAAAAGACTTTTCTCATAAAAGGAGTCAATTGTTTTTATATGGGGATAGTAATTGTGGGAAAACGTCTTACGTTGAACATATTCTTGGTTCACGTAATATGGAATACGTTTTCCTTCCTGATGTAGGTAAATTTGCTTACCAGGATTTGTATCCTGGTTATCATAATGTTGTTTTGTTTGAGGAGTTTGACTGTAAATATCATTGCACGTCTATGTTGAAGCGTTTGTTGGAAGGTAAAGCTTTTATGGCCTCGGTGAAGTGCGGGTTGGCTAGACGAATTGAGTTTAAGGGTCTTGTTATATTCGTTTCTAATTATGACAGTTTTACCGAAGAGGCTCTTCGCAACCGAGTGAGATATGTGGAGGCGACGAGGCCGTACTGGCTTGAGGAGTTTACGAACCTAATTCATCTTCTCGTTATATAATAAAGTATGCTTCCATCCTTACAGTTTGTCGCTCATCCGAACGTGCAGCAACTACTGGCGAAGATATGGTACGACGGTTTGCCTGGGTTTCGAAGAAAGACCATGGCTGCGCAGCTGTTGGAGGTCGGGAAACTTGGAGCCAGCTTCCCCATCAACAGCCTGTGCTCCCAGTTGATGCCAGACTCGGAAAAAGCGAAATTCATGCAGAAGCCTTTCGTCAAATTCATCTCCCATTCCTCTTCATATGCCTTTTTCCTGAGTAAGTGTAGAGGCCAGATCCGCCAAAGGCCCCATCTTCGGTGAGGCCAGTAGTGGATCTAGAAAATCTATAACGGTCAAAAATCTATAATATATCTATCTATGATATATTCACTTTCACCTGAACCAAAATAATTCTATAAAACTTTTTCCTAAAATTAAATTGAATCAGACTAATTCAGAGAGCGCACGCACCCAACTAGATAATTAAATGGTCGGGACGTAACAGGTATTGAAAAGTAATATTGGGCAAGGACGTAAATTCATTAAACTTATTCTTTTTACCATCATTAAAACCAAAATGATTCCCCATACGGTGGCATTTCCCACCTCATATTTGATTGACCCAAGCGTAGAGCTCAAATTCTTTCGCTGACCCTCAGTTCAGGTGTCAATTAGATAACATGAAAGGGTTAATCCATTAACGACATAATTTATTCATATTTTTACCTATTTATGCCTAGTAAATTTAGATTTATTGCTAATATATTTTCTCCACAATTCTTCCCAGGCATGATTAAAAATGCCTTCAAGGTAAGGCAAGTTGACATCGAACAAAATAGTATTACTACTTAAATATTCACGTATAGATTACCCTCTGAAAATAAATTCTGCAAAAATTGTCAACTATGATATATACTTTTATAATAATATGTACTTTTAAAATTAATGGGTATAATTTTACGGTAGAATTTGGCAGTAAAGCTAATGCTGTTACCTTAATATCTAAAAAATACTGAAAATTTTAATATTTTAAGCATATGATCGGTAAAAAATTGCGTGCAACTATTTACAGTTAATACTCAATACAGATTTTAACAAATGATCGCAAATTTTTAGTTATAGCGTAGACAGAAATATCCTGATAAAAATTACTTAATATAAAATAATATTTTTAATACTGCGACATTCCTATGGCTTTTAATACAGTTAATAATAATATTTCGAGTCAATTTAAGCATTTCATCAACATATCCCCTCATATATCAATGCTACTAAGCAATTCTTCCCAATAGTTCTAAAATATAATGACTGAAATTTAGATTTAATCAATTCATTTTACAATGGCTTTCTGCGATTCTGATTGCCAATTTCCCTGTATTTTTAGTGCTGCTGGGCCTTGCTTCTCAACGGGCTGAATATCTGGTGATCGAATGGTTTGGTACCGCATGGATGCAGACAGTTTTGGAGGACTGGAAACGAAGGGAACGTGGCTCATTACCTGGCCTGGTGGAGTGGGCTGTCATGTTATACGTTATCAGTTAGTTTTAAATGATTAAATTAGCTAATTATAAGCCAAAGCACATTCTGAAGTTTAAGCACAAATTGTTATTCAAAATTAGTCAGATATCATTTATATTATTCATTCTACGTCACCATCAATATTTAAATCATAAGGTTGGTTTTCCAATGCCCTCCATTCTTCTCTATTCAGTATCAATTCCTTTGTCCTGTGATAGCTACATGGTTTTACACCGTCTTAATATTTCCTTTTTACCTATCTCTTGTTCTACTGTACGGGATATTCCCTTCTATATTTAATTCTATTACCTTTCTAACTATTTGTGCCTCAAGGTGTTCCCAACTTATGTTTATCTTCACCCTAGAGTTCTCATTATATGGTCCTTTCCTCTTCTAGTATACAATACTTCTTCGATCGTCACTTAGTCTTTCAATATAATCTTCAACGTTCCTCTACAGCACCAAGTTTCATTGGTTCACATTATTCGCTGGCTCACTTTTCCCAAGTTTCATTCCTCTGGTCCGTAGAGTGAATTGTTTCATACGAACATTTTGATGAGGTTCTTCATTGTTTGCAACCTTATGATCTTCGACCATAGTATTGTCCTGTTAATCATGAACGTCTTTTTGGCCGGAGCTTTTTCTCACTTGATTTCGGACCGCAGATGTAGCTTTTGTGGTTCCCACAAGGGGAAACCTCGCCACATTCCGTCTAAAAGGCTCTCTGCAGCTGGAGCTATGAGCGCCTAGAGCCGGCGCTAATGGCGCCGGTGGCGGAACGCCAGGGCGTAGTTCTGATGGATCGATCTGGGCTCGTCTCAAAATTATGGAATTGAATTACCGCATAACTCTCAAGTTCACCATCATGCTTGATCTCTGATTAATACATTCCAAGTTATACTACCACCACCCAGGTAGACGAAGGATTTCACTTTCTTTATTTAGTCTCACTCCTCAAAGTGTGATACTTTCCCCCAGGTTCTGTCTTCCACACAAGAGAGCTTTAGTTTTGTCCTTGATAATATCATATTCACAAAATACTTGGTCCATAGTATTCAGAGTTGCTAGCAGATCCTCTCACGTTTCTGCTTCTACTGTAATGCTATCTGCGAATCAGAACCTGCTAATTTATTCACTATTCGCCATGAATTCTTTGATGCTCAAAATTTGCGCTTCTTTTATTCCTCCTACACTCCTAACACGTACCTTGAGCAGCTTGTTCCATTTGACGTTGTGGAAGGCCAACTCAAAGTCCACAAATGCCACATATCATGGCATGTCTGAACGTAACTTTTTTTCAGGCAGTACCCTCAAGCTTAGCCCCTCTTGTTCCTCGGGGTTTCCTTCCAAATTGGTTTGCCGTGGGACTTTCTTCTACCTTTCCTCTCATTCTTCAGCTAGTTTTCCAAGTGCTTTTGATACGTGAGACATCAGATTTTATTGGAAATGAAAAAAATAACTTTGTGATTCGACTGAAAATTTATTACAAGACGACCCGGTTTTCGACGTCCAACGTCCTCTTAAGGTATCCTGACGTAAAAAGTCGGAATCTCAAATGCTCGCTGATCTGAAGATGACGCTTAACATCGAAACCCGGATCGTCTCGTAATGAATTTTCAATGGAATCACAGAGTTACTATTTTTTAATTTCCAATATGAATCGATTCCATAAAGTTACGCCGGCAACCATCAATTATATCAATCAGATTTGATGTCAGATAATTCTTCGTATTTACTTGTTCTAAGTTCATTCGGTATTGTAAAAATCAAAGTCTCATTGAATCTATCTGGTAGCTTCTCTCTGCTGTAGCTTAATTTGTGGGGGGCTCATTCTAAAAAGGGTATCCTTTACTTTGGACCCGAATACCTTGATTAATTCTCCGTTTATTTCAGTGACTTCTAGTGGCTTGTTTCTTCAGGTCCTTCACGGCTCTGTCGAATTCACTTTTCAGTATCTCTGGGCCGCGTTTTCTTTCTTCTATCCCGATTTCGTCTTCATCTTGAAATGGTTTGGGCCCTTGGTAAAGTTTTATATCTAACCCTTCATCACTATTTACTACCTTCATCTCTCACTATTATATTTACATTATTA
Source organism: Hetaerina americana (assembly GCF_022747635.1). NCBI lineage: Eukaryota > Metazoa > Arthropoda > Insecta > Odonata > Calopterygidae > Hetaerina > Hetaerina americana. Next base: position 64,284,582 of record NW_027287427.1, read on the forward strand.
TATAGGACGCTGTGAAATTTTGTTTTCCTTCTTCCGAATTTTCTGTTCCCCGGTTCATTAACCGTTTCCCTTCTAATGTTGCCTTTGATTCCATCGCTCTAGCTTTTTACTGACTCTTTGTTGACCTTATTGCGCTCTTGCATGGCTTGGATTAGTAACTTTTTATAATTTTTTTTTGTTCCTTCTATTTTTCTATAGATAGAACAACATCTGCCTTTTTCGTTTTTCCTCCAAAAACTTTGGGTTCCACTTCCTGTGCCACTTTCCCCATCTTTTTATATAGCATTCAAATGATATACACACTAGGTTGTGATTACTATTTATATCTTGATTTTTCTCGCTACATAATTCTGTTAGTCTTTCTCCTGCAGCGTTTTGTTTCGCCACGCTGCTTCCCTTTCGGCCATTTTTGATCTCAGCGTTCCTGTCTCCCATCGCAATTAGGTTCTCCTTTCCTTTTACTTCTCACCTATTTGTCCGCATATTTCTTATATTTCTTCTTCTGAATGCCTGGAAGTTGGTATAACCACTTCCACTTGCACTCCCTGACGTAATTATCAGAATTTTCTCATTGAATTTGAAAACGTGACTCCACGGTGAAAATTGATCATGGTATATGGAGTAGAAAAGTTAATTATTTCATCACGTAAATATTGACCTAAAAGGGGATGAACGCGGGGATAAAAGCTTTTCTTTTTGTAATATTCCTCATTTTCTATGTCAAACAATGCTTTTAATTTGCCTATTTTTCTCTAACCACTTTGAATGCATTAGAAGTAAATTGTGAATAAAATCAACAGTGACGTCATGATCAATTATATGCGCGTATACAAAATTAAATAATTTCTTCATCTAGTCCATTGGCATGAATGTGGGTCATATCATTGTTTTTTATATTTGCCTCGAAAATATATGACTACATGAGTAAAGCATTATTCCTAATATACTTCCATTGTATAGGAATACCAAGACTAAATAGGCATAATATTAAAAGCCAAAATCCAACCTCCGTAGATAGTATCCGTATATTAAGCAAATATTCTCCTTCTATTATTTTTAGGCTTAATATGGAGTGAAGTTACAACTCTATGGCAAGATGGGTTACTGGAATACATATCGGACCTTTGGAACATTGTGGATTGGATAACAAATATATTTTATACCATATGGATTATGTTGAGAGCTGTATCATGGTTCATAGCATTGGTAAGGAAATATGTGTTAGAGAACGAATCCATACGGTCCAAATTTCTGAGCAACGATTTAAATTGCAATTGTAATACTACTCATTTATAGATCAATTACATGCAAAGGCCTGAGTTTCGTTGAAAATTAAATGCATAACTAGTTTACTAAAATTGATTTGACTATAAACTCAGTAAAATGGCGTGACTGTGTTAAATTCAGTGAATAGAGGGGTACGATCAAAATTTTCATGAGAATGAGGCTCTTTATTCACTATTATTTCAAATTTTATTCGACCTATTGAGAAAATTAAAATGTGTGATTTTCGATGAAAAAAAGATTGCGTAAATTATTACGTCATGAGTACATGGAATATGATTCTCATTAGTCTCGTGGCACACTACCGTAAGAACATGGTAAACTTATTCCTCTCTGTATAAAAAAGGCTTTAAAGGTGATCTAATAATCAATACATGTACATAAAATGAACATTTTGGTGAATTATTAGGGGTTTAGCAAAACATCATATTCTTTGGAGAATTTTTACTGCCTTTTTATTTTCATTCATATCAATTAAGCCTTTCACTCATCAAAACACATTATTCGTGTGTTGCAGCTCACTATTACAATAAAAACAGTCAAAAATTTTCATGGAAGTCGGAGTGGTTTCACCCACCTTAACACTACGCTAACAAGTATATATAATTTGCGAACTTTTTTCGTTTTGTAGAGGGAATATTGGAAAGGGGGTAACCCTTGGTATCCCAGAGAAGAATGGGATCCCTTTGATCCAATGTTACTTTCAGAGGGCGCTTTTGCAGCTGGCATGATCTTCAGGTGAGACATTTTGCTTATTTTTGGGTAAATAAGGGCTGGGTATTTCTTAGAACATTTTAATTAGATGTTACTTATTTTTTACTAGAGTTCAAAAATATTTTTTTTATTTTTGTATAACTCTTTTGTATTTTAAAAAATAATTTTTAAAAGTGTTCTCTGCGTCATTCTTACCCTAATACAAGCTAATACCCTAATACAAAGAATTTCTGACACCACGTGTAAAACTGGACTCATTTTGTCCTTTAAGTCACCATTGCCTCGGGTATCACCTCCAACCTAAGTTTCCAGAGCATCGATCTAATCAAATATTCGGTCTAATTGAATCTTTTCCTAATTGAAGATTGAAAAGGGTAATTTTTTCTTAATCATAATACTCTCTATTCTAAACTCTGATACGATTTAATTATCTGTAGTAAAAAAGAAAACCACCTCATAATTAATTATTCAGACTACTATGGAAATAAATCCCTTCTTAGCTAAATAACTAATTTGTAGGTGAAGACAGAATCATTGCCATTTTTGTAATTATTCTGCCTCATGAAATATTTTATACGTTAAAATTTGTTCAAAATTTCGACGAGTAAAATATGAAAATGAGAGGATTTTTCATGAAAAATAATACATTCCAGTATTATTAATACTTGCCTTTTGCAATGGGTAAATGGGCGATGAATGATGGATCACTAATGGGAAAAAGCCCCGTGGCCACGGAAGAGAAGAATATATACAACAAGGTCTAAGTACAACAGCCAGTAGGCAGTAGAGGTGTTTGTTCCCGGTGAGGAGTTCGTTTCAAGAGATAGTTTTCACTTAAAACAAATTATCAGTGCAACTGGGAACTATTTCATTATTATTTACAATGAAAATGCTGTGGGCTAAATCAAGAGAGAGAATTCTAAGAAACATTTTTCAAGATTCAGCCCACTGGGGTGAACCATCATGCCAAACAGTGGCAGTGGTAATTCTGTCGTCCTCACTACAATAAATCCTTGGGCAGTCCAATTAAAGAATTATAAAAAGGAAAAATAAACAGTTACAAATGTTGACAGTATTAAATCTTAAACACCATCGTCGATTAATTCACGGTAATGGCAACACTTTGTATTTATATGACCGAATTATTTTACTAATATTTATGAAATAGAAAAAAATTAATAAAAGGATGCACTTGCAATAACGAGGGAACTTTCAATTCGAGAGAAGCAATGAACATATTCTAGTTAACAATTTAACATTGAGTGTAGCATAAAATTATTAAATACGTTCTTTGATAGAATAATGTGTCTCATTTGATTGATTTTTGGACGACGGTGTGGAAAAGAATAGAAAAATTAAGTTTTTAAAGAGAAAAATGAGAAAGTACTTAGAAGTGTAGTTGAAGACTATTTTAAAGATAAAAAGATAAAACGTGAACATTACATATGAGATATGCTCAAGGCTAAAGTACGTATAATGAACAATTTAATGGAAAGGTAAATGGCAAGACGAGAATGATATGGGAAATTGATATGAGGGCGGCATGAAAGGGGCAGTTATGGGGACCTGAATAAGGCAATACCGTAGACCCAAATCGTTTTTACGAATATTGTCCAGAAAGTAACCTCTGTTATGCTATAAAAAGTCTAGTAGAATAGATACAGAAAATATATTATTTTCATTTCAAAACTATGCATCGCCACGATTTGTATACACATTTTTTAAACATTTAAATATTCGTAATATCTCTGAACGAATTTTCAAATTCCTTCAACATCAAATTCTGCCGCTTTAAAATCGCAGCCAACCGATTACGGCATCTTGAAGTTCCTCGTCGAGAGTAGCAAAAAATAAGCAGTAGCCTAACTTTTCACTCATGTCTCCATGGAATAAAAGTGCAAAAATCGGTGGACAACTTTCTAAAGATTTCAAATATCGTAAAACACCTGTTACCACGAACTTTTCGTCAATTTTCCGGAGCAGTTCATTGTTCACCGCAGACGGACGGCCACTTCTGTCATCATTATGGATATTTACGTTCACTCTTAAACTAATTACAACACTGACTCACGACTCATGTCACTCATCACGTCTGGTCCGTACAGAACACAAATTTCCCGATAAATGTCAGCAGCTTTGAAGTTTTTTCATCGGTAAAAACCTTATCACTGAACGACCTACACATTTTGCGTGATTTTCAATTGTGTTTTTCATTTTGGCTCGCTATTGTTAACTAAGGACAAGCCGCGCGACCATAGGTTGAGGCGTACTGCCTTCCTGTGTGCATCAATACAGCAATAATTCGGCTCCCTCCACTACCTCTCAACCTACACGAAAACGAAGTTTACTTTCTGGATATTATTTTTGGGATGATTACCAATTATAATATATTTCTAAAATTAGCAAATAATTTTAAAGTCATAATAGATCTTTGAAACCATTTAAAAAGCGAAAATATGTTTTTGGTTTCAAAAAATCTTTAGCATGGTCCTCCTGTGTTGGTTGCTGAATCAGCGTAAACGAAAAGTTCCTTTTTATACATACTTGCCATGTCCTATTCTGGCTATTGCTTAACTATGAAAAAATAAAGCAAAGGAACAATATTTTCGAACGGTATGGTGTCTTGAATGGTACCTCATTGGGTAGAAATCATGATTTTTGTCCAGAGTATTTCGAATACAAGCCGTGGGTGACGCATTTCAACAGTCCGATTTCGAATTCAAGCAGGGCGGTTTTCTAATTGATAGCAATCCTAGTAAAACCGAGAGGTAGCACAGGAATAAAAAGTTACCCCACCACTTTCAAATACTGAACTTCACACGGCTCTCACCTGGTCTCTCGAAACCCCACGATGATGATAAAGAACACCATCAAAAATATAAATAATGAAATTTTTATGTATTTTTTTTACTTTAACTAAAAATATTTTTTAATATAAATATTAATTCGTTGAACTATTTTTCCTAGTTTTACTTAAACCCAGCCCATATTTTTTTAAATCGTCCACATCAACAGCGAATAGTATCATAATCAATTCACTGTAGCATTGGAAACATATATCTACTGCTGAGATTATAGTAAATCCTGCGCTATTCTAAAGAAGAATGAAAACCATCAATCGTTAAACAAATAAATAAAAACATAAAAATCCAGCATCAATGCTCTTCAATTAGTTGAATTAATAATCTCTGGAAGAAGGAAGATTAAGTATTTACCAAGTATAAATATTTTTCAACTAATTATCACATACATTGTTTCTTATTTATCACATAAATGTTGGGAAAGTAGCTAAACACGTATTATTAATTTGAATACACGAATAAAAATGATGCTTGAATCAAACTAATACCAATTCAGAGAATAACCTCTAATAAATTGGTTAAACTGCCCTGTAAACGGAGAGGACCAAAATTATCCATATTCTAGTAAGAAAATTCGAAGGGAGGAGAAAGTTGAATCGCTATCCCTTGGATATCCATTTATTTTCTATGGTATCGTTAATATCAATAATTTCACGACGTTTCTCCGTTACATTACCTAAAAAATGAACAAAGGTGGTGACTGGTTAGTATCTATTCTTATGTAAAATTATATCTTAATCGAGTTATTACTGTTCTTCCATTTTGACGAGTCCAATCGTAAATATTCACGATTAATGTGTAGCCTGGTTTATAAAAAAATTCATTTTATTAAATTAAATATCAATGAAGGAGTCGCTAAAACAAATATATAAACTATATCTTATTTAACTTATTTAATATGTAAAGTTTTCATGACTGAGTGAGGTGATGTGACAGAGGAAACTTAAAATGAGAAATGTTAACTCTAATGAAGAAAATTTAGCATTATCTTCCGAGTTAATGTTTTAATGGTTTATCTTGAATCTAATTCAAATTCCTAACATTCACCACTTGTAACCGCAGGTGTAAAATAATGGGGTCGAAAGCGATAACTGATGCGATGTAATTATAGGATTATTTATTGCCTCTAATTTTAAGTAACTCTAGTTATTTCCTTAGAACTATAGGCTGTCGGTTTCACGGAAAGAATTTTTTTTATTGATGTTTTAGCGGAGTGGATTTTATGCTCTATTATACCAAAACTACGTACTGTGCGAGAATTTAAGGCTTTGTAATTAAATTTCACATTAATAGTGATAGTAATTATGACCCTGTGAAAATTATGTAATAAATGTTTCATGTTTCTTAAAATGAGAATTATCGGTGTGAAATTGATACCTAAATAAACACGCATAGCCTTATTTTCTAAGAAGATAGATTGCATTTAAATCGTTAAATTTACAGCTTTAATGAAGTTTCATTTGTTAAACGCTTAATAAGTTTGATTATTTCAAATGTCCCCTTCTGTTTTCAGCTTCTTGAAGTTAGTGCACATATTTAGTGTCAATCCACATCTTGGACCGCTGCAGATATCCCTCGGAAGAATGGTGATTGACATCCTGAAATTCTTCTTCATCTATACGTTGGTGCTCTTTGCGTTTGGATGCGGTGAGTCACGATATTCTTTTCATTTGCTTTCAACGTGACTAGAGAAATTAAAAATTTCAACACGAATGAATTCTAAGGCACTAAAGCGAATTGGAGCATTACAGAGTTAACTGTTGTAATTCTGTATTCTTTAGTTTTATGTGTGAATTAAACTACCAACTCATCTCCTCTTTGGTATCGGTTTTTCATTTGCATTTCATTTGAATTTGATCATTAATGGAGTGCCATCGTGAATGCCTTTGCCCATAGAGAGAGACAATGCCTTTTCTTGATGATCTGGATAAAATCGGTTAGTTTACATTAAAATCGGTAATTGTGTGTTAAACTTATATTTTTACTTATTTTTTACGCACTGCATAGCACACGTATCACATTCATGAATAATATCGAATTCGGGAGTTTAATGCGAATACACGTTTAGAATTCTATTGAGTGCACGGCATCATTCTTCCCCTGATCAATGCTTGCGCGGGTGGGTACGTTACCAAGATTTTGCTTGCAAGCTTACAAAAAAAATTATACTGTATCCCACTATATTTAACGTTTGGCGTTATAATTATTATAAGTAATTATATTCTGGTCAAAATTGACGCCCCAGAAACTTTAGGAAACCCCAGAAATTTTAGGTAAATTACCACACTTTACCGTGTGGTAATTTACCTAAAATTGGTCTCAATTTTCTCGTACTCGTTTCTCAATTTTTTTTATAAGAGCGCATATTATTATATAGATTGCACGTAAATACTTCGAGTGAACACTCTATGGACAGGATACATAACTGTAAAAACCGAAATCTTTAATATTCACTTGAAACAAATCAATGAAAGCTAGATTCGAGATGAATCGCAATAAATGTTTCCACCGCAACCGAATATTTACTGTTGCGAACATTTTTTTGCGTTCACTTTTTCTGAACATTTATTGAAAATGAATTAATCAATTGAGACATTATTACAAGATTTTCCGTCATTTTTATAATTTTAATGGAGGGTGCGGCGCTTAAATCCGGACAATCACGCGTTTCCTCGAATGAGATTTCCTCGCCGGGTTTGCGAAACCTTCCCCAGACTTCGTCGATGTATTATACTTAGCCACAATATCGTAAAAAGTTAATGACATTTTACTAGAGGCCTATAGCTTTCAAGAACGCCAATCGTGACCTCCAGAGGAACTACGATATGGCGGGAAATTCAAATGTAAATTTGTCCGGATTTAACTGTCGTGCCTTGTGTATAATACCTATTAGTTAATAAAAGATTTTGCAATTGAAATTTTTTTAATTTAAAAAATGTTGATATACCAAGTGACGATTATTAAGGATCTAATGAAATTAACTCTACAAAAATGTAATTTCTATTTTTCCTTTTTCACTTATTCTCCTCCGAATAAAATAATTCATTTCCTTTGGAGGAGTACATAGGAGAATAAAGTGGGGTGTATATTGCATGACACACCCCACGGCACACCTCAGGTCTGTTCACCTAAAAATCCATGAGAAAATATTAATGAAAGTTCGTTAACTTTGACAAGAATCTTGCATATGAGATAACAATCCCTCCTTTTTTTATTTCTTTTGTTCAATTGGTTACATTATTAATGTTTTTCTCCTAACTGATTAATATTCCAAAACCTACTCTCAATGCTAATCCATTAAATGTATCCAGTTGTCTGATCGATTTTATACCTCTTCTCCGTTGATGAATAAAGGCATGAATCAACTGCTGTGGTATTATGCCGACTTGGAGAAAAAGCGCTGCTACCATCTACCTAGCGGACTAGCTGACTTTGATAATGAAGAACTGGCTTGCTCAATTTGGAGACGGTTTGCCAAGTGAGTATAAAGGTTTGCAAATACATTTAGATGCAGCAATTTTATTGCATTATGAGTGGAAAAAGGCGATGATGAGAATTGTCACAAAAATTCTTTGCCATAACATATTGTTCACATTAGTCTCCTCTCTCTCTCTCGTATTTAAATGACCTGCAACGCTATGAAAGTCGGTTTAAGTGACGCATCTACGTTAATGGAACTTTGTTATTCATTGATCGTGCTTCAAATTTGGCAAAAATATTTTAATGGATATTTTTGTCAATATTTCTTTAGTTTCACAGAAAAAAATTATTAATTATTTCGAAGAATTCATTAAATTGATATTCTCCAAAAAATGCAAAACTCTTTGTCGTTTATCACATGATCTCGTGAAATACTTCATCAAACCTCAATTTCTTCTCAAGTGGAAATGTCTTTCGACAGGTTTCAACTTGATGTCCTCCATTGCCCTCCACCCTGAGCACCTACTTTAATTTGACTGCACACTCTACCATTTCTTAACCCATCAAAACTTCTGATCCTTGTTCTTCCCTTTCCTCTCTTTCATTCAAAGTTTCCTATGATGGCTTTTCTTAACAAGCACTTTCGCAGAACCATGTCCAAATCAAGATACCATTTGACTTTTTGATTTTTCTTAATAGTTTTCATCCCTATACTATTTTTTTCAGACTATTCCTCTCTTTAATTATTGTCATTGCTTTGTTTAGTGTTGGTTGAGTAATAACTATTGATGGCAAAAACATTTGGATGTTAGTACATAAACGTTTAATGAATCTGCGGGTGCGCATAATCTTCATTGAACCTGGGCATATTGAGTGATTTTGCTATGGATCTATGAAAATAACGAATGTTAACTTCAAAACTTTTCAAATTTAAATTTATCTCCCATGTTTAAAATTTCCATATTTTCACTGTTTCAATTGTGGATAAGCGAGCAAAATTTTAATCAACGATGTGAATGTTACCTATCTCTCCTAACAGCCTATTTAGAGAGTCAGTTAATTGCTCTGAGTAATTCGTATTCGGGCTGATTTCAGCGGGCCCCATTTATAGCACTAAATTTTAATGAAAAAGTACAAGTTTCAATGAAGAATAAATTCAACCCTTCATAGAGATAAATAAAGCGCAGTTTCATCTATAATGCTTTGGACTCAACTATTTACCCCCGACTATGTTTCGCACTAAGCAGTTCATTGAATTTAAAACACTGATACTTCATATTTTTAATCATAGATTAGTTATAATCAAACTAAGAATGGTCAAAAGATAGTAAAGTTATCTGAGTTATCAAATGTGGATTTTACCCTTTTGACACAAAGAATTTGAATTATTTATCTTTTCCTGAAAAAAGACAGTTTAATCCTTGACGAGGCCTCGTATTTGACACAAAGTTTATGAAAACACTTCAAATATTTCTTATAAGTATTTGTTTTGTCATTGATTGTGTGAGTAAAATACTAAAACAACTGCGTCTTGCCCTTCCTACAGGAATAGAATAAATCGTTAGTAATTTTGTAGCAATGGCATAGAATGAACTTGAGATTGTCAGTAACCTCCAATTTTGATAAAAGTATGCGAACCATCGGAAAAATACTTTTGTAGTAGAATAAAAACCTTAAATTGATAATATATACCAGTGACTAAAATAAAAATCCGCAAAGCAACTTAATTCCCGTCAACCTTGTGCCAAATTGATTGCATAGGTCATTCCCAATTCCCATTCAATTTACTAATTTTCCTAATGATTAAACTAATTTTCCTAATGAATAAACTAATTTCCTAAAAATAAAATTATTTCCTAAAATTAAACTAATTTCCTAAAATAAACTTATTTCCTAAAAATAAACTAATTTCCTAAAAATAAACTAATTTCCTAAAAATAAACTAATTTCCTAAAAATAAACATTTCCTAAAAATAAACATTGCCTAAAAATAAACATTTCCTAAAAATAAGCACCTCCTAAAAATAAACTAATTTCCTAAAAATAAACTAATGTCCTAAAAATAAACTAATTTTCCAATATATATGCGTGAATTTACTTTCGTCGAATATTATTAATTTCTATATTTCATGCCCTTTAAAAGACTTAAAATGTTTTTTTAATAGTTTCCATGTAATGTTTTGCATATACCGCAAAAAGTCTAGTATTTCAGACTTAAGAACTTCTTTTCTCTATTAAAATGGGTGTACATTTCAGCATTTTTATTTTTTGTTCATGAAATATTGTTTGATGACGCCATTTCTTGTTTTTTCCAGCATGTTTGAAACGTCGCAGTCCCTTTTTTGGGCTAGTTTTGGACTCGTTGATTTAACGGCGTTTGAACTCACCGGCGTGAAGAGCTTCACCCGATTCTGGGCTCTCCTTATGTTCGGATCGTACTCCGTGATCAACGTGATCGTGCTCCTCAACATGCTTATTGCTATGATGTCCAACTCATACCAAGTCATTTCCGTAAGTAATTTAAAAATATTTATCAATACAGCGTTAATATACATTTTCAAACGAGAATCTTGAACGTGTTATGGACTAAAATACATGGTAACTAATTGTATTTACAAAACTAACATACTTATAGACTTATATAGGTACTTAAACGCACGTAAACTTCATACTTGCCCGCCTGTATTGTGAATTAACGGTTGGGTATGGTAAGAGCTTCAAATTTTGCTTTCTGAATTACACTTTAGGTGCGCATAGATTTGATTTTATTATAATCATGCTTGTTACGAGGGTAGAACGAGTTATTGTACTATTATCATATTAATCCTATCAGTAATGCATCATGTCTCTCAACTCATTCTGGTGGTCCATTACACCAATGTATCACATGGCCACGGTCAATCCCTCGGTGTCAAAAATACATTCTCGTGCATTGCATCTTTCTTTACTTTTCGCCATAAATTATCTTAGATTTTAAGGAAAGTTAACTTCATCTTATTTAAGAAGCAGCTTGCAGTAACACTCCTGGCACGGAGCAATTATCATTTCTCAAAGAGCGGAAGGAGGTATCGCAGATCTTAGTGTAAATTACGTTTCCTGGAGAGCTCAAGTGGTTAAGAGCGTCCGCCCGGCGAGTGGAAAGATTCGGAGTTCAAATCACGGTCTAGGAAATATTTTTACATTCGTGATCTGCTTGATTCCGCCTTCCTCACCTCTCCTGTGTCCGTCCTTTATGTGTGTTCCAATCCCTTTTCCTTACATCTGTTTCTATATAAATGAGTATTTATTCGCCGTTTGGCGGGATTTCGTGTTGAATGTGTATTAGGCCAATGTGGCTCGTCTCTTCTTCTGGCTATGCGTGCCACGAAACGCACTGTTCTTATCCTTTATGGTGTTGTATGATGGCTATACTACTATCCTTTCTTCTTGTGTGTTTTTTATTTCTCCTTTGGTGGGTGAAACAGATCCCTAACGCCATCTCTTGGCCAAGGAATTGGGGCACTTGGTTGCATAAAGCATCGCAGATTTCAGTGTAAATTACGTTTCCTGGATATCTCAAGTGGTTAAGAGCCTCCGCCCGGCAAGTGGAAAGATCCGGAGTTTAAATCCCAGTCTAGGAAATATTTTTACATTCGTGATCTGCTTGACTCCGCCTTCCCCACCTCTCCTGTGTTCGTCCTCAATGTGTGTTCCTATCCCTTTTCCTAATATCTGTTTCTATATAAATGATTATATATATATATATATATATATATATATATATACATACACCTGTATACATGCATATAAATACCTGAATATATACATACCCACATTATGTATAAATACATGTAAATATACCTATATATATACATACCCACATTATATATATATATATATATATATATATATATATATATATAAACACAAATATCATGAGCATATATACAATCGATACTTAGAAATATTTGTATCAATTTGCAATTACAGTTCTATGTAGATCAATTGAGATACATTTCAAGTCGGCACAAATATTTTACCCTGTCTCATCGGCACCACTCACTATTCATCAAAAAAACAAAGAAAATCTCAAGTTCCAATTGTAGCTATATTCTTCGGAGCAGAGAAAACCCCATTTTACGGCCGTGCGCAATCGATCCATGTCCTTCCCCAGCCACCTTCTGACGACCCTTAGTACCCTTTCCACCCCCTATTCGCTGTCACTTCTGCCTCCCCTACTTTCCTAGCAGAGTCCCTACTCCCCTCACATTTAAATCCTCCGGCCATCTTGTCGACATTTCTCCCTCGAGTCTCAAGCCATACACTTCACTCTTGGGTCTTCTAAAGCTTGCCTAACACAATCACCTCCTACAGCATATTTCAGCCGCCACGGAGAAAATCCTTCCCCAAACACCAAACGTGAGGCGCAGGAAGAGATATACTCTCGTTTCATCTTGTCACATATTCGTGCGTTTGCATAGAATGAAGTGCCATTTCGAGGATATTGAACATCAGTCATTTTTGTGCATGGTGAGAGAGATTAGAATTCGATACCGTAAACAATTGCACTGCGCATCGCATCATCTATGATGATGCTTCACTGAGTGGAGTTTAACATGACAACGAAGCATTTAAACACATCATTACCGCGTGGTGAAGGGAAACAATCATTTATTTCACTATGCTGACTTACTTTTTTCAATAGAGCGAGGCATACGACACGACTCAAGATCAATATTACACGAATCAGCAAGGTATTTAGGGTGGGAATGTAAAGGAGCGATATTACACTTCTGAGGAAGCATCGATCAATAAACTCACGAAAGAATCCGAGGAATCTCATCGTTAGTTACGAAGTGACAAAAACAATTCCTCGCACAATCGTATGCGATAGAACAAAAGATCGAAAACTGATAGAAATTAACCAAAACACTTGGGATTCAACGTCAAATTTTATTCTTAAGGCAATAGAATATTAGCAGAGATTTAACCTGACGATCGATCCGTCCGAGAAACACAATGGGCGCGTCAAATTCAAATCAAGGTTCAAAACCAGGCGTTAACTGTCTGACCGATGGCTGTTCCAAAAGCTACGATAAGTTGCCCGAGGGCGACAAGAAAATCATAATTCCTGCATCACTCGCGACCATGTACCACTTCCGCCCGCCACAGGAACGCTCCGACACGGAGTGGAAGTTCGCCCGGAGCAAGCTGTGGATGAGCTACTTCGAAGAAGGAGACACGGTCCCGCCTCCATTCAACTTAATGCCCGGCCCCACCATGCTTGGGTGCCGTGCGAAAAAAATATCCAGTGGATCAATCATGGTGAGCGCAAATTTGTGTTCGGCACAACGAACCCCTCTGAAATTCCAGAAAATTGTTTGGTGCTATTCATTTCTCACACCAAACCGTGCCTAACTATTACGGTTTCCATTTATTGACGAGATAGTGATCATCCTGCTTTAACACGTTATTCAAAACAACAAGACGGAATTAGTCTCGTTATCTTCTAAGTCACGCGAACCCTTGAACTCTTATTGGACTCTTAAGTAATATATCATAACGAATGTACGACCGAGCTCAGAAGCAGCGTGATCACTTTCACGACAATGGACGGAACGAAAGTGATGCCAGATAAATCAAGTACTTACCCATACCCTGAAAATAACTTCTCACTTTCTTTCATTTCATATCATGCAAATGTCTTTTTCACTCTTAATTTATCTCCTTTTTTTTCAATTTTACCAAAAAAAGACTGTCTGGAAAAGTACTCTCAGTCAAGTATAATCAACGTAGTTTTTCTGAATGTTATGTCAATTCAATTTTATGGTAAACATTCCCTGAATATTACAAGGAAAATACTAGACGATTATTAATATCCTTGAAATTCGCATATAAGCACTCATAGTTGAGGGTTTGGCTGGCACGAACTTCTCATACAGGGTCGCACCCAAAAGTGGTAGGACTGATTTTTTTACAAGAATTTTATTGACGATATACTTACATCGACTTAATAATCTTCAAAGCATGCTCCTTGAGCTGCTACACACTTAGTATAGCATTGCTCCCATTCCCCGTACGCCCGCTGGAAATTTTCTTTGGGGATGCCGTTGATGACCCCCGTCGAAGCCTCTTGAACTGCCTTTATCGAGTCAAAACGTCGTCTCTTGAGCCGAGTTTCGCACAAAACCTCACGGAATAACGTTGCTCTAAATTCAGATTCATTTTGTTTTTCGACGCGGACAAAAAACTTGCTTCACTAAAAATGGTGTCCTCACTCAACGACAGCCCGCAGGCGACTGAGGTTGGTGTTGGTCTGTTGCTAAGAGCCCCCTTCACCTTACCCTGCCAGGCAGACCCCCCTCCCCCGCTCCGTTCACGCCAGAGAAAATCAGTCCAACCACTTTTGGGTGCGACCCTGTATTTAAGCTGTTTAATAGCAAATACGGAGTAAACATTATTCAAATTCCCATTCGATTACTAATCATTCCAATATATCTCCCTCCCAACTGTAACTGCTAGCGGAAGTCTCGTGAGGCAGCATTGGATCGACATGACCACGTGATGATGCTACTGGTACGACGCTACGTCACGGCGGAGCAAAGGAAGAGGGACGAATTCGGAATCACGGAAGATGACGTCATGGAGATCAGACAAGACATCTCAACCCTTCGCTTTGAACTCATTGACATCTTGAAGAACAACGGGATGAAGACACCCAACGTTGGAGATAAGGAGACACGTAATGCTTCAAATATAATTTTTATTTTCATCGCATAAAACAAACGCGGGAAGAAATTAAAGAAAAAGCGCAGGTATTTCTAAGAGTTTGGTTTGCATCAACCCGAAGTTGTTGTTTTGATGATTTTCTGTTGTGCTCTTGACTTAATATAGACGATCACGAAAAAATGTCCATGTGAAACTAGTGCACATCAGATTTAAAGCGTTTGAAGAAAAACGCTCGGCAAAGTTATTTTGGGAAGTAATGGAAAATTTAACGTAAAAAATTAGCTTAGATTAAAAACTATACTAATATCATATATTAAATGAAATATATTCCTTTCATATCAATTTAAATAAGGAATGAGAAAAAAATATTCATGTGTTAAAGGAGAATGAATTAATAACAGCATGAAAGCAGTCGGAGCAATAGGTTTATGAGGAGGACAGTCTAAAAAATATATAAATTATTTTATTCATTAAGTTCTGTAGAACAGTAATACTCTTAGATATTATAAAATAATTGAGTTTGCTGTGTCCATTCCCAAGTTAAGCTCAAAAATGCTTTCAAATTACCCTGATGCGTTGAAAATAATAATTTCATTTAAATTTATTGATGTATGATTTTAATATTTGTTGTTTCATATTAAAACATCTTTCAATGTGTCTAATTTTGGTACAGTTATAAATTGTAAGCTTTAATGAACATAAGAAATAATGAGAAGTGAATTTGCGTATAGAATATACATTAAAACATTTAATATATTAATTACTGAGGTTTTGTTTGTTCAGGATGGATAAAACATGGTTCATAATTAGACGTATTTAAGTAATAAAATTTATATGTTTCAAGAAATCACAATTTCCGATACCCCAATATTAATTATGACCTTTTATATGTAAATCTGGCAGAATGAAACTGCTCATTCGTTATTTGAGATCATAGCTCATTATAATGAATTAATTTTTAATGAATTTAACATCGACTCCCATCATCTTCTCGTTTCTCCCAATTTGTATTTTAAACATCGACTTACCCAAAATTTTAACCTCTTCTCTGAATTCAACTCACTCCGAATTCATTTATTTCAGTCATTTTTCTTTGCAAAATAAATATGGTAAAGTACACGTCCTTAAAATCCTCTACGTGCGTGGCCACCACCATTTTATAGCCAAGTTTCCTTTTATAACCTACCTCATAAAAAATAGAAAAAGCTCATCCAATTACAATAATTTCTAATGACTCTTCAGTTAAGGGGGCAAAAGCGTGAAAAAATACTCCTTGAAATTCCAAATTAAAATGTTGTGCATCGTTCAAACTGGAATACTAACTGAACACATTGGAAGGGAGTACAATTATGTACTGACGATTGTAATGGAAGAAACGAGAGAGGGAAAGAATTAAAGAGGAAGGTGGTGATTGTTTACAAGAAGCATGTGATGGGATACGTCAGCGCCATTCATTAATGGGAAGATCTAAGCAGGAAATCAATATAAAATTATGAAGACAATCACATAATTACTTCAAACTTTTAAGCCGTAATATTCAATTTAAAATTAAGCGTTAAACATTTTTTCCACTCTTTTATTTAAATCTCATATTGAAATTTTAAGCCTTTTAGTATCATTGTGTAGTAATAATACCTCAGTTGACAAAGAATAATCACCATAAGCGAACTCTGAAACGTAATGATATGAACGGTATATTGTTGATGATAGGGTGGATATAAAATTTGAAGATTCAATTTTTTCAACTTTTAAAAAGACTAAAAAGGTTACGAACTAATTCAAATTAAAACAATTATAATTGAGCTTGATTATAGTTTAATCCTATGGTTGAATGTTAATCGAATTGTAGTATCAATTGTTTAAGATAAAAATACTTCATTCGTTTGCTTCCGAAGTGAGATGAAGCCACATCATTAATTTTATGATTGGCAGGTAGGAAAAAGGGAACTCTATTCATTGCAAAGATTTCAAATTACAAGGATTGCTGAGCTCTTTGGCCCCACACAATAAAAACCCACTTTACAAACATAATACGTATTTAAAGACGATTTCACTAAAATTGGAAACGGTGAGCTAAAAAATTGTTTTAATGTTGTTTAGCCTATTTATTTATGGATATTACGAGGAATTTTGAGGTTTAAACAAAAGCAAATCATAAAGCAGTTAAGAGCTAATTTATTTGAATAAATTTCGTCTCTGGAATTCACAGCTGAAATTTTTTAAACTACAGTATAATACAAAAAATATCAACTCAAATACGTAATATGTGCCGTGGAATGGACCTTAAGTCTTGTAATCAATGACATTCACGCAGTAAGTCGGGGCCAAATCCTTACCCTCTCCCGTTTACTCACATTTTCCAAGAAGGTAACTTTATTGAAGAATCACAAT
This sequence comes from Hetaerina americana, assembly GCF_022747635.1. Lineage (NCBI taxonomy): Eukaryota > Metazoa > Arthropoda > Insecta > Odonata > Calopterygidae > Hetaerina > Hetaerina americana. The sequence continues at coordinate 64,301,960 of NW_027287427.1, forward strand.
TTGATCTAACATTTATATTTATACGTAAAAACCAAGACAACTACAAAGGTGTACCCCGGGCCACTTTAAAAGTGTTAAAAATATTGCCTAGATATGACCACGATGACCCACCGCGAATCCTTCCATAAGCTAATTCAAGTAACTAAAACCTGACATGTCTTGAAAAAATTGAAGGAAGCATTATATACATCAGGTCAATTTTGTAATTCTAATGTCTTTATTAACTAAACGGCTACTCACGACACTGTTTAAGGGAGAGGTACGGAGGGGAAGGGTGGATTACGCGTCAGCGTATAATAATGGTTGTTATTAATTATGAAGTGCCCACCACAGGACAATGTTTCCCAACCCTCAACTCAATAGATCTCTACACCCTATTAGTTCCATAGTCCTCGTGAGTCTTAAGATGACACCAATAATATCCTTCCCTCTCATCCGAAACAGTCGCTGGAAAGAAGGGGAGGACAATGGAGCGACGTCTACTCAAGGATTTCCAGATTGGTTTCGTAGAAGGAGTCGTCCAAGATGCTATTAAATCTGGAAGAGAGACCAAGGACGTGTTCAGCAGAATAGCCAAGGCTATCGGCAAGAAGAGAGGCAGCGGGAAAGATTGGAACGCAGAGGTGAGGAAGAGGACAATGAGGAGGGACCCGATTGGTAGCACCAACGAGATGGTCATCAGGAGATCTCAGCAGAGTTTGAGGAGGCACATAATCCAAAACGAGAACAGCGCACTGCAGTCAATGGACCAAGAGAAACTGGTCCAGTATAACCCGAGGGTGAACGTCCTCCCTCCCGCAGCCAGGGTAGCCTACGCTAAGTTCAAGATGCCGGTCATCAAGCAGGAATACCGAGCCACCGGCGGGGATGAAGATGGAGATGACCAGGTTTTCAAGGAAGGCTCAGAGAAAACCGAGGAGAGTGAGGAATCATCGAAGCCCCGGCCGTCATCCAGTGCTTCCATAACCTCGGTGGCCAGCGTCATCGCCCGACCGAGGCCTCAGACCAAGAGGAACCAAGAGAAACAGCAGCAGCAGGGCGGTTCTGACGTCGGTGATACATCGCAGAAGCCTCCGGAGCAAACCGGCTCATCCACCATCCTGAAAAAACCCTCTCCGGTCAAAGCAGAGCAGACCGAGGCCAAGAAACCGGATTCCGTCGTCGTGGACATAGAGCCGAAGGAAGCACCGCCTCCCCCGCCACCGAGACCAGCGCCGCAACCGAAAATGGAGGAGCCAAAGGTGGAGAGGGTGGTGGCGGGGCCGAGCTTGGGAGCGCCCGCGGATAGCAAGGTCAAAGCTCCAGAGCCGCCGAAGAGGTCGCCGACGCCGATACCCGAGGAGCCGGCGGAGTCGGGAGGGGACAAGGAGGAGAAGTCGCCGCCCAAAAAAGAGACGGAGAAGCCGCCAACGAAAGATTCGAGTCCGGACACGTCCGGGGAACGGACACGAAAGAGTTCTTCTTCGGATCAAAGTGAACGGTCGACGATACCAGCGACGAAGACACCGGAGCCAGTCAAGAAAGCCGAGCCGATCAAGCCTGGCAAATCCAAGGTCACGGGGGAAATATTGTCTGGCTGGTTGTAGGAGGACGTAGTCTACTGCCCTACCAAGCAAGCCACCGTCCAGTACTGTCGACTCTAGCTTAATAATTTAGGCTAAAAATGGGGGATGATTTTACACTCTCATCCACTGATTTGGTAATAAATATCGGTCCTTTGAACCTATGAAAATCAGTATATTCTCCCGCTCATTTGTTTACATGTATATAATCACAAGTTATCCAATGCATATAGTGTTCAGCTCCAAAGAAAGCGACCAATTAGAAAGAACTTTCATGTGAACTTACTTATATCGGAAGAATAATTCCATCTGCGATGTAAGTTGAACGGAAAAGGTATGTTAAGTTGACAGAAGATTGAGTCTTATGTGTGGCCTATTGACTCATGTGATAGTAAGATTAGTGAAATGCAGCTGAAAATTCTAACCGATTCAAAGTTCATTTTTATTTTTGAAAAAATACAATTCAAATCAAGAGAAGTGCAATAGTGGTATAATATTCTTTGAAATTTTTTCATGAATGCCATTATTACACTGTTAATTTTTGTCACTTGTATTCATTTTATATTATGGAAGACTTCAGGAATTATAATGAATCAGTTTACTCACAAATTGGAATACCTCAATGCAAATGATATTACACAGCATTAAGCATAATTTATATAGCAAAAATGGTTCATGGTGCAGTAATTACTGAATTTTAATAAGTTATTATGAAGATTGGGATCAATTAAAAGAATCGATTAATCTTAAAACTTATAAACTCGGTCATGTTACACCTGAATGTGTAATCAATATAATGTGTATAATAAATGTAACCAAGAGGGTATATGCAAAGAAATTAAAATACACATTACATAACTAAATATTTTTCGTTGGCAAATGAACTTTTGATGCTTACACTCACACTGAACCCAGATCAATTTCAAACTTTTTTGTTTTTAGACAAAATTCCACTTGCATTGCATTTAATCATTGCAAAACTACTGTTTAATACATTTGTTTTCGTGTAGATTGACTTGGCAAATAAATAAGACTGAATGTCATTGAATTCGATTCAAATTAGTAGATGAATAACCGTTCTGGAGATCGTGCAGATACAATTATTTGTGTTATGTGTGGATAACGAGTTTTTGTTCCTGTTCGGTGCTGTAGCAAGTCGAATCTTTCTTGCATAGTTCATTTCATTTTCATAGTTCATTTTTCTCTGCCGCGTAAAAAATCATGCTTACATCTTACTACAATGAGCATGTTTATTTTTTCGCGTCTCATTAGCATACTTTGCGGTTGTCCATGTGATAAGAAAATATGACTCTTTGGCCACTGAACATCCGGCATATTAAAAAGAATGAGCCTACGCCATATAAAATTTATAAAAGGCACTTAGCTTTAACGAAATTCATTGTTCTGTAGAACATAAACTGAGATAAAGGGTTTAAAATGAAGCTTCCGTGGTCTGACTAGAGTATTTTTTTAAACTTTATAGTTTCAAGCTTCACCTCGTGGAAGCTACATTTCTCCATGACACTGGTAGGAACAGGGTACCTTACTGCAGAATTACTGTTGTTACGGCACGCTTCAGTGTGAAACGGCTCGTCTTATTTTTTCGTTCCATGGTGAAAAAGTTGTATTATTAAAAATTTTTAAATATTTAAAAACCGAACGGAGAAAATCACTAAATTGCGTATACGTATATATTGACAACTTTATTCTCATGCGCACTTTATAATTATAATATTTAACAATTAAATATTACTTATTTTACAATTTCACAGTAATGGACATCATTTTGGTACACAAGTGGAAACCTTGAAGAAATTTTCAATGACCTTCCAATATGTATACGCTATTTCAAATATTACCTGCCTGTGTAAGATATTTTGACAGTCATCATTTATGTAGTCAAAATACGATATTACGAGTATTAACTAACTAAATTATTAATTTTTACATTTTCTTTTCTTCACATGCGCATTGGTCAATCCACATAAAGACAGAATATCTAATCCATGTATAATTTCAATTTAATCCAGACTGACTCAAATGAAACGCAAATGTCAACTCGGAACAATATTTGGTTAATAATCTATAATTCAAAATTAATATTTTTATAGACTGAAAACATTCTTCATATGGACTTAAAACCAACAAATTAGTAGCATGATTCTGGCATAAAATATGCGTCTGAATCTTAATATAGCATTTCATTATTTTATCTAGAGCATTTTTTATTCACATGCGTCAAGTGTATTAGACATTGCTCTTTATGGCTATTTCACCCTCTAAAGTGATATATTTCATGAAAACATTTTGGCATACATATACCAGTCAAGCACTCCTGAAAAAATGTGACAAACTCTTTCGTCAAGAATATTCCCGAAAATAATCATAACTATTAGAGCTTGCCTACTTATTTCTTAAAGATAGGAAGTACCCGTTAACGAAGACAAACTTGTTACGGATAAACTCGAATCATTAGCTGTGAAGGCAAAAATAACCACAGAGCACCTAGTTCCACGAGTAGATATCACTCCGTTGGATGGGATCTTTAATAACAGTTATTACTCCAAGGTCGAAATAAACGAACGCTTCATCATAAAATACAAATTCAACACAGTCTACAAGAGAAATTGCGTGGAGGGCAAGATAGGGGGGGGGGGCCTTTGAAAAGGATGAAAAATTGTTGCCGTAGATGAATGGTAAGCGTTAAATGAGAGGAGGTAATCGCCCAGGAAATTAAGGTGAGGAGACTGAATTGCGAAAATTATAGTTGTTAACGTGACGGAGCAAACTCTAACTTGGGCAAATGAAAAGGTGATATATACTGGAGAAAGCAATAACACAAACGTTGGTTATTATTTGGGCTATTAATCTCCTTTTTTTCCAGCCACTTACGAAAGGAAAAGTTCACGTGTATAGTTCAGGCGAATGCCACTCAATAATAACAACATGACATTAATTTAACTAAATTATATAAATGCAACAATTTCAGAGTGTAAAAATCATTCGCCTTGACTGGGATTCGAACCCAGATCCCTCAATATCCGGTCGAGTGCTTTAGCCACTTAAGCTACTGAGGCGTCCTATTAAACTCTGAAATTTTTTGCATCTCCCGCAGTTTCTTTGGAATTTGTAAATTATATAAACTAAACATACCTTGTAAGTGTGATAATATCCCTAAAAATATAAAATAATATGACGCTTGAAGATCATACAATGGTGCGCATATAGGGACGAGCATGGGCATTGACATTAGCAATGCCCACTGAGAAAGAAATTATATCAGAAAATATGCACGCGGAAAGGTTTAAAGGAAAAAGAACTTTAAAATCTACCCCCACAAGAGCTAACAGAGTTTCAAGGTATCGTCGTAAACATTGAAAATCCTTCAACGTTGAAAATCTCCGTCGCATGCCATGCATACAACGGTAGCGCACGGCATTGCCGGCCCCGGTGGCGGCGGGGTAACGTCCTCGTCTGCGTCGCGGGTTCAATTCCCACCGGGGGGGATTTTCCTTCGCCTAGGGCTTGGGTGTTTATAACCGTGCCCATTCCACAGTGCGATGGAAAGGCCAGAAAGCGTTATTTTCGGATCAATGCTAAATAAATAAAGTATCAGAATCTTTGTTTTTATTAAATATTTATTATTGAACATGCAGTATGAAATCGAAAGAAATTTTTTAGCGCATAAGTCAGGGTGAAGAACCTTGTACCGCATCAATAGGGCTTAGTCAGTGATGTACAGTGGCTGGGTTGATTGAAAACTCTACATAACTCGTAAAATTACTGATAATAATATTTCAATATCGAGGATATGGGTAAAAATCATGGATACGAGGATAAATGATAGCATCTAACAATAAATCAGAACACCATGTAAAAATTTCTCAGACGGATAACATGTCCAATCTGAACCCATTTTTATTAAAGGCGTCTTCGTGATTCCCCTTACATTGGTGACCATTTTATGACACAAATCTCGTGTTCGGCACAATTACAAATAATTCATAAAGCATTAATGTCTTGGCTGCGGAATGGCCTCGTTCTGTACCCTTCATACTGTTCGGGAAAACAATTCAAAATTACACAGAAGCCAAATACTTCATGAAGGAAATCAATAATAACAGACTCTGAGCCAATGCGCACCATGCTGTATGAAACTTATTGAATAGTAGACCAGTTGCCAAGAGTTGACAAGCTCATTTTTCCGCAAAAAACACGACTCTCACCCTCTGCTTACAAAGGTTAACCATGCGTTGTCCGACATATTGTAAGCAACTCCGCCCGAACAATTTTCGTTATCGCAAACGCACAATACCGTCATTTGGTTCTATCGAACGTAAAGCCATTACTCACTCAGATAATATTAAATTACTACAGTTTTGTATTTAAGATGTAAGAATAATATGGTATGACATCTCGTGCTTCGCCCTGGATGGGAACGGGGTAATATGCAACCGCCGCACAGCTAATGGGAAACAAAACTACACGCAAGAAAATTAAAGAGGAAATTGGATAATTGGATTTTCGAAGAGAGCTAACTACCTATAAAAAGGAGACTTAAAATGGTATTATCAGATTTGGAGGCAAGAAGATCAGAGCAGAAAGTGATTAGGAGAGAAAGGAATCGTGTAACAAATGTAGCCGTTATTTCTAACGAGTAACGATGCTCATGAAAAGTTGGTGGCAGTAGTAGTAGTATTTAGGTGAGGTGACCGACAGCTAAGGTCTTTTGCGCCATAGGGGATGGACAGGAAAGGACGACGGGTGGAGATAAACCCGGCGTCGGCATTAGCCTACTCTTTACGAAAGGCGCCAAGGGGTCCGCAGCTTAACGTCCCATCCGACGGACGGCGTACTCACTCAAAGTGCCCTCCACAAAGCACCTCAAGTAGGGATCGAGATACCTCTGAAAAATATTTAACACCGCCGGGATTTGAACCCAGGCCGTCTGGGTGGGAAGCCAGTACGTTAGCCCTCGCACCATCTTGATCCCAATGAAAAATTGGCATGCTATCAATATCATTATGGTAATTACCACGCACCAATGTGTGATCTTCACCCGTCTCAATCCCAGCAGCCCATGTCTCCACCCGCCAACATCAATCTCTACATGCTTCGTAGTATTACTTAGGCACATGCACATATGTATGCGCGACAATACTCCGTGTCTACATGATGTAGATTTGAGGATCCAACCTAATATGACTGGAATATAGTATATACACAAAACACCAGTAAGGCCTTCGATCGTACGGTCTTTAAATTCTTAATGCCGCAAAATATCAATGCCACTTATACAAGTTTCCACTGCTCCACTCATCAAAAATCACCTCTCTCTAACCCCACATATCAACTTTAATATTAACCCTGGTCAACTCAATATTAGATCATAATTATACACATAATAATAATAATAACAAACTCTATACACCTCGACTTTCTACGTTTTGACCCATAACAATGTCTAGTCGCAACTCACAAAAATAAAGAGCCATGTTGTATAATAAAATATGTATTAAAGCGTACTAATCAATAAATAATAATTAAAAGAATGACTCCATTCCCAAATAAAACACAATGGAAATTTGATTTTTTACGCAAGGGTTAATTATAGCAAAAATTGTGAGTATTCAAAAATCAAATAAGTATACTTTGATGTCATCACAATGTGTTTCAATGCAACAATTTCAGAGTGGGAAAATCATTCGCCTTGACCGGGATTGATTTTGCGAATAATTTTTACACTCTGAAATAGTTGCATTGAAATGCATATAAAGGGATGACTCCGTTAAAAGTTACTGTTGCGGCATCTCCCGCAGTTTTTTTGGAATCATAGAATGAAATAGAAAATGAAAAGAAAATGTAAAGAAATGAAAAAGAAAATGTAAGTTAGCTTCAACATTACAGGAACAAAATATATTCTAAATGGCTGAGTGAAGGGAGACTTGGATTTCGACTCTTCACAAATTCAAGAAATAAATTTTCTCACAAGCAGCAAGTACTTCCTGTGAAAGGGATAACGTACATAGATGATATTTTGACCCCGATGGGTATTCATCGCAGATTCATTGCATTATTAAAAATGTGTACCTTGCTGTTTAACTACCTGATTCCTACCAGGTAAGCGTTCCCACGATGGCGAAGAATTTTGGGACCCTGCTGCGGTCAAACAATGTTATTCTTATCCCTAACCGTGCGTGGAAAAAATGTCATCTTAAATCTATTTGTTCTACACTTAATCTCTCCAACTTTATTGACATGGTCTCTCCTACCGCAGCGCGATGGGGGTAAAAATACATTTTCGACATCACTGCTAAAGAGACGTCTTACCAATGTATGCAAAAGATTTAAGTTTAGCGTTTGCGTGTGAAGTTACACTGAATTATTGATACAAAGAGGTTCACTTAAAGTTTCTCAGATTTATTTCTCTAATTATGAACATTCCCCCAAGAATAACTAGCCATCACTTAGGCTCATCTTCAAGAACATAAATTTTATTTGTACAGTATATTACTCATTAAAAATAGGTAACAGACAAGTAAAAAGCATAATCTTTAAATTATCAATCTACCTTTAGTTTTTTCAATAATTGATAAAACTGCATGAATCGCCCACTTTAATCAAGAGTAAATTAATAGGCCAAAATATCGCTGAATTCGGGACAAAATCACTCCAATTTGTGGGACGGAATAGTTAAGTGTTTTCTTCCTTATGAAATAAACTCGGCCGACTGAATAACTAGAATTTATATAAATACTTGAACTACTATTTATATTTTATCTACTGTTGCGAAAATATTGACTTTCAGGAGTGTTGGTAAGGTCTAGAAGACTGATTCCAAATATTACAAAATGAAGGAGGCAGACTAAGCCGACTCCAAATTGAACTATCATTTCAAGGTAAGTTTGGTGAAGGTACCGATAGTGAAATAGCCAAGATAAACATTGTAAAGACCAGTCCCATACACATTTTGTTTATTATTTTTTTTATTTTATTTTGGTTGAAATTTTCCAAATAGAAACACATCAAACGTATATTTGGTATGAGCTTAAGAGATTAGTCCTCCAGCCGAATTGAAGATACCTAACATAAGAGTATCTGCAATTACTGCAAATTAAGTCTCATTTCAATGCTTGTACTCGTTTTAAATTAGGAATACGAAAGTCTCTAAATGAGTTTTTAGGGAAAATGATGGTTTTCTTTTACGTGAAAAAATTCTTGAAAAATAAAGACATTATTTATAAGAAAATTCAATATAAAATCACTTTTATAATCTCTCATTATTTGACATATTCAGATTATATCAGGCGCTAACGATTGCCCTGCAAGACAATTAATAAAGATTTATTCGGTAAGAAGTACTATACGCAAAAATTTACACTAAATTTCATTGGAGCACTAGTATTCCAGCAACCAAACTGATAATTTCAGTAGCTCAACATGAAAAATACTCCTAGGATTTAGTTATTAGGAATTAGTAAATGGATAAAAAATTTTAATTTAAGAACTATATCGCTATCCCTTAAATTGACTGTTTGTTCCTTTTCTTAATAACTGACAAATAATATGATTTTTTAATATAAAATGAATATTAATTAATGCTGCGAAAATTACTTTTTAACTCAGTCTTCTAATACTAGTTAAATTTATTATAGTAGAAACTTATTGAATGACATCGTGTAACTTTTAACGGGATAGCCGCAGTTATTATCAGTATCATAATGTTGTTCCCTAAGAAAAGAATATTAAAATCAAGAGAGTTTTCCTGGTGGTCACTTCGTCAGTTAAATATCCCAGAGGCTGTGAATGATTGTGAATGTCAGGACCCACTTCAGCAGCGGTAGGTATGCATAGGAAATGGTGGACAACTAACACAAGAAAGGGGATAACAGAGCCAAATTTAGGGGCAACCAATGTCATCCGATAAGCAAAACAGTATAAAAAATAATCAGTCAATTAGGAAAACAAATCAAACCGATTTTTGGAACTTCATTAAAAAGATGTTACTATTATTGTAATTCAAAATACCATCCAATACCTTTAATCCTGATTGCGAACCATGTGGTACAAAAGTCTGCGAATTAGATACAATCTCATGATTGTTACAGCATAGTTGCTTTCCTACTCATGGAAGCCGGAGAAATGGAACTCTTTCATCGTTGAATCAATATTGGAGAGTGTAATCATGTGCCGCAAGATTGCTAAGAAAGCAGATCAAGAGTATAACAGGGATTTCGAATAATTGGTTTATGTAAGCGGTAAAAAACATGAATGCGACGCGAAGTTTACGGTGATCTTGGACTAAATAGTAAATACCAAGGAGAGAGACAGTTTTTCTTTCATAGAAAGCGGCCCTTACTTCTCGAATATGCCTCGTAGGTATTATGAAATCACGGAAATGTAGTTTATCAAGCAGTCGCTTAGTACGAGCATGCATGCCATTATTTTGAAAATAGTTCAAATATTCAGGCATTTGGATCTCAAAGTATGTCCCTTAGCAGTAATGTAATAAGCAAATATGTATAAAAATAAATATTAGTCTACCAATCGTCAAGTGATTGAAAAAACTCATCGAAATGATATTTGAGTTCTACAAAGCTTTGAGGAACCATTGTTCAGAAAATAAAACTTACACTGATACTTAGGTTTTGTAAGGAGGAATAAATAAGGGGAGAATACAGTGGAAATCACCTCGTCCACGAAATATTTTGGTACATAATTCATCAATATTTCCTGCTGCTGCTGGAAATTCCTGCAACCCGCAACGTTGGGTCGCATTCCCTGCTTTTTACAGTCTCCTCGGGGGGTAGAGTGTTTTGTAGTGCATGTTCATGTGGTATTGGAGTTTCGCCTTCTTGCTTGTTGTGTTCTGGCTTGCGTGTTGTTGGATGGCTTTCGTGCTGCATCCTGGGGTGCAGTTGTTTGTTGATTTATGGCATATGTGTTTGCATGAGTATTGGATGAAGGGATTTTTTTATGAGTGTGTGCGCTGCTTTGGGTGTAATTTTCCATATTGTTGTTTTGCATGTGGTATTGTTCCTTTTTACGGTTAGTGACCTAACACCCCCGCCACACGCCATGGCGGTGGTTTGCGGGGTATTATACATGTAGGATGTAGATGTGGATGAATATCCGACTACTATTGAATACGGTAGCCTGTGACGAATATCGGGAAAAATAAGAACATAATGCAATGAGTATTACTAATTCGGTGATTGTTAAAGTATTCTAGGCTGTAAAAACTCTTTTTCCAAGAATTATAATAATTATATATAGAAATATTATAAAACAAATAATATGTGAAGAAATCAAATTTTAAAAACCCATTACGCGTAGAATATGACAGGATAAGTGACAGTGTTGTGCGTCTCAGTGCTATTTTCAGTTTAAGAGTGAACGGACATGTGTCCATGATGTACAAGAGCAGGCCATCCGTCAGTTCATCTGTCACAAGGCTGGGCCGGCCAATGCGGTCCTTGCCGTAAACTTTTTTAAACTGAATGTACCACTGCTTCACTCCGCCTTCACTAATTATTCCGTCTCCATACACTTCACAGGGTTACACATGAATGTCAATTGGCTTATGGTTTTTTGCGAGTAAAAACCTAATTACATATTGCACTTCACAACTCGCGGGATTTTCCATTTTAGTGCACATTTTAACAGTTCGTAGTGAGCAAGGCAGGAGAACCACAGTATGAACACTACAACAGCAAGATGCGTACTAAGTGTACGAACGTCTAGACACCAATAGCCCTACCCACCACCACGCTAGGCCGAAACGTAAGTTACTTTCTTGACAATCCTCGCGTGTGTGTGTATATACGTATATATAAGAGGGCCGTTTATTGGGGATCGGGGGGATGGTTCTGTGGCTAACGAACAGGCTTCCCACCGAGAGGGCCCGGTTTTGAATCCTGGAGACGGTAGATATTTTTCAGTGGTATCCCAATCCCTACTTGAGGTGTTTTGTGGACAATCACTTTGAGTGAGTACGCCGTCGGATGGAAACTTAAACTGTAGACTCCTTGGCACCTTTCGTAAAGATTAGGCTAATGCCGACCCCGGGTTTCTCTGTTAAAATGATTTCTTTCCCATCCATCCCTAATGGCACAAATTACCTAAGCTGTCGGTCTCCTCCCCTAAAACTACTATATATATATATATATATATATATATATATATATATATATATATATATATATATATATATGTATCTATGAGTGTGTACGTATTCATGTGTGTGTGTGTGTGTGTGTGATGAGCCATCCAGTAGTGTTCAATATAGCAATCACATTCGGAAACTCATTATAGATACGATCAAATTTTGTTCTTGGTTTTTTTAAATTTTCTCTTCCGAATCTAAATTAAAAGCGCACCGAAAGCCTATTGTTTTATGTATAAGATAACAAGACCTGAGGCACTATCATGAAGGTATAATAGTATAGAAAAATCAAATGCGTAGGAAACTGGAAAGACAACAAAACATATAAACTAACAATGCGTATGAACACAGACAAATAAAATGTCATTGAACTCCTTTGGGGATAAAGAGGCAACAAAATGGCTAAAAATACGTAATGGTAACTCACAAAGCTTTCTTAATTCAGGACTAGACAAAGAGATAAATAAAAGTGGCCGACAAGATTTTACCGAGGACGAGAAAAAGAGGCAGAGAGAGGCAGAAGCACCCAAATAAAAAGGCAAAGGGAAAAAAACAGGGAGCCACGCCAAGAACGGAATGAGTAATGAGGTTCATGAGAGTCCTCTCCCCGGTTCACCTTCGTTAGGAGTACTTACATCTATATCTTATCCTACAAGCCCCTAAGTCGACGGTTTTTAGGTCACTACTGATTAGTCTAATTAGTAATCATTAGCATCACGTAACATTTAACCCTTTGATATTTAGGATATTTATTTTTCTACCACTGAGCTCAAGAATGGTGCGAGAAAAACTAGATTCCGTATCTCAGTCTGTTTAAAAATCTATTTTCATTACTTTTCATTGTTATGCCTAGCCTGTCTAGGGTGTTGCTGAGCTATCTATCTACATCTATATCTATAGTTATAATTATTACCTCAGAATTAATATTATTCATATGTGGTTTATTTCTATCTGATTTTTTATATCTTGCATGTAATTCTTGAGTATCCAATGGCTACCACATAGGGGTAGTAGAGGCGTTTAAAGATCCCTCAACTCTATTTGTATCTTCTGCGGCCCGAAATATATATATGAATTTGGCATAGGGCATGTATAACATCATCTGATAATGATTTCGGCATTCTACCCGTTATAAACACGTGTAATCGTCTCACAGCCAAATCCTTATAAACTCCTAGGCTTTCTTTTAGAAAATCTAAGATCCTTTGGCTCATGAAGTTACTACCCTAATAGCCAGACGATTTCTCAGGCTTGATCATTAGGAGGTATACGCTCTTCACTAATTCGTACGCGTAAACAGCAAAGCAGTCTATGGCTGCAAGCATAACTCTGTTTAAAAGAGTGAGTACTCTCGTTTATTATTGTAGGGGATTTAAAATCGTGTACTACAGAATGAATGTTGACGAAACACAACGCCCATGGGTAGTTCAGGAATCTTTCTGGTAAAAATAGGAGAAGCAATGCTATGAATTAGTACCAGCGATGGATTGAGGTCGGCAGGGTGAATACATCAGTTGAGTATTAGACAATTATAAATTGACTCTGCTGATTTTTGGTAGTGATAGAATAAATGAAAGTCATAATGTCAAAAGTATAATTTAGAGATGCGTAAATGGCTCGAGGGCAACAGGTGGATCAAAAATGTTACGAGTCAAATGCATTCTCAAGACCAGAAGTGTTTGGCTCGAGGGGAACAGGTAGAGCAAGAAAGTAATGAATCAAATACATTCTCAAGGCCAGAAATGTTTGGGGTTCCAAGGAAATAGGAGCAGCTACGATGTGATATATGAATTCATGTGAACGATACGGAAGAATTACGAAAGATTGGATTGAATAAATAAGGAAAATTGAGAAATTTTTCCTAAATTTTAGCTTAAATCATACTTTTCATGTCTGTTCCCCCAAAAACAAGGAAATGGCGTAAAAATTTCCTTCCCAGTTAGGATAATGCGCAGGTATGACGACCCCTGAATAAATATGCAATGAAATTCTGAAAGACAACCCTACACAAAGCATGAAAAATAAATGTTTCAAAACAACAGGATAACACTGAAAGCTGATAAAACATATTCTCTGGTACTAATTTAATCCTTTAATATTAAACCGCACTGCAATCTCATCTCCATCCAGTAAAACTTTTATTTCAAAATAATGTCAAGCCTATCGTACGTAAATTATCGACATGAGATTTGACTGCCTGTTCCTCAAAGACCAAACACCCTGAAATGCATGTTCCTCTGAGTTAGAAAATATTAGCCTCAGTTGGTCAGTGATAGAATAGAAGTGCATCAATTAAGTGGAATCAACATGATCGTTGTGACGCAAAACACATGACCACACAACTATAGAAGCAATTTAACAATTGATTAACTTTCGAGGGTGCCATTGATTTTTTTCATAGATTTGTAGTTTTTTTTCTGCCAAAACCATTCGTCTTTTCTTCTTTTAGGAGTCGCGAGATTCTCTGTCAATGGGGTAATTACTGGTTTAACTAGGGAGGGCGAGTGATAACCTCAGGCGTGTAATATTTTCTCACTCGCCTCAGGGCCCGTACTCGTGACAGCTGCAGCGAACGCTAAGTAGAAAGTGTCAACTCAATTGCTCCGTAGGTCGGCATTTGTCTCTTTATCCTTCAACAGATTTAGATGAGGAAACATTTTTGAGTCGACTCTAAGATTTAGGTCACTGACATCATGCTTGAGCTAACAACTGAATACAGAGGAGTGTTAAACGATGAATAACTACAGCATGTACTGAGAGAATTCATTACAAGCGTAGCTTTATACTAATATAGAGACAAATATCAACTCCAACCACGAATTATTTTTCTAAAATAATATATCAATGGATAAAACGCTATCCGGTTTTAGAAATATTACCTTTTATTGAGAATTAGCCGTAATTTCATGATAGGTTACTTGATTTAAACTTATTAATTTGGAACTCATAAGTTGTTTAACTTGCTTTCAATGACAAATTCAATGTGTAGTCTACGATTAAATTGTAATTAACTTACATATTCAAGCAAATTAATTTGTAGTTAAAACACCAAATGCTTGCATTTAATCGCCAAAACCTAGAGGTATTGTTCATGGTTTATCTGATGCACTCTTAACGCCTTTAATGAGTGAAAGATATTTTTTAAACCCTAATTTTTTACATGTCATTGTGTTTTCGATTTTCCTCCATATGCTCCATTAAGTCATTAGCTAAGAGAAATTTCCTACGTTGAGTTGAAAAGCTCGTTCCTCCAAAAGGACTGAATGGATTAGTTATGAATGCAAGGATAGGGAATATTTAAAAAAATCAATTGAATCATATACATGTAAGCCGACACTACTTATTAAAAAGCCCTCTTATATTTGTTCAGTGTAGGTTTAGAGGACACCCAACAGAACACAAATATATTTGCACATTTTTGAAGCAATTTCTTAAGACTTACTAAGGAAGGACCAGATAAGGCTCTTTCCTTCTTTTTTGGTGCACAATTTTAAGATGATAATGCAGTTATCTCTAAGAGTCTTACAACATTTCTCTACCAATTATACTGAAAGAAAGATTTTTGAACCAGGGGTCAGTCTATATCAACTAAAATAACGGATAACTGCTGTGAAAAAGGTGAAACGGCTAATGGAGCATGGCAATGTCAGAAATTTGGCGAAATTTTGTTCTCACTGGATTAGAAACGTGTGCTGCAAAAAAATTCGCGCGAGTATCCATTGAATGTGATGCTTGAAATGGATGGTGAAGATGAAATGAGTGTAAAGGGAAGAAATGTACATAATATTAGAAATAAAAAGGGCAATATGGATCACTTAAGATTATAATGACGGGTAAATTGCATTGGCCAATGAAATTGGCATGTTAGACTGAAACGTCATAAGGCATAATTAGCATGTTTTAATGACTATTATCACAACTATAACCTAAAACATAAATCAAGTAATTTAATGTCTCTCCTATTTCTTATTATCTTTAGACTGAAACCTTACGCGGTGGACGGCCTTGTGCTCTCCGAAAATCCCTAGAACTGTATGTGGGGGAGCAAAGAAGACTGCTCCAGCCAGGATCACCGATGCCAGATAGATCGAAGGATGGGAGCCAGACTAAAGGTGGTCCACGCTGCGTCTATTCCTCAATGAGGCAAAGGCATCTGACACCAGTGGGGCTGCCATTTGAGTGATAATATATTGTTAGAAATGATAAAGAGGAAGGCTACGGGAAATCACCTCAGTTATTTATCCCATGAAGCAATGATGGACATAGTTCAGATTAGGAGTCCAACCGACAATGGGACTCGGCCCTCCAGATCGTGTATTGCCGGCAGTGAGAGAGCAAGTCTTTTGTGGTAATCATCTCACGAAATCCTTGCATAACGAAATCAACAGATGAGCACAGAAGAGGACAAAATTAATTGAAATAGGGACTTGAAACTTAAAGATGCGTTTGAGAATGCGGAAATTACGCGTAGCAAATAATTTAGTGGGAGACGATGAGAGGAAATATTGATATTTCAGAGCTTTCTGAGGTGAGATGGAAGGACAGCGGTGATTACTGTAGTGATACTTATGAAGTAATATACAGCCGAAGAGAAGAGATTCAGCGAAAAACTAGAAGTAAAAGCTGAATCAACGAACTTAGTCATTGTTACAGCCTACATGCCAATGAGCAATCACAGGGTGGAAGAAGTCAACAGTGTCTACGATCAGTTGGAGGACATAATCGTGGGACATTCTGGTACCACATGATATTGATGGAGATTGGAACCGACGGTAGGTAAAGGAAGAGATGACTACTGTTTAGGGACCACAAATGACCGTGGGGAGAAAGCAATAGAGTTCAGCAGGAGGTTAATCATAACAAGCACTTAATTTAAAACTATTAAAGGCGTTAACATCTTATATGCCCAGGAAGATATCAGTTATACTACATTATGGTTATGTAACAAATATAGGATCAGCGTTATTAATTCGCACGTTTCCCTGGATTGGATTCAGATTTAGATAAGGATTTTGTACTAATTAATGTCCATCACGATTCAAAAGGATAAAACAAGGGAGACGGCTGAGGAAATGGAATATAGGAACATTAACCAGGACGAAAAGCAAGGACTGGCAGCAGACTTGTGAACAGGATGGCGGGTACAATAGGAGAAAAATGGGAGCATCTCAAAATAGGGGCATCGAAAGTCACAATTATAACCATACGAAGAGAACAAGAAAGCCATGGATTACAGACGAAAGAAAGATATACGAGACCATGAAATGGTATGAATGTAAACTCAGAATTTGGAAGAAAATAGAATAAAGAGTTAACTACTAAATAGGGCGAAAAACTAATACGGAAATAGAAGTACGGTGAAATACAAGGTGTGAGTATAGGGAAAGTTAACAAAGAAAGAGTGAAATTGGTGCACTGATTAGAAATGTAAAATATCTATCAGGAAGTAGGAAGGAAAAATCCGTATAAAAAATCAAAGATAAGTCAGAAAATTTATTAAGTAAACCATGAAAGATTCAAAAGAGATGAAATAATCAATACAATATCTATATGGTAAAGACGTTGCTAGAAAATTTAGACAGAGAATAAACTTATTCCTAGATGGGGATAGCTTACGTCCAGTCATACTTGATTGCGTGATAGAAAGGGCATTACGGGAAGTGAAATCAAATGAGCTCGTGAGGGTGGATAATGTCCTCGCGGAACTTCTTAAGGATTTAGGAAAATTTGGGATAATTCTTTCCCATGTCATGCCTGGTACGCTCGGTAATGGTATGTAAAATATTGGTATGCTACGTGGAATTAAGGAACATACAATGCAAGCACAATTAAAGAACACTTTATTTCCATGTGGGGTGTCTGGTTTTCCCTTATGAGGTGACGCTATCAGATGCAACGGTGTTCAGTCTGCGCCGATCCAAAAGCCTACATGAAATTGGCATTCATAGATTTTTAAAAGCAATACATTTTTCTTTGTCCAAAGATTCATTGCCGCTAACATGAATTATATTACCATTTACGGGAAAACGTGATACTGAATTACTTTCAATGTGATTAACATGTGAATATCGGATGGACGGGGGGCAGAAACTTGTTTGTATGATATACGAGTCCGGCTGTAAAACAGATTTTCCCAAGAGGAAAATCGCGGGAGCATTTATTTAATTTTTTTTTCTCCACAAACTTAGTTCGAGTAGTCGCGGAGAAGATGAACAAATTTTATAATCTTTAGACACTCAATTGGAATTTTATTTAGTTTCAATAGTGGACAGATTTCACAAGTAACCACAATACCACAATATTTTTTGCTCGAGACTTGTTTCGACTCTGAAACCTCACTATTATGTGGAGTTTGGTGTTCCATGGTTCAAATTTTGAAAAAAAATGTCTAACCAATGCAAAAAATATTATGGAATTTTATTGGTGATACGTTAACATACTTATGATGGAATTATAAATAGCCAACATCTTTACAGTAAACCGTATTTTAGTCGCATTCATTCGCAGTCATTTAAAGTGATCTTTAAAAGTCACCCAACATGGGAATGGAATATTAATATTAAAGTAACATATTTTAGAGTACATTTTATTACTACATTACGGCAGCTATTGCAAATGAGGAATGAATTTAAATTACTCTTGATCACCGAAGAAGACTAATGAAGTTGGCGAATCAGAATTACTTGCTATACATTTAATAAACTGTGAAAATAGTTTCAAAATATTTCATTTCAATGCATGTATTCGAATAACGAAAAAATAAAAAAGCTCTCTATTAATGGAGTGCAATGTGTCAAACAAACGCAAAATTGAACAAGTTGACCAGTAATTGTAAAGAAAAGCATATTTTCCAAACCCATATGTGCTTTTTTTCTGGTTTTAGAATATGCGAGGGTAGTCTGAAAAGTAATGCACACATGCTTGTAGAGAGCGAGCAAAAACAAACAGCAAGAAGGGTAAAATTCTTAAGTTTCAAAATCATACATATATTTTTCAACATAGTCACCGTTAAGGCTAACACACAACTCTCCCAACGTGGAACAAGTTTTTTCATTCCGTCACTGAAAAACTGTTCTGACTTTTCTTGAATCCAGGACTTGACAGGCCTTCACCTTATCGTCCGAGGTGTTATGATTACCCTTGAGGAAAAAATAAAAATCGCAAGGCGCAAGATCGGGGAAAAAAGGAGGGTGTGGAATCGGTTCAAATTTCAGGTTTCACAGATCCTCTCCAGTTGCACGCGAGGTGTGTGGATGAGCGTTGTCATATTGCAAGATTGCTGGCGCCAGGCCGCCTTTAACACAGCAAACATCTTCCTTGGATATTCCAATATGGTTTGCGATACGCTTCTGAGTGATTCGCCGGTCATTTTGAATCAAATCTTCGACGAGTTTGCGATATTTATCATCTGAGGCAGTGACCGAACGTCCTCTGCGTTTTTCATCAACAATTATGGATTTTCCAGGCTTGCAATTACGAAATTTTACTACCCATCGATTTACAGTAGACCTATCAACAGCATCACCACCATAAACTGCCCTTAAATAGCGATGAACCTAAGTCGGAGTCACTTTTTCAGCAGTTGAAAATTCGATAACAGCACGCGGTTTAACTTGCGTTGGCAAACTTCCGCTTCTCGAAATACACTAGATGAATGAAATGACCTCAAACGTGCGCATGCATGTTGAGGGGGAATTTTACTTCCACATACCTTCAGGAGTGCTTCTGAAGGTCATTTTTTTGTGATCTACAAGTATGTGTGCATTTTTTTTCAGCCTAACCTTCTAGGTTCCTGTTTGGTGTTTAATGACCGCGCCAATAATTACAGAAAAGTGGAGGAGGGGGTTATGGATACCTTACGGAACCTTGCGAAGGAACGCGTAAATAAAGATGCAACTTGCCAGACGTAATTTAACTTTGGCCCAAATGGTTTCGACAGATGACTATCATGACCACATACGTTTACCTCAGGATCACAGGAAAGGTAATAGAAGATTGAAGTATGCCGCGCGGCGGTGGGTTGGAATGGGAATAGGAGGGAAAGGTATAAAACAAGAGACTTGAAGGCGCTTTATCCTGAGTTGGATTATGCCTAACCACAACCTAATCGCCAAATATTAATACGGATTTGACTATCACCTCTAAGTCATATACATGAATTTATAGGGTTTTGTTCCGATGTTCCTAAAACTATCCAGATCCAAGGTTTGAAACTGGACTTTAGGTAAAGTGTTGATTTCACTGTGGTTAATTACACTTACGATGTAGATTACAAAATACGGTAATCGTCTTTTTCCTATTGATGAATTTGGGAACAAAATGTACTAAATTAATCCTCCACAAGATTTATGTGTTGACGTTGGCCTCGATTCGCGAAATATTTTCTTGTTGAAACTATGTTGCTTCATTTTTTTCAGATGCATCATTTTTAAAGCATACCTTAATGACTGTCTCCTCATTCGGTATTTTTTAAAATATGCTTTTAATGAATCTGAATTGAATTATTCGCCAAAAAAAAACTGAAAGGACATTTAGGATACCTCTCAATGACGATTGATTTAATATATTAGCATAAAAGTACCGTTCCGTACCGTAGGAATTAACGTAGAAGTCAAAACTTCATGATGGATAATAAATAGAAAGGTACAACTTAACACGTTGCAAATAACAGTAAAATAAAAAGCTTAAAATTGCAGCTCAATAGTGACATATCTTACAAATGCTCTATCGTTGAATTTAAACTATGCGTGGACCAAAAGTTTTAAAACTGTTGCCAATTTTGAAATCATTATTATTTCAAGTGTTAATTCAAAAATATATTTAATCTACTATCACCAAAATTTACTTTATCCTGAATGAGCTTTAAAATAAATTGAGTTAAATAATTAAATCGTAGTTTGCGGTCCAGTTGGTTTCGATCGATTTTCCGCAAATTATCGACCGTTTATTCAAACATAAATTCGCAATTGCAACACCCGCATCTATTCCACACTTCTAGAATTCAACATCTATGACTATGAGCAACTATATTTTCTCGAAGGTGCTCCAAACATCGGCACGTTTCCCGTTAGAGTGAGTCACGTTTAGATATTTGTGTTCTTCACAGAAAACTCGATTACCCTAGCTCTCAACTCTCTCTCTCTCTCTCTCTCTCCATCTCCTCTGTCTCTCTCTCTCTCCCCGTAAATCAGGGCCCAGATGAATTACTCTCGTTTTCTTCTTTCTAAGCACTTTTTCCTACTTGTCACACGTACGCACACCGCCACACCAAGACACACCCAGCTTTCTTGCTTAATTCCTTCTCGCCGCTTAAAGTCCCGCAATTGGATTTGTCCCTTTTCTTCGAGGATAAGGTTAAGAGTTAAGGAGGTAAATACGGCGAATGGGACGTGACTTACTCCTCCTTATTTACTTCAAGAATCCTTTCCAAGAGCCTTTGTATCCCCTTCCCCTGCATCAAGATAAGGATTAGTAAGTCTGACTTGATTTGACGTTATAAGGGCAAAAGAGGTCAGGGTAGAAGATCAAAGATAATTAGGATAACACCCAAGCAATCTGCGACAAGTTTAAAGTTCTCATACTATGATTCTTCTTAAATAATAACGCCAATGGACTCAAGTTAATTCCAACTCCTGCGTTCAAACTATGAAACCAAAGCAATATTGCATATATACTTCTATATATGTTTCTACCTGGCACAAAGAAAAAAAATATTTTAACGCTCTGCCGACACTTTGAAATGCACTACATAACCCAGCATTACAATATTAAAGCTTTTTAAAGAAATTTTGCACAGATAATGTACCTCCTCTTTGTAACCAGTCCTGCAAAACAGCAAATATAGGTTTGTTTACAATATGAAAATATATCAATAAAGCTATAATATGTATTGGAAAAAAATATATTCATCATCATTATATCGTATTCATTTCTATGACTAATTAGTGTCTAATTTGATCCATGCAGTTTTTAAATTGGCTGAAATGTAATTATAACTACTCACAATTATTAAAAACGCATTTCATAAAAAACCTTCAAAGCTAAGAAAATGGTTCAGCTTCGTTTAAAAATTCACAAATAATTTAAGAACGCATAATAAAAGAAGCAAAGAAGCGCGAACTAAAATCACGCAAGTATTATTTTGCATCTTCAAAAATGAGAACCCTAAATGTTACTAAAACATACAGAGTGTTCGTCTTGAACAGGCTTAAGTTTCGTTCTGTTAGCCACTTAAATTACTTTTGTAATGGTTGCATTAAACCCTCAAACAACTTATAGAGGAATGCTTCCCTTATAAGTTACATATTTAATATGGGGATGATTTTGGTCCTGAATAATTTTGAACAACGTATGAAATCAGGAATTATCTTCAATTTACCGTGGTTCTTTAAATATCAGTCAATCATAGGAAACGCATTGCTTCGCCCACAGATTTCCTTGCATGCAGACCACTTGAATTAGGCTCTTAACCAAGAAAAATATTTAATTCGCGATTTTGTATTATATTTGGCTCATTATTAATTTTATATTCTCTGTTTTAGACACAAATAAACATTATTTAAGTTCTAATGTGATATTGATAACCATTTGTTATGATACCAAAGGTACTAAATAATGATACAGAAATTTATAAAAGTAAAATTTCATAAGAAAACAATTTTTACTGCATACATTTTTATACAATATACAGTAGCTACAAAAATTGAAATGTAAGGCTTCAAAAATATTTTTTCGAATGCTTGACTGCAATTTTAAAAAGAAAACTATTAACCAATTATTGTGGGATACTAGAATATCACAAGAAACTCCCAGGCTTATGATAAGGCTCAAATAATTTTCAGGACCCGCTACTTAGAAAAATAAGTGCAAGCAAAATGTGTGGCTTCTGAAATAAAATGTGTATTGAGTTATCGCACTCATTTTCAGATAGTGTATCTGGCAACCTAATTCAGTAACATTTACCGTAATTGATACTACATTCCGGTTTTATCGAATTTATCACAAAATAAAGGGTTAGAGAAGCTTTTCCGAAAACATTTCATTTTGCATTGGCAATAGGGAGGATTTCGGTATTCGATATTTACATGATTTTAAGAAGGTGGGGAAGTCATTGTTGGGGACGCCTTATGCCGTCCGCAGCCTACTACAGCGGTGTGTCACATTCCCTACCTGTGACTTTAAGGGTGGAGACAATGAGTTGCATGTCCATGTGAAATGAGAATTTCCCCCCTTACTTTACAATTCTCTTTGACCTGTCTTGTTACGGTGGAGGCCTATCAAATAGATGGTTGTGTTACTCCCTCTTTTCGTATAACGAATAAATAATTTGTTAAGTGAATTGACCCATTCATTGAATTGAGTCTTCCTCCAGCACGTTTAGAAATTAGCACGTTATTTGATAGATTTAAAAAAAAATATTTTTACCTTTCCCCTTCCTCTGCCATGACCTCCCATATCACTCACCCTTCCCAACTGGTGCTTGCACCCCCTGCCACACACCTCTCTGGTGAATCGCGGGGTATTTATGTCGATATCAAAGGTTGTGGTGGATTTTATCAATTTATTATTATTATTATTATTATTATTATTATTATTATTATTATTATTATTATTATTATTATTATTATTATTATTATTATTATTATTATTATTATTATTATTATTATTATTATTACTATTATTATTATTATTATTATTATTATTATTATTATTATTATTATTATTATTATTATTATTATTATTATTATTATTTATCAAAATCAACCAGGATTTAGTCAATTAAGATTTTTCATGGTGGCGTTGATTTGGCGTAATTCAATTCACTCTTTTTTTTTAATGAAATTTGGCACTCAACAAATATAAGGTAAATCCAATAATTTGGGTTAAATACAAATTTGCGACTTAACACTTGAAAAAACGTGAAGTATGAAGAAGAAAACCAGAATTCCCTAGAGTATTTTATTTTTAGAGCTTAGTAATTTAGGTAATCCTAGGGTATTCCGTGATCTTATTCTTATTATGAAACAGGTCAAGATCATCGAGATGCATTTCTAAACAAGGAGGAGTTTGTAATCTGGGTCCCGAAGCCTCATAACTCAGTAGAGAATCCACAACAGATGACAGTTTCAACAGGATGGCGGAAAATATGGACCTCACGGGAATACAACGATGTCCTATTCCAAGGAGTAAGACAAAAAAGATGCTAATTTATTTAAACGCCACAAATAGCTTACTTCATACTTATTCATCTCGCACGCCGACGTCATAATACTCATCAATAAATGTAAGCCGCTTCCAATATATAAATAACTTTTTGAAAAGCACACATTTATTGAATACGTATGAAGTATTACAAAATTCATCCATTGCCTTCCCAAATTCATTGAAAATTATTGGTAGTAAAAGATAAAAAGAGAAAAATGTAAGACTTGAAAATAATGAGTTTCCTGAAGGCATTAACAGAATGGGAAATGAAAATAAGCACTCACAGACAACCAGATGTATACAGAGTGCAACAAACAGATGGTAAGAAAAGTATTTGGCTGCCTTTACTCAAGGCTAGAAATTTTCAAGAGAAAATCAACCTATCCGCTCGCCAAATACAAAATGCCCTAAAAATACGCGTATTTTAAGCAATATCATTTTTAAGGAAAATTTTTTTCAACAGTTTAAAAAACAATTAGCCTCAATTCTGTATTCATACTGCCATCTCAGTAATTCCTCATGCCTTATGTTATTTCATATCCAAAATATTCATTTTAGAGTCTAAGATATATGGCATTATTAATTTAATCCATATTTAATTTCATATTCTTAAAGGACGAAGGCTCGAGGCCTATTTTCTAAGTTTTCGTTTATTTTTAGCTCGTGAACAGTTTCCCAATTTTTCGTGTAATATATTCATTCTCATCTAGGACACTAGATGCCACACCTTATTATTAAATGATGCTCTTATTATTACTTTTAATAAAATAACAATGCGGGAAAATGGCAAAATTATAAATATACTATTAAATCACTTAAACTCTCACCTTAAAGGTTGCACCTTCCCGCAAAAGTTGGAGCATATAACTGTCAATATCACTAAGAAAGTTATTGAAATTAATTCCAAGGTACCACGATGGTCCAAAACAATTAGACTAAGGCATTTTACCAAGGATGAATACTAGATCATACGACTAACACTTAGAATACAAGACTTAACACTTACAAGTACGAGGGTCATCCGGAAAGTAGTACCCGTTCGTGAAATAAAGACACAAAAGTAAATATTAACAAACATAAAATATTTTATTTGAAAGAGGATACTTTAAACTACTTCTCAACATAATCTCCAAGCAAATTAAGGCATTTGTCATAACGTGTGACAAGTTTCTGTATTCCTGCTGCATAGTCCTTCGCCGCCAGCTCATTGAGATACGCGAGGGACCCATCTTGCACAAATTTTTGCATAATGCAGATGGTGTTTAACAATTTCATGAACAATTGTTCGAGAAACATTGGGAAAATGCTCACAGATGTCATCAATTGTGACGCGCCGATCGTTCCTCACGAATTCGTCAACTGAGCTCACCAGTTGGTCTGTAATGACAGACGGTCTCCCCGAACGCTCATCGTCGTGTGTGTTCCCCCTCCCCATGTTGAAGTTGCGACACCACCGCCGAACAGACGACTCGTCCATTACATTGTCTCCATACACCTCCTTTAATTGGCGATGAATATCACATGGGCGAACGTTTCTTGCATTGAGGAATTTAATCACTGCCCTCACTTCACAACTGGCGGCGTTCTCAATTTTTTTAAACATTGTAAACAATCACAGAAACAACACAGGCAATGCTAGCGTCACGCAACTTGGCTCAGAGAAGGCAGACAAGCCACTGAAGCTATCTGACCTCGTCCAGCGGCTACTCGCGTCGTCAGCACTTCATGCGGCACGAACGGGTACTACTTTCCGGATGACCCTCGTACAAGAATAACTACCGCTCAAAGAGATTTAGCAATGATCAAAAATGAGGTTAGGCGTTGTAACTACATGAAATGGCCAGATAAGGAGGAAACCGGATGCGTTACTCATGCAAGAGCAGACTTTGAATTGATAACTGATGACGATCCAGTGAAGAAGAAATATCTTTGAGTTTATTTCCTCACAATATGAGCGGGATCTATTTCGTCACATATTAAAAATTATCACGGCTTTTGCGTCTTCTCAGTTTCTTCTCTGATTACATCGATGCCCTAGGTTTCATAAGGTGGGCTGCAGGGAAATATATTGAAATATACAGAAAGATTAAGAAAAAAGTTTTACTGCACTTAAAACAGCCTACATTATAAATACGTGGCAATTATTAGGGAGAAACCTTTAATCAAGGGATAAAAAGAGGTTCGCAGAAATTCCGTCAGAATTTAAAAATTTGTAATTTAAATTTTCCACCAGAGTTAGAATTGTATTGAGACGAGAGTAAGGGTGACGGATATGTTGGAGGAATAAGTTGGGTTCCCCATGAGTCACATAGCGAGCAAGTAAGACTAAGACATTTAAAGAGGTTCAGAACACCCGAGTTAGGTTGTGTTACGGAGCTAGAGCAAACTATCCTAGTACACTCGACTATACAATGTAGAATAATATAATAGACTTGTAGAATTGAATAAGAGAGAGATACCCTCAAGGACAGATTCAAGAACTAACTCTTGGCTCACTCAATATGAAATCATTATATTAACTTAAAGACTAAAATTTAATAATTAAATCAAGGGAACCAATTATTGTATGTGGAAAATAGGCATGCAGTTGTCCATGTGTAGGAGTGTTTAGGTATATATATATATATATATATATATATATATATATATATATATATATATATATATATATATATATAATATATATATATATATACATATATATATATATATATTTATATAATATAATATTGGGACGGCACAATAGAACATAAATACAATAGTAACACTTAAAAGGACTGAGTGTTACTTGAAGAAGGCCTCGGAGAAGGCCGAAAGCTTGAACAATTTACCGTGTGAGTGTCCTTTTAAGTGTTACTATTTTATTTGTGTTCCATTGTGCCGTCCCAATATTACACTGCTCGTGTGAGTGTTTCCGTATAACCGTTATACTATATATATACATATATATATATATATATATATATATATATATATAATATAAATATTCATTTTATTTTATTTTATATAATTTTTATTTTATTTAACATAATATAATATAAATATATTCAAAAGCATGTATGAACTAATATTTCTGTTTTTATGTATAGCCAGTGCCCTTAAACCCCTTTTTCCCTTACTTTTACTTGAGATTCCCTTACTATAACTTGAGGGGTATTGTGTGGATTTAGATGTGACATGTTCCCGTTGAAGAGTGTGTGAGAACCAAGGAGACGAGCGAAGACACCAGCCTCGTAAGAGGTCGAGCGGGATGGTGAAGCGAGAGAAGAACTTGGAGAAAGACATTGTGAGCGGGATGGGGTAAGGTATTCCTAGCTTGAGGCCGAGGTAGGGCGTGGAGGGGAGGGAGGTAGGGAATGGAGGGTGGGCACAAAGCCATTCCAGTCCGTGAGGCAATAGGATTTGGAGCCCAGCGGGGGTGGAGAGCGTCTCGTCACTCCCTACCAGACTATCTCCCCCCTCCCTTTCTAGCTTAACCACCCACGATGGCCGCACGAGACGGCGGTCCGCCCTGCTTCCCTCCCTCTCCTCTCCCTCCCCCAATAAGGTGTTCCAACATCCGACATGCACCACCATTCCCTATGATGAACTGCGTACGTACAACAACATCGATTCTTCCAACTTCTCAAAGAAATTAATCCACATCACGACAGAGGACCTTCCACAGTTTCCATTCCAATTTACGCTCCGATTACCTTCTACTAAGCTCCGTTAATCCCCGTTTTTTAATCCTCCCACGATCCCCCGTGGGGAAGAGTGAGAAAAAGGGGGACGGATCAACGGAATCCAGTCTATGGACGTATCGAGACAGACGCAGAGAGCGACCGTGTGTGAGGCCTGAGAGGCAGATTGGCGTAGTAGGTCCACAGAATTGTCCCATCATCGGGAAAGAGCTCGTTTATCGAGGGGGAGTTAGCGAGGAATGATTTGTGGAGCGACCGACGGGAATCTGTTCGTGAAAACCGGGAAGTGTGGTGCTGGTGCACCTTGGTGCCCTGGCAAACCTCCGTCGTCGATCACTGCCAGAGTGGCGCCCGGCGGAGAGGTGCGGAGGGAGGTCATCCCCGAGAAACCCCGGGAGATCCCTGGACACTGAGTTCCCCTGCGAGGAGAGGACGTGGCCGCGGCGAAGAGGGAAGGTGGAACGCGGAGAGAATCGAGGAAGGAAAGAAGGCGAGCCCCTCACGACGGTAGAGGGAAAGCAAGTGAGTTGCACCGACGAAAAATACCATTTTCTTCCCCAGCAGGTACTCCCAAAGGGACTTCATCCGAGAGCTCTCACGTAGTACAAAATTACAGAGGGGAGCAAAAGGCGATGTTCGAGGCATCGGTACCTAGTTAGATAGATGATGCCGTCCACGTATTTCACTCGCCAGCAAGTAATAGAACGATTCTCAGATAAAGAACACTTCTGGGTATTACCCCCAAGTCATCAACAGGATCTTTCTAAAGTTGGAAAAAAATTCAATGGCAATTACGTTTGGGAATGAAAAATAAATTTTCGTTAATTTTTTTATTCATATCCCATTATGGTACCAAACACATCAATGAGTAAACTTTTGACCCTTGACAAACTAGAAGTCTCAGTAGATAATCACTCGAAATATTTTCATGAAGTTTCTCGTAATTTGAAATCCCAGTTTATGAAACGGAGGACACCTCGGTAGCTTAAGTGGCTAAAGCACTCGACCGGATATTGAGGGATCTGGGTTCGAGTCCCAGTCAAGGCGAATGATTTTTACACTCTGAAATTGTTGCATTGAAATGCACATTAGCGGATGACTCCGTTAAAAGTTACTGTTGCGGCATCTCCCGCAGTTTCTTTGGAATTGATGAAACGGAGTTTGTATGTGAATAAGAAATGGCGCAGTATTTTTTTCTTGCGATATAACTTTTGAAATTTACAAAATAATAATATCGTGATGACTCATTTTACAGTATTAAAAATCTAATTTTTGTACACTGGCATTAAAAACACAATATCCAAAGTAGTGCATTTCTTTCCATCGCCTCTGAATGCAATTCAGGAGTAGATTTATAAATTTTACTATATACAACATGCATATTCCTCACAACATTTCCTGTCGGAGTTGAAAAAGTTATTGACAAAACCTGTTTTTTAATTATATTAAGTCACCTCCTTCCTGTCACTAACTTATTCCTTGCATACTCCTTTAAAAATTAATCCATAGATTAATTCGTGTGTTCTTCTTTTCCTGAGACTTCTTTTCAATATTTCGAAAATTGTAATTTAGACTTACCTTCTCTCACTCACACTAAACATAATTTAAGAAAATAGCTAGTTTTATGGTGTGAAAATAACATAAATACTATTATTGTTGGCTCAGAGAATTACTTTTTGAAGGTTCATTTAACTTCACACGCGAAAAGGTTCTTTCCTTTAAATATTTGAAGCGTCATTTCAACACAAAGGAAATTCACACATATTTTGTAACGGAAAGGTCAATAGGTTGCAGGAAACATTGCAAAACATGTCAATTGATTTAAAGTCCATTTTATCATAGGCCGCATCTAAAATGCTTGGATCTTATTCTCAAACAGAATAGTTTTCTTTAAAACAGCATTCATCCGACCAGCACCAAAAGCGGTGGGATAACAAACGTCCTGCCCTCCTAACCCAGAGGTTGTTGGTTCGACTTACGTATTGGTGGGTTTTCTTTCACCTAGGGCTTGGGTGTTTGCAATTTTCTTCACTGTATGTATACGAGTTAGGTAGGATAAGGGAATATAAAGTTTCAATCTCGCCCCAATAAAGCCGTTAAGTAAAAATAAAAAATCTCGCTCGCAGTAGGTAATTATGCGTCTAATATGTCAAATTAAAATAATATTCCCAAAACATTTTTCATTGACCCAGCAATTTTTCTCGATTATGGTTTTAGTCAAATTTAATGAATGATAAATACGTAAATTCAAAGCTTCAACCTAAGAGTCGTAAGTAAGTGCAAGGCAAAATTAGCTGCATTGCTGCGAAATAACTCTTATACAATTATGTAAGAAACGTGGCCTAAAAAACTTCCCGTCCCAAACGTATGTGTAAAGGACCCACTTAATAGTAATAACTAACTAACATGTAATATTGAGTAAATAAAAAAACTAATGACACCTGCCAGTAAATATTCAGCCCAAGATGCTCAATGAACACATAGCCATTCGTGAGAAATAAGAGCAATTTCTTGCTCCAAAAAGAACTTTTTTCTCCAAGCCCTTTTTAATTATACTATATTCCATCATTTGATACATACCATGTTTCCAAAATAAATATGCTCGAAAGTGGCATCTTTATCCATTATATCAAATTCAATCCATGATTTTGTTATTTCTGGTTGTAAAATACTGAAACTATTCATTCACACAACTATTCAAAAAAGCATTGCCATTTTGGCGAGTTCGTCATCGTATTTTTTGGGATAGTCCACCGATTGAGTATGTTCTCAATGGACTCAAGGACTAATAACAATAACACTTTCAAAACTCGCCTCACAAAACACATTCTGGCACCAAACAATGCAATAAACCTGTCTTCAATTTCCAATGATTTCCGCCTCCCTTCAATCCGCTCAACGTGCCTATTCTTTTCCGCCCATGCTTTTCCTTAGTATTCCAACACCTTTCATTATACATCCATGTTTCCTACATCCTTTCGAGTTCTCCAAATAGCCCTCTCTCCTCTCCCACAATTGCTAATACTTCTTCGTTTGTTACCTTTTCCGTCTTCTTAATGCGTGCATCAAATATAAACCACATATATTATCATGCCTCAAAAACCAGGTTTCCGCATTGTACGAAACTACACTCCTAATCACAGTTTTACCTGATCTTATCCTTGCATCGTATTACGGAATATATATTTTACAACGTATTTTTCCCGTGGTTTTCATGCGTATATATATTCTCTCTCTTCATTTCGCCACCATTTCAGCAAAATTATATTCCATCATCCCCAAATCCATTGCTTTGGATGTATTCAATATGGTCGCATCTAGAGAAGAAAAACAAAATTTCAAAATCATAACATATTTTACACCAAATATTTAACTAATCGGCATTTTCTCATTAAAAAAATCATCCTTCAGTGTTTTCGGTTTTATTACAGATACTTACGTAAAAGTGATTGGAAATTTCCTCAATTTTAATAATAAAATTACAATAAAATAACGCAGAGGTTAGTGTCACAAAAACGGTATGGTCACTCATCCAAAATCTCCAACTTCAACATTATTGATAGTTGTTGATCAACATTTCTCAAATTTGTGAAACAGTATTAGTCACATCCTACCAAACAAAGCGTAGTATATATTTATGATTAAGAAAACAATATAAACTGGAGTTACTAAGAGTATGCATTGAATTGTAAATTAGTAAAATATCATACTATTATGATAGCAATTTCGGTTCACCATTATTAAGAT
Source organism: Hetaerina americana (assembly GCF_022747635.1). Taxonomy (NCBI): domain Eukaryota; kingdom Metazoa; phylum Arthropoda; class Insecta; order Odonata; family Calopterygidae; genus Hetaerina; species Hetaerina americana. The sequence goes on from NW_027287427.1 coordinate 64,333,321, forward strand.
ATCAAGTTCCTATGCTATGAAACTACCTGCTCAACGAAACGCCAAATTGGTCACCCTACTAAGAACGTTCGTATCAAGAAATGCAGACATATATTTTGGTCGAAATTGAGATGAAGTGGAATTTCATAGATTCTCCATCCCTGAAAAAATCATACTTTTTCCAAAAAATAATCAGGGATGCGGTAAAACTTGGAAGCTAAGTGTTCTTATTTCCTTTCAAACATTGGAGGAAATAAGTTACACCATACATCAAAGGCAAAAATAGTCAATATGTCTATATTTATAATTATTTTATTCAACCATGAAATTGATCATGCGATATTTGACACTAAAAGTTGTGAATATTCATACTCATACTAATGGAATCATGAATATCCGAGATCAATGTTATCCAGAAACGGCGATTACAAAAGGTTTTTAATTTCTAATTGCCAAATTATTCCTAGACCTTTAACCCTTGCTTCAGTTTTGAGCATTATTGCAAATACGAGTTTCACCGCCTAGCAATGTAGTTTGCCGTGGCGTCCCACTTTCACCAATTCTCATTAGAGAGACGGTAAAGAAACCCGAGCAGGAATTTTGTAGCTTCCTCCGACAAGAATCTCCTGCGTGGTAATTTAGGTCGGAATACTCCAAGCGAAGAAAATGTAATAAAAGAGAAGGGAAATGCCAAGCCTTGATCCTTGGGGTTATAGTGTTTTTTCCCAAAGAAAACTGCCCCATTCTAACAGTCAACAAATGTTTTCGTCGACGTGGTTGAAATTATTGGCACTTTAAATCAATAGCTTAAAGCAGCTTTCGAAAAATGCTCCAAAATTTCATGGAGAAAATATTTTTTTCACCCCAAACTATCAAACCAAACAGAAATGGCGATACAACATATCTTTTGATAAGTTCTTAACAACATTAAATCAATCAGGTCCTGTATTTAATCCAATAAGCAAATGATTCAAAGGAATCAATTGATTACAACTTGTCAAAGCCTTAGCTAAGTAATTCCTCTTAGCAGAGAAGTATCTTTTACAATTAACTTATCCGGAGCTATACGAGTATATGTTTTAAAGAAACAGAGCACCTATTTCCAAAGGAAGCACAAACCATTCGTCATGATCTAGAGTTAAATGACAACATCTTTAGAATTTATTCCAGCGAGAAAAATGATCCTCGATATTGTCAAGAAATGTTTTGATGAAAGAGAAAGTTTGTACAAGTTCTGGCCTAAAAGTAGAACGATTGAGTCGATTAAAAGAATTTATCGCCAGAATTGATGTATTCACTCAAAAGTCTTCAAAGTAGTTCCCTTGTGCGTCTACACATCGCTTCCAGCGGGATTTCCACGCCTCGTCCGCCTTCTGGAAGGTTGCGGCCGGAATGCTGCTAAGCTCTCTCGTCACGGCCTCTTGTAACGCTTCCACTGAGCCATAGTGACGTCCTTTCCGCACAGATTTGAGAGGGGAGAAGAAGAAGAATTTTGGCAGTGTATTGTCTAAAAAAATTTGGATCCTCACTCACATAGTTGAGAAGCTCTTGGCAGATCCGCGAGCGAGTTCCCTTTTGTTCGTCCGAGAGCACTAGAGGCTCCAACTTTGCACACACCTTTCTCATGCCCATGATTTCGGTCACAAGTCGGTGAACATCACTTTGAAGGATGCCAAGTTCATCTAAAACCATGCGAACACTGAATCTGCGATCCCTGTTCAACAAAGCCTTCACTCTTGCTAGATTTTCATCACTTATTGAGGTCGAAGGGCGTCGTGAACTTTCGGCGTCTTCAGCATCTCTACCCTCCCGAAACAACTTCTGCCACTTAAAAACACACGATCTACCCACAGCGTTAACACCATAAACTGTCTTGAGCATTTCATGAGTCTCTTTCCGGTTTTATCCAGATTCAAGCAACATTTGATGGCGTGGCGCTACTTCAATTACCGGTTCATGACGGAGGGTAACGCGGTCACGTTATAGAGGTTTCGCAAACAAACAATCCGCCTTTCGCAAAGGCTGGGAGTTAACTGCCACTAGCCTCCAGCCTTTTCTGAGACTTCCCTCCCTCTAAATGAGCCAGATAAACCTCCGCACGTCCGTCCGTCTACCCTGGAAAATGTATCATACTACTTAGGGGACAGTCCTTATATGTGCATTAGCTTTCACGCTTCCGTGGCCTGAATACGAAATGCTGATCAATAATACCCTCTTTCCCTACGAAACATGTCACTTTCTCAATTAATAGTCTCCAATAACCTTAAATATTATAAATTCAGGTGTGAATTGAATGCTAAAATGTTAATTAAGCAACCAATTTTTTTGCTTTTCGTTTATTTCCGCTGAATCTGCAGAAATTTCAAATGAGAGATACGAAAAATATAGACGACAGCAGACATATGTTAAGATGAATTAATGTAATTTCCAAGTATTACGCGTTAATTTTTTATATCAATTTGAAACAATATTTAAAGATAAATCAGAATATTCTCTATGAGTGAATCTGAAATGTGTGAGAAGTGTTGCCTAAACGTGACATCACTTGGAAGACATGGACACAATAAATAGAGAAACGGCGAGAAACTAAAACGCCTAACTGCCGAGGAATTCCAGGGATGCTTTAAACGGATGAAAGGGAAATGGAATAAGTGCACAGCAACGAATGGAGAGTACTTTGAAGGGAACAAAATCGATGTAGGCTAAATTTTGCAAAATAAAGTTTTTATGGTATCAGTTCGCGTATTTATTGGACAGAGTAGTTTGTGTGTATGAAACGTGAACAATAGCGAAGGATTAAAAAACACGATTAAAATCCTTTCAATGGAAATAAAAATCAGGAATTCTAAAGATCAATTATTAAAGCAAAATAATTTAAGTGTATCAGAATGAAAGGGGAAAGCACTGAATTCTGGAGAAGTATAATAATCAGAAGGACATTCATATGACATATTCTACGTCGCGAGGGCTTGATTTATACAATGTTGGAGGTAATAGCAGAGGATAAGGAATGTCAAAGAACGCCCAACTTTAACTGTGTAGGGAGATAAAGGAATATGCTAACTAAAGGAATGTGAACGAGTTTTCAATAATGTATTAACTATCCATAGTTTCTTTATATGCATTTTTTTAGATAATTTCTTGAATCAGTTATCTACAATTACCTCAGAATCCCAGTTTATTCCAGTATTTATGCATAAAAATTATTAAAGTACCCAGTTTTCGTTAGTGAAACCTGGGAAAATGTAACGAGAAATGTTCTTTTGCAATACAGAAGAGTTGATTAGCCATAGAAATAATGGCATATGACTCCAAAATATTAAATGCCACCATCTCCAAGTATGAACACCTTAAATACTTTATCTGCGTACTTAAGTGGTAATTTCAAGAAAAAACCACGATGGTGAATCATATTTTCTTGAGAAATAGGAAATTGATTTCTATTCAAAGACACTAAAAGGTCAACATTGATACATACACAGGGGAAAAGAGTATGGGTGACAGATCGCGATGCATGTCATTTATTCCTTTGGCTTCTTTGCCAAATATTGCATTTCTAAACTGTTGCCGAAATATTTCGTGCCAGTTTCAGAAATCGTTTTTCTCACGAGGGCGACGATTTTGTGGTTTCGCCATTTAAATCTAATCCTCCACCTCAAAATGTCTCACCAAGGGAATATGGCCGCCATTGTATTTTTCTTCGTGTATAAAAGGACCGACAAAGTAAACCAGGCCATCAGGTCGGATCCACGTGTTTTTATTTGGTTGTGTGTACATAATATATGCCTACATGAGCCGCTAAACGTCACCAATAGCATAGCACACGAAGGTGACGCATTCGACCGAGGGAGGGAGACGGTCGAGGTGCTCGGTTTCACAGAGATCTGCAGTGGGTTGGGGGAGCTCTGGAGGGCGGGAAGGGAGTCGAGGGGCGTGGGATGAGGAAGAAAATCGCATTAGGGGCCCTTCGGGAAGCCATACTTAAAAACTTCTAGAGGACTGCCTTCAAGGATTGGCTTGTGCACTTCGATCTTCGCTACAGCTTCGTTTCAATCGGAGGCCCGCAAAACCGTCCCCAAGAGATGCCGTAATTTTCTGCCCGGGGAGGAACGCTTGTATGGTAGTGCAGGGCACAAAAACGTGGCGTCGTAAAAGCAAGTTCTATTTCAAAATGGCAGCAAAAACACAGATGTTTAGCGTAGTTTAAACTTTCTATTTTCCCTCAGAGACGCAAAATCAGTCACTAAATCATTAACAATCTGATAATTCCCCCAAACCGTGGTTAAAAGGTTAATTTATATCAACCACCTTGATTAGTTGGAGATGCAAGCGAACAGAATAAGCAATGCCGTTTTAAATCGTTTTAAAATATATAAATAATTTTCAGAAGAGAGCTAAGTGCTATGATATTTAAAAATTGGATTTAGTCAGGTATCAGTCATATTTATTTCGATTACGCTACCATAAATTGAATTTCTGATATAAATTATCATTGTTAATTGAATTATCTAATGGTCGTTTCAGTAACTATTCATTCAGATTAGTAAATAAGGTGACATGAAGCAATACACCTTGAAATGAGATCACACACTCAAATGCAATCACGTACACTATTGGTTCCATGAATGATTTAAAAACTTCCGTTATAATTTTAGACAAACATGAAAACCTCTCTTGCTTCCCTTTAATCTTTTTCATTGCGATCTTCTGGCAATAAAACTGAATTACGAATGGCAAAGAAATGTTTGAATGATATAATCACACAAAGAACTACGCATAATTCATTACAAACATTGAACCACGCACGATATGCTCCACCATTAAAAGATCTTATGGATTACTCAAAGTTGTTCTTTATAAATTCATTGGTATTTTTATTTAACCGACTTATTTTCGGAAGAAAAAAATGATAAATAGCGCATGAAATCAGTGGGGCGTTTTTAATGATTCATGAGAAAATTTGACACAAAAAATCACTTAAAGAGCTGAAGAACTGGAGGAATTGCAAATAATACTCACTTTTAAGCTATTTGCCTATTCTAAGAAGTAGCCTTTTACCCATACATTTCTACGTGTGTGTATATATATATATATATATATATATATATATATATATATATATATATATATATATATATATATATATATATGTGTGTGTATATATATATATATATATACTATATATATATATATATATATATATATATATATATATATATTCGGCGGGAAGGCAACATCGGATGATTAACAGTAGTTTAACAGAGGGTGGGTTGTACATGGCGAAGGGTGACGTTAAGGGGAATGAATTTCCTGCGTCACCAAAAATTCCTAATTGCTAATGTGGATATAGTACAAGCCAACATTGCATAACCAACGGCTTTATAAAAATATTTCATTTAAACAATAATGATGTAGACATATAAATCCTATTATACACACGGAAAAATATAAAGAGTACTATATATTTGGTGTGTATTTTCATTAGGCGACGCCTAAAATTGATACATTATGGTCTAGATGAAATGTTCACAGTTATATATATGTTTGATACAGTGGAAGGAATCTTGATTAGAGAATTAAATGACGATCATAATTTTCTACCCCAATTTCTGTTGGAAAAAGTGCGCGAATTACTCAACAGTTACTCGCATACACATACAGGGTTCGTCCGGAAAATAAGTGTACTGACTCCTGGGCTGGGCGCGCCGCTCCATGCGCGCCCAGCACCGCTCTGACGGGCTGCGATTGGAGGGGGGTATGTTGGCAAGCGACGCTGAAAAAGGCAGTCGGCTCTGAGCTGTGGTGTAGTGAGGAGCTCTGTTAACGCGAACCTCCACGCTTCGACCCACGTCACGGAACGCGATGCCGAAGTTTTTGGAGCAGCGTTATTCCATCAAATTTGCGATAAAGCTTGGGAAATCGTCTACCGAAACTGTCGGTATGATTAACCAGGCTTACGGGGAGTCAGCCATGTCCAGAAACATGATCTTTCGGTGGCACAAGATGTTCGTGGAGGGCAGAGAAGAGGTCGACGACGAGTCTTCGAGAGGTTCCCGATGATGCCTTCGCGGGAGCGTTCCAGGAATGGGAACGCCGCTGGAACAAGTGTATCGACTCACAAGGGTCCTATTTTGAGGAATATTAGCTTAAGATATGTAAAAGTGTAATAATTTTTTTTCCCTGAGCTCAGTACACTTATTTTCCGGAAGAACCCTGTATGGTAAGAAGGAAAAACCTAAGTATTTAATACTGTGTTTTGTTCTAATAAAGCATTTCATATTTTATTTCGACTAAAAATAAGTCTATTACGAGATAGCCATGACAATTCTTAACAGCAAAATAAATGTTCTGAATACCACTGGTCGCCTAGCTTGCTCCTTAAAATATGAATATAGCGTCACTGTCCAACCGTTTGATGAGTGTTGTGTTAACGGAATGAAATTATCCCAAACGTCGGAGAACTCTTAGAAAATACCGCAACCACTGAAATTTTCCAGGCATTTTTGTCATCCTCTCAAAGCCCAGCGAACGCGACGAACAGTCATCTACGTTCTCAGTTTAGCGCGCTTCCGTCATTAATTTTTCTTGATCGGTCTCCATGTTCATTCAACGAGTCGCAATCCATCTCTTCCGACCAATCCTCTACCGCTCCAATTCACACGCCGAAGGACAAAAGGATGTGAGGAATCCCCACGGTAGCTACGTTAACGGAAATAACAATGGCCAGGCGTCTACTCTTGCTCCGACAAATTGCATCGCGATTTGATTTACGAAAGGGGATTTAAAAGAATGTTGAAACAACCTGCTACCACTGCCTCTGTAAGAGTCATCCTAAGAAAAGATTCGGATTGAGTAATCAAAGTTAATTTTTAAAGTGTTTTCACGGCAGTTTATCACGAAATTATGCTTTTGAAAGATTGGACCGGATGATACAACATAGTCATTTCCTCTGGATTAGCATTTGAATTCACTGTAGACAACTTCGGCAATTGAGTGAACTCTAAGTCCACATATAATAAAGGATTGCTAGAGTCAATGATGCTGAAGAAGGAGTTTAAGTAATTCCTATGCAAGTTCAATAGGGAGTAAGGATAAGTAAGGAGTTTAAATAACTCATATGTACGTTCAATAAGTCTACATACACTCACTCTATGGGTTCTCTCTATTGCCAGTCCATTATTTTCGTGATATTTTATACATAAATATTTCAGTCGACCAGGAAATGTGACTCTTTATAATTTGATTCACTCAGGAAATTTTAAACTTTAGTGATTAATATTGTTTTTTCAGAGGAGTAGATATACATATGCTTTATGCTCAATTGGTTATCTTTGAACAGTTCATTTTAATCGAAGGTATTGACCTTGAGAAGGATAATTCTGTATAGGTTGCTTTCATACTTAGAGATATTCTCTTGCACAGTTGAGGGAAAACACCAAGGTCAAGACGCTGATGCCATGAGTAGCACAACATTGGAAAGCAGACAATATAATAGGCATAAATGAAGATCATTGTAAAATTATAACTTGCTATCAAATACGACGCAGGAAAGGTGTGTAATCTCGGAGCCTATGTTAAGGAAGAAGAGAGAAAATACATATCGACATTTTAGTCAACTATGAGACTATGCGTATCATTGGGGAGAAAAGCGTAGTTCGGCCTTGAAACAGGAAGAAGTCAGTTCAAGAAAACTTTATTGCAGGTTAAAAAATGGATCAATTGACACTTGACGAGGAGAAATTGCTAATTTATAACTCCCACCAGCACAGCCATAGGGTTGATAAGGACACACAATCCCTTACACGAAATCAAAGTTGTTATCCTGTAAGTTGTCCAAAGTCAAGCGAGATGTGTCAAGCTGCATACCCCGCTTGGCTTTGGAATTTTACCGAAACTCATTTGAGGCGTATTAACACAAGTAATTCTTATATACCATTCGCCAGATATAAAAAATATACAAACTGATGAGATCAATAAAAATACAAGGAAACAAAATCAACAGAAAATGAAACCGAATAAATACGAAAAACCTTTCCCGATAAGTGGTAACGAATAGTGAACCCAATTATAAATGAAGGCCTGAACTTAGGATAAACAAGCATAGACATCAGTTTAGGTATAACGATAGAGGCACGTACTCTCTCAAAAGTAGTTTTTTGCGATCATGACGTTCAAGGATATTTAATACTGTTGCATTCTGTATTAGAAGTCACAATTTCTTCTACTTGCTGGGAAACTATCATCTGTTACTGAAGTTGCCGTACATTTTGTGAACAATCACTTCTTCTTCTCCGTCAGATGATTCCCTTCATTGACCACTGCTGAATTTTGTTTGTGAAAAACAGATTTCTTTCCAGAATCTCTTTTCTCGCTTGTAGACACTCTCAATGATGACCTAAAGATCAAATGTAACTTCATGCTAGGGTCAAATAGCTCAAAAATTCCCAATGTTCTCCCTCTTTTACTCATTTTCCTCAGCATGACTCTGTTAATCTTATGATGAAAACATAAGTCCATTTGTCCATTTTTGTTATCAGAAAAGTTTTAAAAATACAAGTAAATACTATATTCCTTTGAATAATAATATCAGGGTTGCTTCAGATCAGAGAAACCGTAAAAAAATGTTAGCTCGTAAAACAAATATCAATTCTACTTGTGAAAAATCCAAGTTTTGGTGCTCAATGGAGAGTAAGCAAGGCTACAAATACAAATCTGTGGATAGAGAGCCCAAAACATCAGGCGATAATATAAACGACCAATATTTATCATAAATACATCGAATCGATCTATATTGTAAATGGCATGTTAGGAAATGCATTCGAGCCACCAAAAGGATATTCAACAGATAGCCCCTTTAAGCATAAGTTGTTCCTAAGAGTGATCATGTACCTTTAGCGAGTTCTAACCATTTTCTCTTGATAAGAAGCGTGGAATAATGAAAGCAATAACACACGGTGCCAAATTGCCGTAAAAACCTGCAAAATTAAGAACACAACAACTGATCCGAGTAAAAAGTTACAACAACTAAGACATCACCAATGCATTACATGAGAATAATGCAAATGAGAAACATACTATACATTGAAAAAAGAAACTTCTCAACAAGAGTAAGGGTAAAATTATGATTAACCTTGAATGATTTCTGAGTATCTTCTCCAAACTATACGTAAATTAACAAGTCCTCGAAAATATTTGTAAATGTGACATGATCATGTACAGGACCAGGTATTCTCTGAAAAATTAATGCTGAATTGCATTATAAATATTTCCATTGAAAGGTTTAGTACGAGCAAATTGCAACGATTAGTAGAATAAATAGATACATTGTTTTTAAGCAGATTATTATTATTTATAAATGCCTGAACGCCAAGATAGGTTTTCATGGAGCCATACTACGCAATGTTACACTTGTAAGCCCTGATTAATAAGAATCAATACCATAAGCACCTCAAGTTACCATAAACCTTTTGCAGCGTGAATTTTCTACCTATGTGCCATCTAAACTGCCCACCCAGCACACCTCGAGTGAATAAATTAAGTCGGCCGAGAAATAATTGTGAGTGGGAAATCGTCGTATTGAATTGTCATTTTTCCAACCAATAATATGAGAACAATAAACGAAGTCAAAACTAAATTCAAAAATGCAATGCATTAAAGTACAAAATGTGATGCGGAGCTAATGCAATGCCTCCGCCAATTATCATCATCATCTAATTAATCGTTCCAGGCGTAACTTTATGGAATATTTTCATGATGAATAACGTTAAAATAAAACTTATGATGATGCCGCAGTGTACCCTCGGTCGCATCAAAGTTTATTTTTCATGTGGATTTACAAAGTTTTATTTTGACATTTTTCATCACCATCATCACTACGCTTTAGACGACCTGAATCTTTTCCAAAAAAAAATGTTCTGTCTCTTTGGTGTGATTTATTCGAATTCCTCAAATAAAAAAGATAAAACCTCAGAATTAAATTGATTTACATGCCAATGTGTGCATTTAAAAAATTGTAGGCACGTTGATTTTTTACGAAAATGTGCACATGACGACTGTAAAACATAAAAGATCGCCACAAATCAATATTGACCAACTAATGACAATTTTCCAATAGATATTGATTTATTACACGATCTGACGTCATTAACTACACCATCTTCAGGTTTCGTGCACCACAGCATCTTCACCTGACGATGATGTAGTACATCGAAAATGGTCAGGTAATAAATCAATATGTAGAGGAAATGACACTGTTTTGTCAAACCCATCAGAATTTTTCAATCTCTCTCTTACCTTTTTCCTATCCTTACTCCAAACCCCCAAACAAATCCTAGGATAAATTAATAAATAGTTGATAGTTTTACCATATTCACCTATCCACGAGTGCCCTAAACCCTCTCCTACCCCACCCCCGTCCCTTTTCCCCATTCCTCCGCTCGTCTCACGGGTACATAAGTTAGACAATACTAAGTGCTAATTTTTTGCTTTTGATAATGCTGTGAGATTGTCGAAATCGGCTAAGTATATCAATTAATAAGTGCAGAAAATTACCAGTAGTTTTTCAGTAATCATAACTGTACTTCTCTCACTCTATTCTTAAAATCACACAATGATGAAACGCTGCTAATGTCATGTGATATTCGCTCCTTCCAGGTACCATTGGTTCACGAAGCGTCCTGTTTTGCCAGCCCATCGCCTCCGGCGGCTCCGCCCCCCGCCGCCTTGGTCTCTACCGCCGGCGCCTCGCCTACCTCCTGCTCTTCGCCCACCCACTACCCATAATTCTCATTGCCCTGAGCGCCGTCTGCATTTTCCTTTCGGCCACAGCCACCGTCGGCACACGGAGGGTCCTGGGTGGCAATTTACCCGCGGGCCGAGGGGAGGCCGTCGAGGGCGGAGGGGGCCCGGGGAGAGCCGCGAGGGAGGGAAGAGCAGCCGTCCATCATGGCGGGCAAGAGTGAGTCGCGGGAGAACCTGATCGAGAAACATGGCAGCGGGGAAGAGATGTCCCAAGCGTCCATGGCCTCGGAGATGGCCAGGAGACACGGCGAGAAGAGGTTCCTACTCTTCGCGGAGAGGGGAGACTGCGCGTCCGTTAGACGGTAAAAAAAACCCTGCTACAAATGAAGCGCTACCAACAACATGGCTGGTACCTTGGGTTTCGATAGAAAATGTTGCTGCTTCGCATCTCCATTCTTCGAACAAGGACTGGGAAAGGTGTCCAGATTTAAAATGGAGTAGTTTCTCACGGATCGGAGAAGTTTCATTCGCTTGGATTTTTTTATGATCTGTTTTTTTTAGTCTGAGTTTCATTATCAAATAGGAATGGGCGCATCAATGAGGGGGACGAGAGCTATACCACCCATGGGGAATGCTTTGGATTTTATTAGGCTTCACAATAGAAACTAATTTTATGATCGATATTAATTTTGAATAACCGTTTTCCCCCGAGGTTAAAAATCATCTCCTGTAATGTTCGTTGCAGTTGCTATTTAAGAGCGATCATTTTAAACGTAACGTGATTTTAAGTTTTCTTCACAGGGAAACATTTCATGAAATTATTTTTTTTCATGTATGAAATGGTCCTCTACTCAAGAGTTTTCCTACACCCACGAGTTCTGGAAGGAGGGAAGATTCTGTTCTTCATAAAATTTCAACTATGATTCATTTCTCCAATTGTTTTGAAGAGCTCGTCTCATGGCGCCACACACTTGGTCATTAACTGAACCCGATACTGTAGTCTACCTTGCAGACGTAGTTTTGAAATATTTCCTAGGAAAGTGCATATTCCTGAGAAATCCGAGGCACTGCTGATGCACATAAAAAACTTTTACTGTCTTCTCCTGCTCTCCAACTTGGCACACTCATCGCGTCGCGTTCCGCTCCTCGCTTCCCCTCTTCCCTAAACTCCTATTCCATATAAATTACTCTCTCAGTCATTCCAAGTTCCCATATTACCTGTATCCGGGAGTAGATCTAGAAAGCTATCAAAATGAACGAGGTAGCAAGGAGGATTTTGATACATGAGTGACAACGATTAATAAATTTTACTGATTATGAATCTGAAATTCAGGTTAAATTTAAAAATAATCGCTCTAATTTAAAGACCTTAACACATATCCTGCACGAGATAAATATTTTTCTCGGTGTTAAAAATAGTGTCGGACCTATAAGAAATATTTATTTTGAATTTTGTTGATGCCAAAAATATTCTCTCAATGAGGGAGATGCATGGACTTCCTCCCTAGGAGCTGTTCCTGTTTGCATCTACTTGTCCTGATTTCTTTGAATAACCTACAAAAGTGTATTCATCTACCAAAGCTAAACTTCTTGATGTGTATTCCCTCTTCCTCAATCGCATGTATGTATTAATGTGACGTAGAACAACAGCGCGATCTAGATAAAAGTTTATACATATTTTCTTCCCATTGGTTGATGGAGGGTGAAAAAATGTCCTGTCCCAGTGAATATCACCTTATCGGCATAGTAATCGGCCAAACCTCTGTCTATCCAGGTGACTATGCTGGATGCTTCTTGAGTGGTAATAGGTATTTTCTTCATCTAACAAGTCCGTCGTCACAATGTACCTTATACTGGCTTCAAACATTCGCTGTAAATGAAATTGAATATTTTAAAATCTACCGGTATAACATTTCGACCATGAGCCGATTCTCTCGCATTCCAACGGATATTCTGGGCGAGGGAAGAATATGAGTTCTCATAGTGAATTAAGAGCAGCGAGGCTAATACTCTAATCCTGAACGCCACTAAGATAAACTCAAAAAGTATTTGTCCTCTAACTTAAATACGTACACTTTACTCTCTAAATAAATACTGGATGGTCAATGTTTATTTTGCCGTTATATTATTTAAAAAATACAATGCCTCCTAGAAAAATCCTCGAAATGGTGATGTCTATTCCATCATGGTAATGAAGTGTCTAGCTCGAGGAATAGAGGCGCAATGCAACAAAATAGCCCTTGGGAATTCCCCGAAGTACCATGGCAACACTGTTAACACCTTTCGCAAAATAATGCCCATCAAACCTTCCAATAATCGCTAATTAATAATTAACAGCCACGCTTGCTTTCTGATGATCTATGCATTAACAACCCCAGAAGTATGCCTTCTGGTAGGGTCTATATTAAAGAATATATTTCACCAATGCGGCAGCTTCTTTCATCTTTCAACTCTTCATTTCAGATATGAATAATCTCTGATAACATAATTTTATTTCGGAACTGATATGGGTTGAATTTAAAGATTTAATTTTAAAATCAACGTTAAGTATATCAACATACGGTAAACATCTGAAACCCCAGCTCATATAATTATTCAGTGAATCTGTCCTTTGTTGTAATTTTATGGAAAATAATAACGCATTTTTATGGCAAAAATCGCGTTGTTTTTTCAGCTGGCTCTGAATTATTCGCGTTGGATGCCTTGCTTTGACAACAGTTCTTTCCAGTTGCAGTAAATGTTTTTGGCCTGAATATGCTTCCTGAAATATGAAAAAACTATCATCAGGCCAAACAAAACCTGGTAAAACCCCGGTAACATCGCAATGCCATAGAAAATACTATGCATTATGTTTCTGATTACATTTACCCCCAAATGTCAACGGTAATCACACAATTTTAATATAAAATTAATACGCAAAGTCAAGCAGATTTTATAACGTCCCTCTCTTAATCATTAAGAATACAATATTTTTTTAAACCTATACGAATTCTAAACGTACATGAAACTGGAAACTAGTGAAATGTTATCTAAATCAAGTACTCAAGTAAATACAATTCCAATTAAAATTCAAAGTGAAAATGTTTTCATATGTTCAGCTGTAAAGCATGTTATAGGTGAAGTCAGGCGCAATTCTTAAATTGTAACCATTAGCAAGAGAAATTCTGCTACACAAATAATTCCGCTATGCATAATTTAATAAAATCATGAATATTTAATCGTGTACGCCAGAAACAAAATCAAATAATTTTAAAGTATAGAGTACTCCTTTCAAATTCTGTTGCTGCAGTATACTCGTACATAAAACTAATAAACGAATGGTGTTACTCCATCAAGATAGAATGAAAGAATACTCTTAGCACACAAAAATTAATACAGGTAGATGAAATGGCAACAAACTTATGAAAAAAAACTTAAAATTAATATTATACCGTTGTTAATCCATAGTTTATACATGTACTTCTTGACTTAAGGATGCTGGAGGATGCAAAAAACAACCCTGGAACTCTTGACATCAACTGCGTAGATCCTTTAAATCGCTCGGCGCTGATCGCGGCAATTGAAAATGAGAACATCGAACTGATGCACATCCTCCTCGACTATGGAATCGAAGTCAAGGTAGGTTACGACGTGGTGAAATGTATTCATTCTTTGTGAAGGGATGCCTTATGGAGATTTTTGAATTGTTAATATTCTTTTACAATCCTATGATAATATCTGTGAATCGATAAAGGTTGAATGGATGAGTTATCACAATTCCGTACTGATGGCCCATCTAAACATTAATTTTCCTATTCTACGCACAGGACGCTCTTTTGCATGCCATCAAGGAAGAGTACGTCGAGGCCGTGGAGATTTTACTGGAATGGGAAGAGAGACATCACCAGGCAGGAACACCATACGTGAGTAATGATTCTCGTTGGAATAAAAATAGAAGACAACTTGCCATAATTGAAGCAAGAAATGCTCACACCTTCATTGTATCGAGAAAGACAAAGAAAAGTGCGTTTCCCACTACCATGAGATCCGTTTGGAAATTGAGAATATTCATCGTATATGCTTATTACTTAGTATTCTCTTGAAAATACTAATCAGGTTTTTCCTTGAACTCTTGTTTTTACCGGGAATAAAAACTGGTACCTATGTCCCGAGAAATACCTAGGAATTTTTACCTAGATACCAGTACATAAGACTATTGTCTTAGGTACAGATAGCGAGATACTAATACATAAGAGTCATACCCTAGTTCCATGTACTGCAAGAATGGTATTTGGTGTTTTTATCTAGGTACTAGTCCCTGAAAATCTACTGCCAACAAATGACCGAGGATGGTTCTAGGAACTAGATCTCGGTAAATACCAATGATTATTGCCCTATGTACTGATGTGCACGTGGGTATCAGTAGTTCGGTGTCGTACCCCGAATACTGGTATCGAGTAGCGGTACCTAATTTTTCCCATAGGTACCAACCCTTGGTATACAGCTAAAATTAAGTGAACTATTCAAAATGGTTTAGGAATAATATAAAAAAAGAGAAATATAACTATACAAATGAAACCAAGCATCGATAAATTATTTAATCTTGATTGCAGAGTTGGGAGGCCGTGGACCGCTCCGCATCGAACTTCACTCCCGACATCACGCCTCTCATTCTGGCAGCACACATGAACAACTATGAAATCCTCAAGATTCTATTGGACAGAGGCGCCACACTACCAGTTCCTCATGACGTGAGGTAATGCATTGTAACAAGGGTAATGTGTGTAATCGCATTGGATCATTGAAGAGAAATGTTCATTAATAATAAAGCCTAACTCTCCATGCCTGAATCAGTTGACTGCAGGCTGAAATAATAAATTATATGAATATTGTGAAAACATTTTAAGGGATCTGTCATGATCAAGGCGATTCGTAGTAAATATCAAAAAAATACACACATAAAGAGTTAAGGTACTCAATTAATTCATTAATATGTACTTCCAGTAACTTTCTCTCTTATGATAATTATTTTAGAAAGAAAGGAATTTTAATTTTTTTTATCACGGAAGGAATAATTAGAGTTATCCTCCAGATACCCTTGAAGAAGGGATGGCTGAGTTTTTATGCTGCGGTCTTAGCATTAAAATATAATATGGAAGAAATATAAAATGGAAATCAAGCAATGTTCCCTTTGGATAAGTGTTTCACGTTCACATACGTGCTCGTACTAGTTTCCAACATCTCCAAAAAGTTGAGCATCGGTATTGTGACAATGAAACAATGGCTCTTATTATTTCACCAAATTGCCAAATTGCACGAAAGCTCATAATATTAATTTTAATTGTTCAAATATATATATATATATATATATATATATATATATATATATATATATATATATAAGTTTCTGAAGAAACGTCAAATATCATATTGTGAGTGTTCTTTCTTTGTGTCTCTATATTCTAAAAATCTACATCTGTGTTTTTATATAATTGTGCGTCGCCGAAGAGCGTTCCATTTCGAAGATATATATATATATATATATATATATATATATATATATATATATATATACACATTGAAAAGACAGAAAACGCCTAAAGTTTGTAATTTCTTCAATCCAATGCGCATTTAACACATTAAAATGTAGGATTTCATTTTTTTTGACCCAACTATCGACTCACGATTGGTGTTTTATTATTTCAACTAAACAGGCGTTACTTTTTATAAACGGGAATTCAAAACAAAATCAAAATAAACTTCATTTGTAAATATGGACCAATTTAATGAAATATAGTAAGATTAAAACTAGTTACGCTCCCTGATGCATCATCAGATGCAATTGCTTAACAATCAATCCAGGCAGTTACAAAAATATTCAAGCACGGAGTATTTATAACTCCTTGGAATTTGGTTATGATGCGATTGTACTTAATGGTAAAATCGCAAATATCTCCAGAGAAGAAACGTTTTACTCTTATTTTATTGAATAGAACTATGGTACAAACATAGTTTATTTTCATTTTACAAAATTGGTGTTCTTTGATCATTCTTGTTCCAGGTCCCAAAGTAAAGACATTCTCTAACTGCTATATGATTTAATTAACCCGTCACATTTTATATGCAATTAGATCCCCATGAATGTAATGAAATGCAATGTAAATATATCCCAAGAGGTTTAATGTGATTACAGGGTGATCTCCAGCATACTATATAACATCATGAAGCGTGCCAAACTACTTTCAAAAATAACTTCCGCCAATACATTTATTTCCAGTGTTCACAGTAAAGCGTTCTATTAGTGAGATTACTGGAAGTTCATCCCCCGTAATATATACGCGGAATGGACTAAACTTTTTTAAAAAGTTCTCGCCTTCCATTTGGCAAACTCATCACCTTATTCTAGTTGGATAATAACTGGGTAGAACTTGGTCATAATTTTAAAATCATTAATCCATCCTTGCTACGCAGATGCGGTTGCGACGAGTGTGTGTCGTCGAGTGAGACGGACTCCCTGCGACACTCTCAGTCGAGGATAAACGCATACCGAGCCTTGACCAGCCCCTCCCTCATCTCACTCTCCAGCCGAGATCCGCTCCTCACCGCCTTCGAACTCTCCTGGGAACTGCGACGACTTGCTAAGATGGAAACGGAATTCAGGAATGAGTACACAGTAAGCAATCCCTTGGGAGCATTATTAAAACGCATTGACGCTAATTTTTATATCACTCGTGAACACAGATCTCGCATTATCATCAATTCTAGGGATGAATTTTTTTTAATAGTCCTCCAAATTATTCTGCTTCCTGCCGACCTCTCCATTTCATCACAGTTTCGCAGTTCACTGGCGTTTTTCCCTCGAAGATTCTTGATATTATTCATGAAGATTTCTGTTCTTTTTTCCAAAATGATCTTCGGTAAGGAAAGGCTTACCCATTCTGATGATCAAAAGTTATGTACTGGCCGTAGAAATGATAATTGCTCCTGATAAGGTCCCATTACAAGATAGGTCGAAGGGTAGGATAATATGCGGAAGGTAGTCCCGCAGCGTAAGTTCATTAGTGACTCGGCTGTAAAGGCGTCTGACCCCAGTTTAGCGGCCATTTGGCTGAAGTTGACGAGTCAAAAAACACTATTGAAGAAGGCCACCTCAATTAAATATTCCTAATGCGCGACGACGATGGACATAGGTAAGAGTATGAGTACTGGAACCTGTGCCGTCTAAACGGTCATCATCTCATGACATCCTTCCAAAGCGAAATCGACAATAGCAGAAAGTACTTCAAATAAAATCTATAAAATACTAGTAAAAATATCACTATGCTGAGAGAAAGCGAGTGAAAGATAATCATCACTGGCGTGATTAATTCGCAGTTTTTGAATGGAAGCAGATGCGAATCAGGATCATAATTTAGCAGTCTTGAAGTGTAACAAAAGGTTCAAGAGGACAAAATAAGGAATGAGGTTGTTGATCAACGCGTTACCGGGACCATAAGAAATGAGTATCACCAGAATGATGAGAAAATTACATGCATGATTGTTGATAGAAGGGAGGGTACAGTAGATGAAAAATGGGTACATACCAAAATAAGGGATATTAAAGGCTGAAAACGGAACTATAGGAACAGTAAATAGGAAAAGGGTAATGCAGCCATTGACTACAGATTAGGTGATTAGGAAAATATGAGAGAAAAGGAAATGGAAGAATGTAAACAGAAATTTGGTTAGAAAAAATTACAAAGAAATTAATAATACTTGCACAAGGTCTTTCAAAATTAATATCGGGATTTTAAGATTTTGTAGTGTTTATTGCATTTCACTTACAATTATAGATCAACTAAAAGAGCAACTCAAACAGTTTTTTCTACAAGTGTTCAATGTGCGCACCATTTGTCACCAGCACACATTGAGTCGATAGGTGAGTTCTTCGCAAAGCTTGATGATAGTGTCAGGAGTAATTATGGCAACAACTGCTTCAATCCTGTTTCTAAAGTCGGGTACGTCAGCTGGTAGCGGAAACATACACTTGACCCTCGGTGAACCCCCAAAAGTAAAAATCACATGGCATGAGATCGGATGAACTTGGAGGTTATGCGAGACAAGCTCTGTCACCCGGCCCATTGCGCGGCCAATCCAGCGATCGGGTACGACGTGGTTTAACCAATCGAGTAGTGAGTTATGCCTGTGAGGCGGCGCACTATCTTGCTACCAAACAAAGTTCCTTGGTTCAGCTTCTTCCAATTGAGGCAAGAGCCATAGTTGTAGCGCATTTAGATATGAAACCAGTAACAGTTACTTCACCGAAAAAGAAAGCTTTAAAACCCCTGCATTCATTTTGAACACCCGGTACCCTGAAGCGAGAAAATAATAGGGCAAAAAAGCGTTCAGAATTACGAAATGCGGGATGGGGGTATTTTTCAAAGGGAGGGTGGAGTTGGTGCACTGTACAAGAAGGTGAAAGCACTTGTCAGGAAGGAAGAAGAGAATATCCAGGAAAACTAACAAAGATAAGTCGGTAAAGTTTTTCTATGAAGCAGTAAAGATTCATTTAGATATGAGAACTCGCTTTGAACTAATTTCGCTGTATTAGATGTGAGTATTGTAGGCTATTTATTGAAAAAATAAAAGAAATGAGTTGCTTCTCAATCATTTGGCAAAGTTTGAAGCATGTCATAACTTTTAGAATTAACAAAAAAAGACCTAATAAAGAAGAAACGTCAAAAATGGGAGAAACATTTTCAATTGGACCTATAGATACGTTAAAACGATTTGAGGACGTCATTGTGACGGGACTATCGTACAAACTAGAATGACCTCTTCACATTTAAAGACTGCATGCGATATTAAGATATTCGTAAATTTTCAGGGAGCAAGATGAATTGTACGCATTGGATACATGACTCTAGAAACTGATTGTGACATCAGGTGAGTTACTTGCACCAATATTTGCAAGTTATGTTTCCTGGTTAAAATGAGAGAAAAAGACTAGACAAGAGACATTTCAATACTCTTGTATTTATCGATATGATTACAACTAAATCAGGGTTTACCACAATTTATGTAATCCTAAAACCTTGATGCCACCTGAAATTACTTTAACAAGCACATTAAATTCACCTTAAATGTTATCATCATGGCTAATACCCAGACTCCCACTGTCTTATGCCCTTAGTTTCGTTCGTAAAAGTTTGCATAGATGCAGGTGTAATTAAAATGCCTTTCATTTCTTCACATCTCCCTTGCTTCACTTTATCAATCTCCAAAGTAAAAGACATTTTCCGGTATTTCTGCATTCAAAAATAAAACAAAACTCGAGGTTTTGCTCTTTTTACTTGCACAACCAATTAGCTAATTTTAGATACGATAAAATAATTATATTAAAGAGCATAACTGTCATTGGAGCAGATACTTAAGGGCGTTTTTGAGTGCCTCAGAGGGCGTATAATACCATTACTACCTTGTAAGTAAACGATTTTAAACGTTTTCTGAAAGTTATTCTCAGAATTTTGGAGACATTATTCTCCCAAACAGAAGATCGGGTGGTTGGCTGAATAGTCATTTTCAAAATTATTTCTCTGCAGGAAATGCGTGCTGGAACACAAGAATTCGCCACAGCACTTCTGGACCACGCGCGAACTTCGACGGAACTGGAGGTCATGCTGAATCACAACCCGGGTGGCGAGCCATGGGAACCTGGCGAGAGGCAGACACTGGAACGTCTCAAATTAGCCATCAAGTACAAGCAGAAGCAGGTGGGGGTTCCTCCTCTGTGATTATCCATTTATTATTCAATATTATTCAAAGATTCTTTGGAATAATAAAACTTTTATTTTTCACGACTAGCTTATTTGTATAATGAAACCAGAGGCGTTTAATTCACGAATATCCGGATCATTTAATTCTATAAACCTCATAGATTTTAGTTCACACTACACCGAATCATTCATATGGAAGAAGATATTTGTTCGTTTGGAAGAAGACCTCTCAAAACACAAATGCTGTTTGCGTTATTAGCAGGATCAAATTAAAGCTTGTGATTTATAACTGTGGATTAATTCAATGCGACTTAATGACTTTTAAAGAAAATCAAATTGTTATCTTTTTCCCCCACAAAATTATGGATCTTTTTGGGTTACTTGAAACTTATAGAGGAGAAAAATCAGTACTGTGGATACACACACATTTTGCTTGTTGAAAATCTTCCTTCAAAAGACGACCTTTGCGCACTCTCTCATGCATTTTTTCCTTTCGGTAAATCGACCTCAGTTCGTCGCCCATCCAAACGTCCAACAACTGCTGGCCAAGATTTGGTACGATGGACTTCCGGGTTTTCGAAGGAAGAGCATGGTGGCCCAATTGGTAGAAGTAGCCAAGCTGGGCTCAATGTTTCCCGTGAACAGCACCTACGCCTTAATGATGCCCGACTCGGAGAAAGGGAAGTTCATGCAGAAACCGTTCGTGAAATTCATCTCTCACTCCTCCTCTTACGCCTTCTTCCTAAGTAAGTATCATGTCCATGAAGGTGAACTGCAGAGTCCATATCACCACGGTCACAAAATAATAAAAATGACCGGCATTTTCCTCACATCTATAACACTAAATAAGTTACCATAATCGTCTCTAAATGTTGTTATGTTGCGAACAGCCCTTACGCTGACGGTTTTTGTCGCACGCTAACATACGTATCTCAAAAATTAAAAATCATAAAATCCTCGAGAAAGCGTACGGCAGGATGACTGTCTTGAATACAGTCCTGAAAACCTAAGTACATATTTTCCTCACGCACTCCTTTAAAATAGAATATAACTTAATAAAAAAGACTGTATTAACGAGAAAAGGGTAATGGGTATTCCGTAAAAATTGAATGTCGTGAATCATAATCTAATAGAATCGACGCTCTGTACCCACTCGGGAGATGCGGAATAAAATACCCATGCGTTTTTAAAAATTACTAAAAACTGTCGAAACAAATAGGAACGAGTGGAAATATAAAATCAAGCAACGATCGAATTCCCAATATGCCAACTCGTTTAAGGATATAGTGGACATTAATTATTTTGGAGGGGCGAATATTCCATAACAACATCTCTTTTCATGAAATTTCATTTCATTCCGTTCGTTTGGAGTGAAAAAGGATACATGTACTTCTTTTCCACTTCAAATTCAAAAACTAAAACTTTTTTTTTACTCTTTGCGTCGTAGTGTTACTGGGTGCTGCTTCTCAAAGAGCTGAGTATTTGGTTATCGAGTGGTTTGGCCCGGCTTGGATGCAAGTCATCCTGGAAGATTGGAAGAGGAGGGAACGCGGCTCACTACCCGGCCTTGTGGAATTCTGTGTCATGACTTACGTTTTTGGTCAGTAATCTAAAAAATATAAAATGCTCAATTTTATCTGAGCCTTAATTAGTTGCATATTTTCGGGAAAATTTTCATTGATCATTTCCTCAATGTACCATATCGTTAGTGATGTGATTGCTATGGGAGTGAATAGTTGATATTGTATAAGGGTTTTATCAATTTAATGATTGGCGTGTAATAACATTTATTCTTCAAATTTAATTCCCAAGTATATAAATTCTCGTCCAACTATTCACATGCTTCGTAGCAAAGAAAGGATTTAACATATTTTGTAATCAGTAAAAATGGAAACTTTAAATTACTAATCTCTGTAAAATAATAGTCATAACATCAGCATAGCATAAAAAATATAGCAGATGATAAACATGCGAAGTGAAATTTAAAATTCCTTCGGTCTCACAGGAAATTCTAAATTTTTGTTGCAGGTATTTTATGGAGTGAAGTGACAACTTTATGGGAGGACGGCTTACTGGAATATATATCAGATCTATGGAACATAGTGGACTGGATAACAAATATATTTTATACTATATGGATTATGTTACGAGCAGTCTCATGGTTTATAGCCACGGTAAGTAAAAGTATGAAACTTACAAACGAAAATATCTTCAGATAAATTTATACGTTACATTTTGATCAAGTACCCAAAACTATGATTTTTCTTATCAAAAATACTTCTATGAACAAATTTTAAGGAATTTATTCTAGACAGAACTTTAAATTACCTCTTTACTCAGCACTTTAAAAATTTACATTTTGAGAACCTAAGTTTCATCTTTTACATCCTTTCGAGATTGATCATAGCTAAACCTAAATGGACAACGTATTAAACAAGTTCAAGGATGGTACAATAAAAATGTGTGTCTCTAATTTTATAAAATATACTAAACCGGCAAGCATATAGTTCATGGGTGGTCTGAAAAGTTTCCGACTCAGAAAATTTCAGACAAAATGTCTTTTATCTTTGTTAGGTAGGAAACTTTTCAGACTACCCTCGTATATGACATAAAAAATTTAAAAAACTCATATCTATCTTCACTGGGTCAACAGAGAGAATACTGGCGTGGGGGCAACCCTTGGTACCCTAGAGAACAATGGGATCCCTTCGATCCAATGTTATTATCTGAAGGAGCATTTGCAGCGGGCATGATATTCAGGTAAGAATGATTGATAAGAGAGAAAATTTCGAACAATAGGGCAAATTGCCTCCATTAATTCAGTGAATCACTTCCAGAAGGTTAAATGAATTATTAAGTTTTTCAAAATAACAATCTATTATGTAAAAAAATAAAAATTTTCTGAATTAAGTACGCCGCATGTTCGATAATAGTCACTAAAAGGATATTGCTTTCACTAGATATCATTAAATGTGAATT
The DNA here is from genome assembly GCF_022747635.1 of Hetaerina americana. Lineage (NCBI taxonomy): Eukaryota > Metazoa > Arthropoda > Insecta > Odonata > Calopterygidae > Hetaerina > Hetaerina americana. The sequence continues at coordinate 64,356,753 of NW_027287427.1, forward strand.
CAGATTCACTTTTTTTATTTGGAAACTAAAGTGAAGCGTTCCTCTGAAATCAACAGTTTCTTCAGTTCTTATAATCAAATTGCTCATGGGATGAAAGTTTTAAGGCGATATTCCAAAAAAAACATTTACGTACAATGGCTAAGGAATGGTAAGGAAAAAAAATTTAATGAAGTTTATTCTTTGTCGTTGAATTGATACGAAAGACTTTAGAGCTATCCTCCTCGATTATGTTTTTCAAAAATGGAAGGTGCCTTTTGATTTTCTGACACCTGTTATGGTATCATACTGTTTCATTTTTGCTGTTGACACGCCATACCCATTATAAACGCAAAGGCTGATGCCTAAATTTTCATTAAATTTTCCTCCGCACATTTTACATATTTATTTTGATTAAAACCATAATGAAAATGTGATTAACCACGAGCAAAACATTATACGCTGCTCTTCGAATATTCCACTAAGGACAGTCATTAAAACTGTCTCTATCATTAAAATGCTTTAATAAATGACATTTGCTTAATGAACAATCATAAACTAATAGTTTTGATGCCATTCAATTGGCAAATGTAGTCAGTTAAGTTATCTCTATTGAACTAGATGAGTTGATATCATACCTCCAGATAAACGATTAGAGTCTATCGTTTGGGGGGTATAGAGAAGTGTGGAATATCACTTAAACTAAAATCATGCTATCCGTACCTTCTTCATGTGTATTTAAAATTATGAATGAATGTTAACTGCCATTTACTATATTTATGTATTTAAAATTATGAATGAATGTTAACTGCCATTTACTATACGATTTTCAGAGTAATTCTTAAATTATCAATATTCTAAATTATTAAAAATATCAAGCTGCCAAAGTCAACTCTCAGGATTTCGGAGTGAATGGTTTATAAAGTTCAGTGGCGATGTGTAGTCAACCGTAGGTGCAGAAATAACAATACAATTACATATTCAGCCTACATTTGAATTTTAAAATTAGTCAAATTTCCACATGCAATTTTCTGCAAGACTAAATAAACATGCTGAAAAGATAAACCGTTTAATATTTTAGCTTCCTGAAGCTGGTGCACATATTTAGTGTCAATCCACATCTTGGACCGCTGCAGATATCCCTCGGAAGAATGGTGATCGACATCTTGAAATTCTTCTTCATCTATACGTTGGTGCTCTTTGCATTCGGTTGCGGTAAGTCAAATGCAACTCAACGTTTCCATATAATCCCTCATTATCTTTACGTGATAACCTGAACGAAAATGAACGCTAACAAAAAACAATTAACTGGTGCAATATATAAGTTCCTTAATCCAGTAAATATGTTAAATTACATCGCCGTTGAAGGTACTTGAAAACCAAATTTCACTTGGTAACTAACGACAGGAATCCACTGGCATCAAATAAATCTCTGAATGTGGGGAAAAATCTTCAAAATACGATTGAAGTTGCATTTTTGGTCGAATGGGATAGTATTTACTAGCACAGAAATCAACACAACGATCGAACCAAACAGTTATTTTGATGCATGAGATGATATAATTATAATAAGCTCTATATCACGAGGGAAAAATTATTTAAGTATCATTTTGTGAAAATAAATAAATATTTTGATAGTCCATGTCATGTAATTTGATTTGTTTTCTGGTAGCGTCCAGTTGCCAATTTATGACACCCTCTAAGGTTTTTGCATTCTTTGATGGAACAATCATACTAAGGAATGGACGCACTAGCCTCCAACTTGTCTACAACTGTTTACTTTTCGAATACCCTCGCCTATTTCGGAGATAGTCTTTTATTTCTAGTGATTTAATTATTCTCTATCTGTAACCAAGTGAACGCGCTCGATAGCTTTAAGCACAGCCCAGAGTATAGCTATATGTAATTTAGAACATTTTAAATTACCATTAAAAAATCTTCTTCGCAAAAAATTACATTTTTATCGGTATGACTTACAAATACCATTCATCACTACTCTAAATATAAAAGGATTATATAAATAAATTAAAATGTCCTTCGGCTGTTTGCAGGTATGAACCAATTACTCTGGTACTATGCTGATTTGGAAAAGAAACGCTGCTACCATCTACCGAGTGGACTTGCTGATTTTGACAATGAAGAATTGGCTTGCTCTATTTGGAGACGATTTGCGAAGTAAGTCCTAAAAATTGCTATTTACCATATCTGCTAGGAATTTTAAATCCTAATCTTCTGATTAAGATTTCTACTGTATGCTTACAACCAACATGATGGTTCAGTTCAATAATATATTCAAGTATTCAAACCCATTCACACTGTAAACTTGGGTTCAAGCTATTACTTCAAATGCAAGCGGAATTAAAAAAGCGTCAGTCATAAGGCAGAATATCAAATACAAGCGGCTGTTTATCATGTTTAAAAAAAATAGCTGATATAATTTTGTGGTCAATATTGCAAAATGAACTATGCAAAGCCTTAATGGAATGAATTAAATAACCTGGTATATCAACTAATATGTATAATATTGCTCGTTCCCCTCCTAGTAATAATGATTTAACATGTTTTAGCTGTATTCAAGCATCTAACATCTTAAATACAGCGTATCAAAGTGTTAAATACATTAACAACACAAGACTTTCTAAATACATACAAGTTTTAAAAGCGAATCCCCTACCGCTCTCACAAAAACACCTCAAACATTACAATAAAGAAAACCAATCTGTTGCCCTCGTTCTGTCATTAATGACTTTGCAATGATGCACTTAATATTCTTCTTAAATAACAAAGTAAGGTTTTAAAAAGGCAGAGTTTATATTCCTTATTTGAAATATAAATACCCTCAGGTGAACAGAACTGATCGATCAAGGGCCGCCTAAGTAATGTGAGAATCATTTTTCAAAATATACTTTTATATTAATCATAGGTTCTTGCTTTTCCTCCAAGGTCAATTTAGTAGAAATAGTCACCCCCTTTGTTGTTTTGGGAATTAAATACGACTTTCAAATCCCCTTCACAGCATGTTCGAAACTTCCCAGTCCCTCTTCTGGGCCAGTTTCGGTCTGGTGGATCTCACGGCGTTTGAACTCACCGGCGTGAAGAGCTTCACACGATTCTGGGCTCTCCTTATGTTCGGATCGTACTCCGTGATCAACGTGATCGTGCTCCTCAACATGCTTATTGCTATGATGTCCAATTCATACCAAATCATTTCCGTAAGTATCAATACACTCCTTGTTCTGGTTCTCAACTAAATATTCTGCTTTCCTTTGGACTGCATTTCTCTTCAGTCCAACATTCAAATCTTTCGCTCATGGCGGGAGCAATTAGGAGGTCTAGGAGGCATTACTACTATCGGGAAAATAGATTTTTTTACAGAAGTTTTTCCACAGAGCATTAACCCTTTAGAGAGGTGCAAAGACTGTAATTTTTGAAGCTTCAAGATTGATGCGAAAAATATTACTGCTTCGATTAATACTACTTCCATTCAATTTAATTAATACTCAGGTAGAACTATTCAACCCTTCCCTCGGATGGTTGAAAGAGTTGAAATGGTTAGACGACCACGAAGCTGACCAGTGAGGATGACAACAATTTAATTCATGATAAGCGAATGAACTATTTATTCTACCAGCTCAATGATCAACAGTCCCACCGCTCAGAAATGAAAATAAGTACCCGGAAGATAAAGAAGGTTTTCGGGAGAAATTTCAAGAAAATGAGAAAAGTAGAAGAAGTAGAAGATATCGGCAGTGAAATGATTAAACCTGCGATAGATGGAAGAATTGTGGGTAAGTGAGGCAGGGGGAAGAAAATACCAGAAATTTGAATGAAGAGAGATACAGGGAGGGAGGAGTCAACAACTTTTTTATTGTAACAGTAGTACATGTAAGTGGCATGCCATCTGTGACTTAAAAGTTCGGTGGTGCTTGATTCCAGGGCCCTAAAAACTCATCTTGACCGACAAACAGCCGTTGATAAAAATAATGACGATTAATTGATTATCAATGAATAAACAAGTTTAAATTGACAAAAGAAAAACTGAGTATGCTAATGCGCAGGGATATCACGGTTTTAAACTGTTCCCAACTCCGTTAATTAAAATAAAACGTTCATAGAAAAATTTACTTTGCTCATTTGTTGGAGAGTTAAGTGAACTACGCACTGAGATTAATCGTTGTAAAAACTAAGTAATCACTATTCTATTAGAGGATACGAGGTAAGTCCGAAAGCTATCCGACCAGCGTTCATATCTCCCTAATTGATGCTAAACTTCGTCATCCGGGCCGTAGCATCCTTCGAAGTAGTCCCCATTTGATTGAACCACACGCTCCCAGCGGTTCTTCCATATCTTAAAGCAGTCCTCGAACGCAGATTTTGGAATGGCCTTCGGCTCCTCGCGCATCGCATTACTCTATGTCGTCGAACTGCTTTCCTTTGAGCGTCAGTTTCAATTTTGGGAACATCCAAAAGTTGCAGGGAGCAATATCGGGACTGTACGGAGGCTGGTGAAGCTGTCCAACCTTGTGTTTAGCCGAACATTGCTGCACAAGGCTCGATGAATGCGCTGGCGCATTATCGTGGCGAAGAAGCCAGGCACCGCTTGACCAGAGACACGGTCGTTTTCTTCCCACTGCATTTCGCAATCTTTTCAGAACTTCAACGTAATATTCTTTGTTGATCGTCTGACCTCTTAGAGCAAATTTGCAGTGCACAACACCCTCGCAATGAAAAAAATAATTAAAAACGCAGTTTGGATACATTTCGGATACACCTCGTTTATCTCATATATTATTATTATTTTAAGATTCTTCGAATACGTAATAAAGGAAGAAGAATTATTTTTATTAAAAAATTCCGCTTTTGGATTGAAATGGAAATGCATACCTCGATATTCCCTCAACACGTTTTTCCGATTTATATTGGTCTACATATATACGTTCAACGCATAATATGAATTTGGAGGAAATGATAAAAAGAGGAATGGAAAGAACTGAAGATAGGAATGAAAGTTCGCAGGGAATTCATAAAATCAGTTAGGTTTGCTGATGATCAAGCTTTAGTTTATCAGTCAGCCTAAGGGTTGCAAGCATTGCTGAGTGAATTGGAAATTCAGTCCGACAGGTATGGGATGAGAATCAATATTAATAAGACAAAGGTTATGCGATTTTCCACGAAGAAAAAGACGAAGCTAAACATTGTGAAAAGTGATCGGCTGGACAACCATTTCACAGGCGTCAGCTCATTCTCCTGAATAGGGCAAATGCTGAATGCCGCGCAGGAAAAGATATTTTTAAAAAAACTACATGTTTACGAATTAATAAACCTAATAGAATCAGACGAAGCTTTATGGTCATTATATCAATAATCGATTATATCAGGATGACATATGATATCATAATATCACCAATAATTGATAATATATGATATTAATGATTGAAAAGATAACTTTATGGTTTTTACACTATTTTATCGTCGTACATTACACAAAACATTTTGCTACACAGAAGCATAATCATGTGAGGATAGCAAATTAGTTGTGTTATGTGCTACAAATGAAAAAGTGTGTAAACAGCAAAGCTATTTTTTTAAATTTGGATATCTGTATTTATGAATAAAATTTAAGAAGTGATAGTTTCGAAACAGTTTCTTCATTTCGTCCAGTAGAGGTAGGAAAAAACCTTTAAATGCGTATGCCTAAATAATGCAACCAGCTACCGTCGTCTAGTAATGATACCTTTTTTTGGCGATAAAATGGAAAACTTTATGAAGACAAAATAATGAGCTTGGTAAGTCATATTTTCTATTCTGATAAGATTCTGCATTCCAATTACATCATCAGCTAAATAAGTCTGCGAAATTTTAAGCTAAACTTTTTACAACCACGTCGAATGGTCTCTTAATTCCTGAATAATTCCTTAAAAAATCAATTGACCCATTTAAACGTAATACCTATTTATTTTATAGATTTATTTCTTTCAAATGTTTCACTAATTTAAATATTTGAAGTTACTCATGGCACCATACATCATAGAAAAAAATAAAAACATATACGTTTAATTTACTCGGAAAATATAATATTATGTAGTAACATAGGCTGAAATAATTCTTAAAATATTGTGTCTCCATACGTTGGGTAGGATGTGAGTGAGCCTAATGTTTAAAGTTAAGTTAAAACTTTTTTCAGGAACGCTCCGATACCGAATGGAAATTCGCGAGGAGTAAGCTGTGGATGAGCTACTTTGAAGAAGGCGACACAATTCCACCACCATTCAACCTAATGCCTTCCCCAGCCATGTTCGGATGCACAGATAAGAAAAAAACTAGCGGGTCGATAATGGTAAGACAACGCTCTCATTTAAATCGCAAATCTTATTGGAGGAAAGTTTTTTTTTAACAATCTTATGGAAATTACTCTGAGAGATTTGAGGAATAAATTATTGTACTTTGAAGTAAATTAATGTGCGGTTCCACTGTACTGTTATCTACTAACAATAGCTATTGATTATTTCAAACTCACTTCCGAAAACAAAAATAATTCTAAAATGAATTTTCAAGCAGAGGGTTAGCAAAAATAATAAAATTACAAAATTAAAATGCATGCATGAAATACATGTAAAATATTTTATACCAAACCGGAGGATACCAAATCAGGTTTTGGGGATATTTCCTAAATTTATCATAAAAATGAATGCGAAAAAAATTTACTAGATCATCATGATGTGAGTAGACAAGACTCGAAAGGATTTTATGTAACTATATCCAATAAACTCTAATTTTTTAACCCTAGATTTTCTTGAATTTAACATATTGGCTCAATAATTAAAGTTGAAATTGTACTTAGCAGCTGATTATGTAATTCAAAACCGGATAGTTAATAATTGATTAATACAAATAAGTAAATATAAATTGTGACCGAAAACTTTGTTAGAGAGGCATATCTTGGCATCATTAACTTGAAAGGAACCAAAATGTTTAGCTAAGTAATTTCCCTTCGATGTTGAAGCCAAACAAGGGTTTTAAAAAAATGGATGCCATAAAATCCATTTCTGTTGGATAAATACATAGGTTTAGTTAGTTAAACTTAAGTTTTATCGTTCCAGTGAGTAGTTTAATATATTCCTATGCAACTGAAATAGCAAAACCCTTTGCTATAGACTCGCCCGATGCTTATATTTTATCACCTGTTTGACCTATGCACGATTACAACGTATGTTAACTCCTGGCTCATCTTCTTTTTCCAGAGAAAGTCACGTGACAAGGCCCTTGAGCGCCACGATGGCGTTATGACGCTGCTGGTAAGACGCTACGTGACGGCCGAGCAGAGGAAGAGAGACGAATTTGGCATTACCGAGGACGACGTCATGGAAATCCGTCAGGACATCTCAACTCTCCGATACGAGCTCATTGACATCTTGAAGACCAATGGAATGAAGACGCCGGATATGGGAGACAAAGAAACGACGCGTAACGAAAACATCTTTCATACGAGACTATTAATCTTTTCACTCCGTCTAGCCTATAACATCACTAGTATTTAGAATAGTCAATTGTATACTTTGGGAACTAATGCTGAAAGTGACCACCTCTTGGCTCCTTCACTACTGTTTTGCTAAACATCTTAATTTTAAATGTCAACCCAATTGGATTCAAAGCAAACGTTGTCGTGGCGGTCACAGACATTCGATTTCCAACGCTTACTTTCATTAAATCTTTACGAAATTCAAACTCGTCCATCTTAATTTTGAGAGGTTATCACAAAAAGTGGTTCCGAGTAACTAACGTTAGTTGAAAATAAAAATTGAATTTATCTTGTTTTTGCTTAATAAATGCATATCATGCTTGATTATATTCGGATATTGTCTCAAAAGTCAAATTTAAAGGTTTTTTTTAATTGTTGATCATCGCTTAAGATAATGGCATATTGAATAATTAAGAAGCAGCCCGAGTCAGTTGTTTACTCCTCGGGGCACACTCATTCATATTGTCCCAATAAATGAAGTATATATTTGTATTCGAAGCACGAGAACGAGATAAAACAGCATAACTTCGTTTAATTTAGGATAATGGGGTTAAATGAGTCAAATTATTCTACGTAGCAACTTTTACTTCAGAGAAGTCATTTCCCAACGGAATGCCGGCAACAACAATGGAACGGCAATATTGATAAATATATATATATGTATATATATATAAAATATGGTATATATATGGTCGCGGTAGTCCATGGATAGAGCGTTGGACTATTGACCTCAGGGCCCGAGTTCGATTCCCGGGCAAGCCTCCATGGAAACCTGCAGCTTCACCCAAGCTATGTGGTTTTTCGGGTACCAGACCTTCCTGGAAAACAATATCCAGCACAGGGAAAGGAACTGGCCCCCTCTACCCTGATTTGTGAATTTCACACGCCATAGGGCGTGAGTGCTATCTAGTACTCTTAGTACTTAGTGCTGAGTACTATCATCACCTATCAAATCGACCTAAGGGTTGATTATTGTATTTATGGTTAAGTATAAAAATACATACGGGAGGATATATTTTATATATATATATATATATACACATACGTTGACTCACTTTGGATAAAGTTATTATATATATATATATATATATATATATATATATATATATATATATATATATATATATATATATATATATATATATGTGTGTGTGTGTGTGTGTGTGTGTGTATGTGTGTGTGTACATATATATGTATATATACGCATATATATATACATATATACTATAAATGTATATATGTTGGCTATATATTTCCCTTGAAAGTAACTAGTTTTGCTTATTATAATTCATTACCCCGTTACTCACTATTTCATATTATTAAGTGAATATTTTACACCAATGTGACGTTCCATTTCTAATGTTTCAGTTGCTGGCAAGAAGGGAAGGACAATGGAGCGTCGACTACTTAAAGATTTCCAGATAGGTTTCGTGGAGGGAGTGATCCATGACGCGATCCAATCGGAGAAGGAGCCGAAGGACGTATTCAGCAAGATAGCCAAGGCCATCGGCAAGAAGAAAGCAAGTGGGAAGGACTGGAATGCAGAGGTGAAACGAAGGGCGAGCAAGAGGGACCCGATAGGGAGCACCAATGAAATGGCCATCAGGAGATCTCAGCAGAGTTTGAGGAGGCACATCATCCAGAACGAGAACAGCGCAATGAAGTCGATGGACCAAGAGAAGCTGGTGCAGTACAATCCGAAGTTGAACGTCGTTCCACCGGCCGCGAGGGTTGCTTACGCCAAGTTCAAGATGACCAAGATTAAACAAGAGTACGAGACCACGGGAGGCGAAGAAGAAGGGGACGACCAAGTGTTCAAGGAAGGATCGGAAAAGCCAGCGGGAGGCGGGGAGGCACCGAAACCGCGCACTTCGGCGAACGCGTCCATCACTTCCGTGGCGAGCGCAATTGCGAGGCCGCGGCCGCAAAGCAAGAAGGCCATGGAGAAACAAGCCGCACCTGCGCCCCCGAAGCCGGCCGAGGCGAAGTCGGACTCGGTCGTGGTCGAAATGGAGCCAAAGACCGCAGCGGCTCCGCCGAAACCCGCGGCGGCCCCGCCTAAGGTAGAGCCGCCGGTCGAGCAAAAGAAAGCAGAGCCTAGCCAAGCAGCACCGAAACCGAAGTCGCCCGACCCTCCGAAGAGGAGTTCAACACCGATCCCCGAGGAGCCGAAGGAGCCATCGACGAAAGGGTCACCCGCCAAGGAGGAGAGCCCCAAATCTTCCCCGGAGCCGAGTCCAAAAAGTTCTTCCCCAGCGGCGAGCGAAGGGTCAACAATAGCGGCCAAAACCCCGGAGCCCAAGAGACCGGAGCCCATTAAGCCCGGGAAATCCAAAGTCACGGGAGAAATTTTAACGGGTTGGCTGTAAGATCATTCAGTTTCCAGAAAAGTCAACAGTTTATACTTTTTGTTTGGTCGTCCAATCGCTGGATGGGTCTGTGCCTTTCTGTCTTAAGTGAGACGGTTTCTAGACGATAGTCAGGCTTCCTATGAATTTTTGCAATCAAGGAATAATTTGTAAATATCGACTTGAAAATTTAGCAACTAGCCATGAGGTATTTTCTTGACTCTTTTTTTGATTTTTGGTCGAGGAAAGACGACAACTTTACCTCAATTGAAGGCTCACTACCAACAAACTTCCCAAATCTATAATGCATTCACAACATTTGGTGAGTTTATTGATTTTTATCGCCGTTTCATGGCGAAATATTTTTTCAACACAACTTTTGTGATAGATTTCTATTACTACATATATTTATGTGATTCATTAATGAATTAAAACCTTTCAACCTCAAGGAACGTACGTTGAAAGAAATAGTTCTCTAGCAATGAATATCCTACATATATTGAATCATAATATGTTATTGAATGGTATTACTATGCTATCATTGCTACCTCCGCGTTCGATAAGTTGAAATCAGATTCAAGTAATTAATGCTTCATTGATGAAAACCCTGATTACCGTCTTTGGCTTACTATTTCAACAAGTGCATATAAGAGTGTAATTTATCAGGAGAGTCATTGATGATAAAAAAGATCGAAAATTTATCCTTTCAAGGTATTTGAGCTCTTGTACAGAATATGACATTTTTGATCGAAGATAGATATAAAATGCTCTGTTATAAACTAAGCAAAAATTGTTTTAGTTCATTATTTCGAGGGCAGAAAATGATTTCGATTATGTTCAGTAATTTTAAGTACATATGAGCCATTGTTTAGCACACTTAATTTAATGTTATTCCATTTTTATTTAGTTAATAAAGATATTAGCAATTATAACACTTCTGAGCTATTTTCATGGAACGATGGTGAAAATTACTTAACGTTACAAGCAACTGATTCTTCAAAATATATGCCTATTTTATTTTACCTAATTCCCTAATCACACATGAAAACTTTTAATTATTATATAAATATACACATATATATATATATATATATATATATATATATATATATATATATATATATATATATATATATATATATATAAATTCACACAGTCTCCTATTGTTTGAATGTTTGCATTTCATTCCAGTTCAACAAGCGATTAGAGTATGTACCATTGTAATAATATGTCATCCATGTATTACAATAAACTCATCGCTAATTTCATTCGCAGAAAGAAATAGATGGCCAATAATAAATCTTAAGTATGCAAAGAGATTCCACATAAAACGTAAACAACATGGGTTACTATATAAGAGAAAACATTAAATTAAGAGCTTCAATAAGAATATTCTATGAGTTAGAAACTAAGATGAAATACCGTTTTCGTTCTGCCAGGATAACAAGAGGTATTTTAAGAGTACATAAATGATAGCTGATTTGCAGCTATAATAATATCTCCACCCATTTTGATGAAACCTATTATGTTTAGACTTGGAAATAACCCCCATGAGTGTTCTAAAATTGAAAACACATTACTGATTTGCATATTCTCAGAAAATTACAAATCAAAGATCTAATTCAGGTGATTTCCAAATTTTTATATACATACTCTAGCCATACCTTCTTCATTTATTCGCCTTTCATTATCCGCGTCTGCATATTGTAAAGTATGAAAAAACGTTTCTATACACAAAAACATAGTTTCCAACAAAAAAACGTTTTAGAGTAGTTTTCGAGGCACTGGGTCTTTCTATTTCAAATGGCTGTGTCATAGGCACGAGTCAATTCTTAATCATCGACATTATTTGATCGAAATCCTTCAAAATATTTTCTCAACGCTATATCTCACCACGAAGGTTTTTCCACCGATTACTTCAAAGGGCATGAACCCATAATTTGTTTCATTTCGTTGTGCACTCGGTCATATTTGAATGTACCCACACTAAAACTCCTTTGAAAACACCATATCTCAAATCCTCAAAAGTTAACTCGGGAGTAACTCTGTTTTGCATGCCCCGTTTGCATCACATCAATGCTATCGTCTCACACCCGTTAATTGTTAGCAGCCGTAGTTACCCATTCAATGACAACACTCTTTGACATAAGAGTGCTAATTTAAAATTTTCACTGGGCTTATGCTAGGAAGTATGGTGTAAGCACAAAGGACAGCGGAAACAATAGATGCAATATTTATCTTGACGGAAAGAAATTTTCTTGTCTAACATTTTTTTCGGCAACGTACGAATGGATATTAACATATGAATGAATTTTATATTTGATTATGAAATAATCAAATAAGAACCATACTCATGGCCACTGCAGCTATCATTTGTTGCAAGTCTGCGAAGTTTGCAACATATGTTGTTGATGATGACACTATTGAATCTCTTCACGAGGGGATTGCAAAGAACTGATCAGGTAGGAAAGGATATTTCCCACAATGAACGTTACCTTAAATGTTCTCAGTGATCAAAGTTAAGGAGATGGATCATTTCGAAAGTATGGATTTTCACATATTTATCATCGATGCTGCAAACTATTCATCGGATAATTGCTGCTTCCTGACAAACTTATAGTATGTTGCCGTATTCCCTTATTCTGCGTAGTTTTTCATGAATTATAAATGCCATTGTTCAAAAAGCATTTCCATCGAAATCTACACTCCCACTCGCTAGAGATTTTTACATGTGTCAAAACGAGAAAACTAGACACTGGTAACAGTACATAGCATAATAATCCTCAGTAAGGAATTATACCACATGTACAAAACTGATGCATGTAGTTTGTGCTATCATTACTTTTGGCTAGTATTAAAACGACAAGGATGCACAAAATAAAGCCATTTATTTACTTCTAATTTACGAGTGATTTTCACGAAAGAGTGGTCATAATTTTCTATACATTCTTATAAATTACTGTGAAATAGTTAAACTTACAGTTGCACTTTTAGCTTTATTTTTATGTTTATCTGGTATAACTTTCATTGGTTTAAATGCATTATTATCATCAACGAGATCCGTTGAAAGTTGAAACGTGCTCAACTCGCCTACGCCTGCTTCTGATGATGACAACGTCTTTCCACCATGGGGTTTCATCACATTGGGAACAGGAAAAAGTAAGTTGGGGACATAGGCCTGAACTATAGAAATGCTTCATATTGATTTCAGTGAGATAATCGCGATCTGTGCGGTGAGTTTCGCAGAAACCCACCGTGCCTACGTGTTCCTGCTCCTGTTTCCTACGTGCATATGATTCTCATTGAAATTTTTTATGCAAATGATAGTGCTCTTAATGATATTCGACGGTCTTTTGTGACAATGGCAGCAATGGCGCTAACGTTTACGTAACGTAACGATTCCGTAAGCGCAGTGACACACCTTCCTATGAATTTGTCTCCCCTCTTTAAACTTTTTAAACCAACTTCCAGTTGTGACGTAAGGAAGAATATACTCTCCATATGCCTCCTATGGCATTAAGTAGGCCTCAGCTTACGATTTGTTCAGGTGCAAACAAAATGACAATGAAGCATTGCGTGTTACCTACATTCATGCCGTAGGCAAAATGATGATTTCTTGACTAGTAGGAGTCAGAAAATTCCACCTGTAGCCTGTTTATCAGCCTGTGCTGGAAGTAGACCGGGTTAACTCTCTTGACAATGAGAATCGGGAATCACGGGTTGAGAGATAAAAATTATAGTTTATTTATATGGTCAATATATATTTTTAGCTGAGATATCGTTTTTATCCATTCATTTATATAAACGCATTTACTCATTTATGATAAAATACATCAAACATGGTAATGTACCTTAAAATTCAGACATAACAGTCATGGAAGTACCTAAATCAACAGGGAGCTTGTTGGCGAAAGGAAAAATACGAAGAGATATCAGTTCTTTTAGAACACCGAAATCACGACCACACAAATGAAAAAAGGAACAGTTAACTGTGGAATTATTATTTAGCAGTTAAGCAAATTTTCAATAACGTTCTTTGCACATAACTCATTATTGAAAAACGTATTTTCAGAACCTAAAAATGCTACCATTGTAAAAACCTTTTTTTGCAAAGAGAACAAATTTTCAAGAGTTCTAGCGCAAAAGGAGCATTATGCAAGTCATTGGAGTAATCAAACTGCATGCGGTTGGAATAGATTTTCCGACTTCTCCAAGATGCGGCAGTCGAGCACGAGTGACGTTGCTTGGCTTCTATCCAATTAAAACACTTCTATCTATCTTTATTTCATTCATTGAGAGAAATATTTTAGGCATACGTCTAAAACGCTGAAAAGTAAAGTACGGCGAAGGAGGAAGTCGGCGACGAGATCTTGCAGGAGTCCAAAACTACACTCTCGTCATATCTTGATTGAAATGAGATAACACAAAAGGAACGGAACTCAAAGATTAATACATGTGGTAAGTAGATGAAAACTTCCATTGCGTTAATTCTATGCTTATCACATCAAGACAATATTCTAAACTCTACGAACCTAAAATGAAGTCGAAACAAGGATGCGAATGTCAATAGGAAATTTAAATTATGATGATGAATCGAGATGTGGTAGTCAAGTGAATAGGGTTAAAGCACTGACCGAAGGACCCGAGTTTGACTCCCTGGCAAGACTCTGAGCACCCTCAGCTTCACCCAAGCTGTGCCATTTATCGGGTACCAGATCTTTGAGGGAAACCATAGCTGGTATAGGGAAAGGATCTGGCTTTCCTACCCGGATGTGTGCATTTCACACGTCGTTGGACTTAGTACTACGTGAGCTACTCTCATCTATAAAACCAAACTTCGGGTTGATAAAGTGGATGACAGATCGCAAAAAAATATAAATAGAAAAATAAAAAATTATCAAGCTACTGTATGAAAATTTCACTTAAGTTAATAAATTTAAAAGATACACCACGCTATATTATGGTAGACATTCATAAATTAGTGCAGGTAGAACAGCTCAAATATATGGAAAATATTTTCAAGAAAAATAGGCATAGCGTACGAACAGTGTTTTTAAATAAGTATGTTTGAAATGAAGAGCACGCTAATAGACGGTTTAAGTTTGGTTTGTCCTTTAAGTAAAAATGTAAAGCCAAGATTCGCATTATTAGGTGTTTTAATTTCATTTTATCATTAATGAAAACCAACGTTTTTCAATGAAAATCCGTATTAGCAAGTAAAAGCTTGATTTTATTTAGAACACCACGATCGTGTTAGGAATCAACGCTAAGCTGTTGGATCCACTAGTTTCTCTCCTTTGAATACAAATGCTTAATCAGCAGCACATGTAAACATGGTAAATGCTGACACCTGCCGGAGTGGAAGGGTAGCTTTTGCACGGCGGTTGATCTTTTCGTTTTGCTAACACGGTTTATTTCACTTATACTTTTCTTTTTAGGCCCATTCTGATATTAGGATTCTTTTAATTCTTTCAGCGATAAGAAAAGATGAAAAAATGCCAATTGAAATATGACCGGGAATAAAAACTATAAGTTATTTGGGACTGTAGAGTACGCAGGAACACCCTGAAGAGTTATCCGTTTAAGACTGTTTTAAAAGTGTTGAGACTCGATCACTTATGGAAATATGAGTATTATGAAATATTGAGAGGTATGTTGAATTGTTTACAACCTATAAGTTTAGCAATTTAAGCCGTAAGCAATAGGGAAACTAATATTCTCGCAAGTGAAGGAATTTTGAAATTCCTGTTCAGTAATTAAAAAAAAAGAATTCTTCTATGAAACAAATTCATTTAAAGGAACTAAACTGAAATTCACTCATCAGGGTAGGGGGGCCAGTTCCTTTCCCTGTGCCGACTAAGGTTTACCAGGAAGATCTGGTACCCGAAAAATCACAAGCTTGGGTGGAGCTGCAGGTGGAAGTGATCTGCAGGATGTCATGCATAAGTGATCTGCAGGCTGCAGGAGCCCTGAGAGGCTTGCCCGGGAATCGAACTCGGTCCCTCCGGTCAGTAGTCCAACGCTCTACCCCTGTACTACCGCAACCCACAAAAAAAGAGATAAAATAAAAAAGATTACTTCGGGAATTTCGTAAATTCTCGGTTAATACGATTTCCCGTTCTTAATTTCCGACGGTTATGCTCAGCACTGTGGTCAGGATGATTACCCCCCCTTATAATTTCATTTTAGACCCGTCCCTGAATCGCAGTGAAATTAAATCTGCCGAGCACGCTGAGAAATGAGTGGTGATCGATCATTGGCGTATTAGCGTTTGGTGGCCAGTCGTTTGGTAACAGCCATTCGCCAAGTCTAGGCACCTTCTCAGCATTTCGCCCCTTCGAGCCCTTTTCTAACAGAGTGTATACTTTTAAGAATAGATGTAAGGAATATATATGTTATAATTTAATTGATGTGTGGTGTATTGTATTATATGTAATAGCTTAATTTTTTTAATTTATCTTTTTTTCTTGCTGATTAATGGATGTAAATGGGATGGGGATTCGCTTGTTTTGTTAAAGAGATTTGTGTTTTGAAGTCTGATTTTATCTATTATCTTTTGCGATTATTTGGGACTTGTGTGCCACCTGACAATGTCTATCAGCACGTGTATTTTTAATCATAATAATTTCGGTTAAGTCTGAGCATATCCAAAAAATGTAACTTACTTAAATCAACTATTGTCAAGTGGTGTAATTTTAACGAGAATATTCATTCAGGTGGAACTTATGGGGTATAAAGGTGAGCATAAAAAATCAATTCGGATTACTAGCAAAACGGGGAATCAATAGAAGCCACAATGAGCGTGGGGTTACTCGCGCTTCCTCGAAAGTTAAATCATCACCATACACCAGTGAAAATGTAATCCTATACAATAATCAGGTACCTCACACTGAAACACGACTTGCACGAATATTTTTCTATGAATTTCACCGAGTTGAAGGCAAACAGTTCGTGTAGCTTATATACGTAGACTGCTCTGTTAACCACACAAGCTATTAATTCTTAAGTGGTACACGAATTGTTCGGAGAGATTCAAATTGAGAGTAAAAGACTAAAGGGACTATATTAGTTGAAATATCGATATCAGTCCCCATTTCCACAACATTTAGAGAACTACGTCCCAACCCTCAGGGTATTAACGACTCAAACAGGTCGTTTGCATTTTTAGAATAATCTTTAATAATTTCATCTTTGGCCAATTTTTGTAGGATGCCAACTCAACGGGTCCACACCAAAACGTATCGAGAAGAATTAAAAAATGAACGCGTAGTGGTGCGAAGAGAAAGAGAGACGTTGGTTTGGCATTGTCTCGTCGTCCTATCATCATCGCAATCCTCCCCTACATCTCCCGCCTCCCCACTCAGCCCACTTTTTCGACCCTTTCGGATCCGAGGGAAGCCGCCATGCGGTCCCGGAATAGTCGGATAATAAACACCCATCCTCTCTGCCCTACCCTACCGCCAGCCCACACGAGCTAGCTTTTCAGCAAAGAACTTTCGCACCCGCCCAACTCCCTCGCCCTTCCCGGCAACCGCTGACGCGCCGCGAACCCCTGGTAAGTCAGCCATGCCCATCCCTCTGCTCCCAGAAGAGGATAAACGAGAAACTTCGTCTCTGGTATTTTCCGCCTCCTCGAGGAATCTAAATATAGACGAGTGCAAGGGTTCCTCTTTGACGTAAATGGATGAGTGTAATCGTTTCATTCGTTCCTCTTCCATATGATTATGTCACATTAGAACGAATACCGTATGCCTTTATGCACGGTAAATATCAGAAACTTCTGCCATACTAATTACGATCTTGCAGGATTTCATATGTGGTAGTGACACAGAATACTGTCTTATGAAAGGACTTATCTACAGATTTTCCACCTCTCTTCAGCATGGGTGCATAATGTTAAATTCGGTTTATTGTCAAATTACGTACCTGGGGTTTGTAGGTAAATTAGGGTATGCACAAGAATGTGAGAAAATATTAATAGCTATCCGGCAAAAATACTATTTAATGGCATACATTCAAGCCCGCTCATTCAGAATCATGCCGGAGCCCTGACTGCCGAACGTACTATTATTAACTTATCTATTCAGTCATCGACCATATTAATAGGGGGGTAGGACACCAGGCCTTAAGAGGTTTACTATGTGATAGGAAATAATTTAGGACAACAATCAATCAATATTTGATTTGAAGGACCGATTGTGATAATGACCCCTTCCAAACGCTCTGGTATCTGCTATCTCCACAACATTTCAAGAGCTGCGTCACTACCCTCAGGGTATAATTGACGCTAACAGGTCGCTTGAATTTTTAGAAATATCCTTAGTAATTTTATCTTCGGCCAGTATTTGTGGCGCGCCAACGCAGTGGGTCAACACCAAAACACATCGATGAGGAATTAGAAGAGCATTGTGAATAAAAAGAAAGGCATTAGTTCGGCATAGTCAAGTCGTCGTACCGTCATCGCAATCCTCCCCTATTTCTCCCGCCTCCCCACTCCACCCACCTTTTCGCCCCTTTCGGATCCGAGGGAAGCCCTCATGCAGCCCGGAATAGTCGGAATGGACACCCATCCTCCTGACGCACTGACTCGTACCCCTCAACGTCTCCGTCGTAACCACCCCGTCCTCCCGCACGGTATCATTCTATTTTTCTACCCGTTTGGAGTCCCAAGCTCTCCCACCATTGCCAAGATGACGTGTTTTAAGCCGTAACCAACCGCCAGTCTATGAACTAGTTTCCCAGCGAAGAACTTTTGGCCCCGCCCAACTTTCTCGTCCATCTCAGACGCTGCTGATGTGCGGTGAACCCCAGATAAGTAATATCTAGCCTCCAGCCCGCGAGCATAGAAAAACAAAGGAGCTCTTTCTCCGGAATTTTCCACAGCCTCGAGGAATCTATATAAAGGCATGCTCAATGGTTACTTCGTCAGTGTAAAACCATGATTTCAATCTCCATGCTGTATCCTTTGTTTGCAGACACGAATTTAATAGGCACTAGGTAATTCTAGTACGGATTTTATGGCGGGCAATACCGGATATTATTAATTGGCTAAACTGCTACTATATTTGCTTAAGTTTCGGTAGAACTTGAGCGCTTGAATATTTCTGATTCCGGAGTCCTACTCTGGGTCGGTTTCACCGATGAAATTCCACATCCGTTACATACAAGAAATTCCGACATCTTTTGGAAACACGCATCCTGAAACGGGCACGACACTGACCAAACGGGATATCATCAGAAAATTGACGACCGCAGAGGAAGAATCCAGAGACATTCTACGGTCAATACTATTGCTACTACAATGAGTTGTTGCTGTATTCGTGCATGTGTTTAGTTGGGCGAAATTGGGGATTTATAATCTCCCCAGACTTAATTATCTCACATTTGACGAGTGAGATCAGTTTTCCAACCAGATACAAGAAATCGGTAGTTTTCACTTGAGGGGAATGGTAGATATTGACGTTAGGCATTAGATACAAATGAGGTAATGGTATGTAAAATAAGATTGTGTTATGGAGAGATACTACACTTTTGACAGTAGACTTTTGCTTCCCTCCAGCATAACTACACCAAATCACACATGATTTCAGTCTCTGTAAACTTTAAGAGGAAGGTGTTATGCTCATCAAAATTTTCACTGCTCGAGTAAAATTTTTTCCCGCCTTGATATATGTACGAGTAATCCAAGTCTCTTTGAGCGTAATTTCAAAATTTTTCTTGTTTTTACAGCGTATATATGGGATTTTGAAGACAGCCACAGGATAGAAAACGTTAGGCAAACAAAGGAGGAGCAGACATTGTATAGGCATGTCTGACAGAATGAATGGAGGAAGAAGGTATGCGGAATTGAAGAGGGTTTAAGAGATGTCGGGTTGTATTTTGTTAGGAGAGGCACGGGAATTATCGCTATACTGTTGTGCAGCTTGTGTCCATCTAAAATCAGCCTTAACCGGTAGAACGCCCAGTAATAATAATAATAACCTATGCATGATACATACACTTAAATGCGTATAGATGCGGTATAATAGAGATATTATGGAAGAGATATAGAAAAAAGTGACTGACATAGTATTTGTACCTCTTGTTCGGAGTGGTCTCCTTCCAAAGTACAAAAATGCACAGAAAATAAATATATGAATATTTGGGGTAGAATTTGGATTTCTTAAAATCGTGGATTCGAGTCCCACCTGGAGAATGGGTATTTCGTCAACTTTGGTGGTTTGGCTCCAGGGAAACCTGACTACAGCTCAACAGTGGCTCATTGGGATCCCAAGGGCATACAGACCACAAGGGTCATTCAGAGAACAAAATTTAAAAAAAAATGATTAGATTAGATTGATCATTTAATTTCAAATTCCAATCTAAAATTCCAAAAATTCAAAATTTATATCGAATCAATATCGATAAAGGTCTATCATTAATTAATTGAATACATACATAATGGAGACAGCTTAACGTTGTACGATGGCGATACAATTTTATTAGTTTACATTTACCCTGCTCCAACCTAAAACGGGAAAACCTTCGACTAAAGAACGAATCGATACGACTAAGTACTAGTAACGAAATGAATAATTACTGGCTTCCATGCAGTATACCATAGCTAGATTTCAGGCAGTTGAGGATTTACAGTAATCCCTACGTGAATGTACATGGTATGCACAATACTACAATCATCAGATAGTACACAACCTTTATCCGGGGATAGGGATGGTGCAGTGGCTAACGTGCAGGCTCCTCACGGAGAAGGTCCGGGTTCAAATCCCAAAGTCGGCAGATTTTCAGTGGTATCCCTATTCCTACTTGAGGTGCTTTGCGGAGATGCCACGAATGAGGGCTTACGACGCCCGGTTTCTCTCCCCGCTCCCTCCTTTCCCATCCATCTCAAATGGCGCGAATGACCTTAACTGTCGGTCGCCTACCCTAAAAACTACTTAGCCTTTGGTCTTCAAAAAATTCTACCTCAAAATCTATCGAACTACTCACCTGATGTAGCAAGCTGCTTCGTGCATTGGTTCGCCGCCTCACATTGTTACCGCATTATGAAAAGGAATATGTGTCTTTTAAATGAATTTACCAAACCCGTAAAATTATAACTAGGCGTAAATATTTATGATAGCATTTTCATCCCCATGTCATTTTACAATAAAACACAAAAACTAAATAAGTGGTAAACTACAAAGTTTATTTACTCCGTGGTTATCAAGAACTCTCAACCCTAACTATGTTGACTTTGGCAGTGCGATATGCCTCATTTACAAGCAAATAATCAATGGGAAGATGGATAATGAAACGTCCTGTCCTATCCATTAAATTAAAGGCAGTTGACTTCTCTCAGGTTTTCGGTTTCTTCCCACCCTTCACTCTGTGAAAATGTGCCGTTAAGGGAAGGCATGGTAGGTTAATTGCCACTTCCCAAAGTTTGAGATTTCTCCATCAAAAAGATTCACTTATTTCATATTAACAGCAAGGAAGTGCATGTCAGTTATGATGAGAAATAAAAACTAAAGGCGTAAACTTCAAATTTTAGTAAAACATCATTTTTGATTTTCCAAACAGGGAGGGGGTCCGCCAAGTGAAACATCCTTTACGGTCTTCCATAAAAATATTTTCACCCACCCTCACCCAGGGGCAAAAGCTAAAATGATACCCCTGACTTTCTGGAATATATGTATAATATCATCTTCCGAAACCACTGATTGATAATTGGTATTAATCGACATTTCCGGGATGTCCCTTGAGATATCAGGGTTACTGACTCTTCCACACCCAACCTAGGGATCTTGCTGTGTTCATCGAATAAAACCTTTGTCAAAATACAGGCATACAGACTTGCAGATTTATTCCTAGCATGTATTATCACCTAGTACTGCAACAAAAAAACTCTCATTTCAATAGATGATAATTAATTCGTTCATCTTTTGCAAAGAAACCGGAAAGGTATTAGTGTTTTGAATGTAAAAAAATATTTTCGCTGCGAAAATGACTATTTTGAGTATTCAATTCCATTACATGCACAATTGTTGAAAACAGCTAAAGCATGCAATGTACCAGCTATAGCAATTAAAGTCACCATCTTCGCTAAGAGAGAATACTGCGATACAAATACATATAAGACACACGCGTAGCGAAAATAGATTAATCAATTAAAGTCAACAGTCTCCGGCAATGCATGGTGAAGTCTGTAGATTATGACAAAAGATAACACACTGTGTAAAATTTCGCAATACTTAATTTATTTTCTCCATAGGCTTCGCTCTTTACGACATTATTCAAGGGTAATTTACCTGATGATGCCGCCGAAATGCGAAACCGGCCATGCAAAATAAAATATGAATTATGAGATTTTTACAAAAGGTGCTTTCTTTGCCACAGATGTACTGATTTTCCGTTGATTTTCGATACTCCTTTTCTTGTGCCATCAATGAAAATGGTGGTGTGACAAATTAGATCAACTCGATAAAGAGAAGATTCCAATTGCCTAAAAAAACGTGCCAAATCTATACCCAAAGTCGTATCCAAACTCAATACTCACGGGAAGAGCTATTTTACTTACCGCATTGAACTTGAAATGTATGTGTTTCTTGCTGAAGCATTAAGATTTTCTAAAATGTGTAACGTTACCAAAAATAACTTTATAGCAGCGCCTTAAGAATAAATTACCACTGCAGGAAATATTTTTCAAACAACAAACGAAGGAAGAATCAGGTGGAATTCACTTGTCTGAGAAGAGTGGTCCCGCTTTCACACTCGGACCTCAAAAAAAGAATAAATCAATCTCGCTCAACCGTAAGGTTTCCAACGATGCCAAATGTTTCCAGTTGGAAGCTCTTGCATATCAAAACAAGAAGCATACTCAGAAAAACTACCGGAAGACAAAATAAAAAACACTTCTCTATATACTATGCTTATTTCATTGACAGCAGCCCTTTTACTTTCAATTAAAGTAATCAAATTATTTATCACATATCTCAAAACTATTGGAGTTGCTCAAAGTTATTAATCAAGTACGCAAGAGTGAAATCAAGGAAACCATGGCATTCCAATTGGCTAGTGGAAAGAAGCCAAGGGCAGTAACAATGACATGAATACTTTTCCATTTGTCTTGCATATCGGTTCTAAACTTAACGTGAGCTCTTAATAGAGAAATATTTGTTCTCTAATGAATTACTTCATTGCAATTCTTTCACTTAAAAAATTAAATACGATAATACTACTAATCCGGCATTCAACATATCCCAATCGGATTTACCTAATGAATTTTCTAAAATATGGAGGTAATTTTCCCATAATCCGTATTTAATGGTCGCTTTCTTAAACAATTCAAACCCACAAAGGAGAGCATTTGCTGAAAAATCTATAAGAGAAAATAGGTTATAATTTTTTAAATAAATGACACAGATATATGAATATACCTCATGTATCTTCATTCAGATTCCCTGCAGCATACAAAACTTTTAAGGATATAAAAATATACATGGCGCTGTTAATTTTTAAGTTCGAATTTGAAGTTATGCTGCCGAAAAAATATTCAGTTTCTAATGTACTCCATTGCAAAATAAAAACACTAAGATAAAGAACATATAATGTCCCTCCTCCAGTACCTCATTCAAGTGAGGAAACCTTTGAATAGTCTTGGGCGCACTGCAAACAAATTTGCTTCCCCTTTTCCATTAGTTCACCTCAGTACTTTCATGAAGGTTGCACCAGAAAGCGTGCTCCGCATTTCCCTCCCCTCGAAACTAAATACGAGCACGTGACAACGAATCCAGCTTGGGAATCAAAACAATGCAGTTTTTTACCACCACCGCAACGGTGTGCACATGAACTTCAAGCCTCAATGCTACCAATAAGCCCTCTTTAAAGCATTTTCCAAGATCAGAGGCAAAGAGCTCAGAGCTTGTGGATTTCCGCTCTCATAAAATCATGTTTTGAAGTTATCCTTAGGGATTCTCGAGGATTTTCCGGATCATTTAATTCTTAAATGCTTCCGCGTTCACCTTTTCAAATCTCATGTGATGACATTGGAATACTGCCTAATAATGTTATCCCCCAGAGCAATTTGTATTTCCCAGCAACATCAAATAAGTTCTAAACCAATCAGAGTCATAGCCAATGAAAAGTAACAATTTGATAGTTCCGGACCAGTATTTGAGAATAACGTAATCTTTAGTCGGTGAATTTTTAATTGTTTTTCTTACAAAATCCTCATGTTTCAACAAAATTAGGTACATTAACACAAAGTATGACGGCAGAACCTCAAATTATATTTCATTAGCCCGTCCTAACTCTTCTAAAAAATAAAATGGCTTGAAATACGACACTTTTTTGCAACTGTGACTTCTTTCGGGTTTTTATATAAACCGGTGGAGGACACTCATGGGAACCAAATGGCTGCTGTTCCTCATTGAAAAAAGGCAATGCGACATGCGAGTTTTGGCACCTGAATCAAAGGAAATGTCTATTTTTGGAAATAACAATCTTTTGTTAACAGGCTTATTGGTAAAAAATTCTGTGCCAATTTGCCAAAAATCAAAACGTGTAAATAAATTCTATCAAATCTAAAATTCAAAGAAATATGCGTGAAAACCACCCTGAATGTCGCATTTTCAATTGCTTTACCTGTTCAGGTATTCTCTAATTTTAAAGCATCCGTGGTCACAAGGCGTAATTTCACAAAAGAGGGTAATGAATGACACCTAAAGCTACGACAATTAAATCATTTAAGACCTTGAACGAAGCAAATTTAAACTTGCCATTGCCAAAGGAATTCCTCACATCCCAAAATCGTACTATATCGATAGCCCTTGTGAAAGAGCCATAATATTGTTCTTTGTCTTAAAAATAATTTATTTGGTAGTTCCGTAATACTCTTCACGAATAGATACAGTTATGTATGGGAATGAATGAAAACAATTCAGGCATGCCAAAATGCTCCTCATCATCACTACTTTCTTGAAAATTCTTCCAAACTGCACACAAGTCACAGCAGAACCCGAAAGTACCTGTTGGTCCCAACTTTTCGTGAGACCTCAGTTTGCTTTCTCAGTTATTTCTCTGAAAGGTCCCTCCCCTTGAGTCACACGACTTCGCTTTCACGCTGAAGGGAACAACCCTTCTGGCCTCCCCTACCTCCCTCTCTCCTCCACCATCCCTTCCCTCTACAAGCCCCGCCCCGTGACTGCACAACTTCATGGCAGAAGACAAAAAGGCGGAAAGAGGTGGTCGCACCCCCTAATCGCTTTTGGTCGCCGCCCTCAGTGTAGTAATCTAGTATATAAAGATAAGTTGGCGCGTGCGTCTTCACTTAGTCCAGAGGCCCACGACGGCGCAGTCAGCCGACATACAGTCCCGGGAATCTCTGAGGACCTACTTGGACGCTTTTTCCTCGTTTTGAGGTAGAGGCCGTTACGAGAGGTGAGCTGCCCACCGAAGAAGGTCACTTTTCAAATGCCACATTCACGAAAGAACGAACCCTGTGTCGATTAAGTTCCTTAAAAAGGGTCCTTTTGTCAAATTCTCTTCTGACGCCGGGAGATAGATCATGAGACACCTGAAGGCAGTTTTAATTGCGTTTTTGGTGTACATTTCGTTCAATAATTTTATTTTTGCATTTCATTTATTTTAAATACTTCCACCCATCTTGCGCAAGGGGATTTTTCGAGACAGATCGTCCAGTATTGCTCGATTGCTCTGTGATTTCAGTCCTTTGACACCCCACAGGGCTTCTCGAAGTGTCTTGGAATAGTACGGCGCCTTGATATTTTAACGTCATGTAAATTATTCTAGGAATATTAGAGATTTGTTTTCAGTTGGTGATAAATATTCTTTCGAGTTGCGAAAAACACAATTGCGAAATCATATTTCTGTTTGGATAATGGTTATTTTATGGGGTAAACTGTTTAAATTTTTCGCTTCGACGATACTGGGCATTGTAATGACAGAAAAGAATTTTTTAAATTCATTCGAAAACTTGATGCACGTGAGATGTACTCATCGTAAGCAAATATATTTTTAATACAAAGAAATATTTCGAAGTCTTTTCTTGATTTGTGGTGATGTCCTGATTCCTGTATAATTGAAAATGTCGCTTATTATCGTTACCTTTAGAAGCAATAGTTCATGCCGAGTTCAAATACTATCTTTCATATCATTAATGGAGTCCTACATTATTGTAATTACTTAATTTAAATTAATGGAATTTACTAAAATTGTATAATTCACATAAGTTAATTGCCATTAAATTTTTTTTAAATAATTAATGTGTTGATAAACTCATTTTTAATTTTTACAGGCTGACCTATTAATTTTCTCCTACTTAAAAATGTTTAATTCTTAAATTGTTTCCTTTGCCATTTAAATCTTAAATTGTTCATCTGTTTCATTACAGAGGAGCATATGTTGAGAGAGAAAGAGGAAACTTTGAACCAATATCTTCAACTGAATGATCAGAGTCGCAAGCTTTCGTTTTCACCTTCGGCAGATGCGAGACTTTCACCCCCTTCAAATCAATAACCAATAGGTAAAAATAAAATCAAATTTGCAATCCTCTGCTATCTTCTTATTTTAATGAAATATTATTTTAATTTCCAATTGACGTTATATTTGGAACAACATCACTATTTCCACTTTGCTATACAACATACATTCGAACGTATTCCATTTTTAATATTACACGTATGATGAGTCTTGAAGTTAATCCAGAGAGGATGAATGATAAATAGCTGAAAATAATATTTGCCAATAAAAGTGAAAATTATTAACGATATTAATAAAACTTTAAAACGATAGAGTATGATAAAGTATAAATATAAAGTATAAATAAGAGATAAAGTATGAATGTGGTTATGTAACTCGCAACGACTTTGGATAAGAATTGCAAGCTTATTATACAATTTCATTGTCTTCCCAGTTTCAAATCACTTATAAATTCCATTTCTGTATTTTCAGATAAATGAATTTAGATGAATTTTCAAATTTCACTTCTTCAAAACATCACATAAAAATGAACGAAAATTCTACACATAAGAATACCATTTTTTTACTTTTTGCGACTTAGATATTCAAATAGCGTTTTTATAAAAGTTTAAAAATTAACCGTATCTTGCCAGTAATATATTATTTGAATCAATAGCTCAGTCAGTCACTTCATGCGTGCCGCCAACATGTGTTTTCAATGCCCTCACTGTTACTTTTTGTTCCTACCGTTAACATCCAATAAACCATAATCAAATCACAGCGTAAACCGTGACTTTGATAGACTTTCTAAGGCTTCTTCGTCGCATTAGGCCAACTAGTGACGGATTTCCGGGGTGAAATGACCGATGATGCCCGGTGGAATTATCATAATTTTAGCAGAAAAAACTATTTTTGAATGAAAATTAAGAAAATTGGATGAATTGTACTTGAAAAGTTGTCAATTTTTTATTGCAAATATAAAAATAAATAGAAGTTTGACTGAAAAATTGGCCCATCCATATCAAAAGTTTGGCCATTTACATATTATCATTATTATTTTTATAATTAACATTTTCAGCGTAAAAGCTTTGATTACCGTTGGTAATATATCTTAAATAAGTTTCCATACAATTCTATGAAATAGTAACATTAATAGGATTAGATATACGTTAAAAACTAATTAATCTCCATAGAAGAGCATCATAAACTGCTGTGAAAGATTTTTTACGTACGCTCATCAAGACATTTTGCTTATAAAAAAAATCGAAATCACACCATGATGAGACATAAAACATTAAACTATACTTAATTCATAATAATACAATAATAAATATTAAAAAAATAATATGTGCTCCGAAAATTAAACTTAGTTAATCTTCAATGCCTCAAAAATTTGATTTTTTTCAGCTATTCATCGACAGTTGTTTCCCAGTATTTGCATCAACTATTTTTCAACAGCACTCTTTTCTCATTGATATCAATGATTTTTTTCCATAAAATTTGGATTCCCATAGGTTATAACAAACTCCTAGGCTAACTGTATTCAGGCGAATTGTCTCATAAAACAAACCCGAAGCATAAACGAAGAGATGGGTAACTTAATTTTATTTTCTGTCGTAAAATACTTGTTTCATTTATTTTGAATTGTTTAATCTTCTGATATCTTTGACACAATTGTTTTGATATTGCACTCCAGGATATATAAATGGAAAAATCTTGAAGAACTTTCTTATCCCATATCAATTCGATCAGATTAAAACAATTAACTACAAAGCAGAACACAAAGGTTTGCAAGCAGTGGCTTAATGCGATAGTGTTGGCGAGATGTAGCTAGTGGTAACATTAACAACTTCTGAGCCAAAGTGAGAAGTGAGCTTAGGAGTATGAGAAAACCTGCAACTACACGAGAATACTTACGTGTTCAACGGAAGATGACTTTAGTGATCTGAAGATTCCAAATTTTATTTCACTTCCCGTGAAGTAGCTTAATCCAAAATATTCTTATTTCGACAATATGCGGAACATACTTAACGCCCATGACTTAGATGCAAATCAACCCAATCTCGAGATAATCATGGGTGCGTAAACGAAAAAGTGGTGTTCGCAATGGCACAAAAATAGAACATTTCACATAAATGTTTTCATTCACATAATTTCCGGGTGGAAATGATATGAATTAAAGCGCGATGAGGGACAATGTCAAATCAAAGACGCTGCGACAGACCACATTTTCTGTTTAAGTATTTCAAATCGGTCATAAATTTATAATTTCTCTAATTTTACCCTCGATTATCTCAAGAAGGAAAGGAGTAAAAATTTATCTGAAAACGAAATCGCTTCATGTGATTAGTTCAAAAATATTTTTTGTTCTAGTAAATTATTTCCTCAAACATCAAGTAATTACGGTATTTTTACGATATGATGTTGTCAGCGTAAAATCTAGGAGAATAATTTGATTCACCTAAAGATCACGAAAGCATCTATCAATTAACGTGAAGGAGATAAATATGAAATTGAATTTCATATCGTTCGTATATTTACCCCAGTTCAACAAGAGAATCCTGGGAGAGGAAGAAAAAAACAAAGCAAAACTCACATTTCTTTATTTTTTAATTTAATTATAGTAAAAATTTGCATTGAATATCCTTAATGCGACAATTAGTTCTAATTATGTCAAATACTTTTGTAAATGCACCGTTTTCCAATTTTTCTGTACCTCTATATAATGTCACTTTTTAGAGGCAATATACGATACGCAAGTCCAAAATGGGAGGGGTGATGCAGCATTCATAACGAGATACATTTCCCATTTTTCTCACCGACCAAATCAACGGTACATAAACTTCAGCATCAAATGTGGTAAATAACACACAATATAAATATGGGTTCGATATTATGTGGCGGAAAACAAACGAGGGAGAGGGAGTTTAAATTTTTCCAAAAACATTTGTACGATTCATGACCTTTTGCTCTCATCGTGCTCATATGGTTTTACATGGCCCAGTGTTTACGCCGGATGCAGCTCAATTTTGTCCACTGGTTTATAAATGGACTGTAGATTATGAAAAAATCAACGAAACGATAATACAGGGCAGATTACACCGCAGATTTATTCCAAATAACCTTTTATAAAGTTTAATCCACGAATCATAGGGAAGCACTTCGGATTTTCGCCGCTTTAAAGACGCACTATAATGTCTTTGACTACTTCGAATTATCTTCCTGGGCAACTTAATTAATTTAACCGCCGAATTCACGGTTTTTGCGAATTTTATGCAGGTCTTGAGTCCATGATAGACTAACGATTTTAAGTGTATCGGCCCGTATGATAATAGTAATCATAGTGCTTAAATATAAGCTACAAAATTCGATATTCAATGTTCTTGCTGCAGTTTGAAAATTACAAAAAAGTCTTAAACGTCAGGCTCCAGATAGATAGGTGGCCCAGATTAATTCCCATAGTACCTTATATTTACATCGTTTTTGACCACGAGGGAAGAGCAGGAAAAGATAAGGACTTTTGCCAAATTGGGGCAAATATGATAAGGAACTACTAAGTAACTGATTTTCGACAACGGTCTCATTTGGCACAGAATTAAAGTGAGAATTACAAGTCCAAACATGATAATTATATCTATTTACGAGGACAAGCACAAACTATGCTCATGCAAATAGTTGCACAAACTTATAGTTGCCAATCTATGGAAATCTCATTTCCATGGAAATTAAATAAAATTACGCCCATATAATATCTTAAAATACTAACCCTGCGATTTTGCTTTGCCAAAACATTTTAAGTTTCATTGCAATATAAATCAAAAACAGATAGCACCTGAGCTAGAGCAATAGTCCACTAAATTGCTGTATTTTCTTACTGCAGGTTGTCACTTCTCATACCCTAAGTACTACCCCAATTTTTAATATTCCGCCTTGCAAGGATAATCAAAGTACATTAAAATAATTTGAATTACGACCCTTGAAATAATATAAAGCACTTAAAAGGGAACCCATATTAACTATAAGAAATATTATTACGGCAATACTCTATTCAGATTCATCTGCTGTTGAGCTTTCATTTCCTATTCTATCAGATTTACCCGGTTAAAGAACTAATTATTTTAATTGGTATTCTAAGCAGCACGTGTATATATATATATATATATATATATATATATATATATATATATATATATATATATATATATATATATATATATATATATGTATATGATGGTAATTAATGCTAAGGTGTACAATGATCATATACTTTTAAATTTTGTGATATTCCTTTAAGTAGCAGATTATAGCTTTATTTCCTATTGAGTATGATATTTTGCAGATAAATATGATATAAATCTCTGATTCATCGAGATAAGTTACGGCAACATATCATCAGCTTTTATTTCAGTTTTACTGATCTCTTTTGGTAGTGCTGTACCCTTCAAGACTGATGTGTAAGGGCAGGTTGATACTAATCCTTTTCCCTTATCTTTCATTTGCGCTCTTTCGCTATGGCGTTCATCTAACGAGTGTTATTTTATTTTTTGCCAGTACACGATATTTATGTAGCCGCATATATGACGATTAGTATCCCGTATTTAACCCCAGCAGAAGAATCCCTAATATTTGGGCTAGCCTTGTTTACTGTAGGTATTTTACTATTATTATTATTCGTAACAGGTCTACCGGCTAAGGGTCGGTTTTTGATGGACCTTGGCACTACACACTACTGCACTTCTAAGCTCAAACTGATAATACTGAAACTATTCCTAAACCCCATGCTACACATTAAAATCCCTCGTTTGTTAGCTCCGTATACTTTCTATTTCCATTAGTCCCATCTAAAATGCCTATTCCTTTCCTCTATCTAGCTTGGTTTCCCAACGTCCTCCCCTCCATTACCATCTCAAGCATCCTAGTTCATCTCAGTATACCCTGAATCCAATTACACTACCTTCTTCGAAATTCCACCAACAACAATCCACTAACACCAATATTTCGTTCCCTAAATTCTCAAAGAAATTCATAGAATTTTGAAAGTTTTCTAAAGAAAGATATTTCCTCCAAGCACAGCTCCGTCATTTCTTTCTCGAACGATACAGTTGAATTAAATTATTCAAAAATTGGCCGTGAGAGTTCATTTCAAGTCATGAAAGCGTCTTTATTCGATAGAGTTGTTTACTATCTTCCTTCGAACTTCTTCCGTTTCTCTGACCAACCTGCCTTCCTCCCCCATCTCCGCACTCTCACCAAGCCTCTTTACACTTCTTTCCCCACTCCCGACGACGCGTATCTCGGCACTCTCCGTTTTTGATTTGTCAAGGGTTAAAATGAGTCTTTCTTGACTATTGTGCTTTGTACTATTTAATTTCTTCAAAAAAGTAAATTTGCAATAAAAAAGAATTAGCAGATTTACATTCTATGAAATGTTGTAGAGGAATTTATTAGACACAAAGTGGTTGTACTCGAGAATGTTTTCTCCTCTACTCATCCCGTATCGGATTACCCTGGACGATGTTCACAGACGTTCAAGAAAAACAGGTAAATGTAAATTCTATGCTATTTTTTGATTGCTGTTAATAATGGGGAGGTAATAGAGCGGTAGGGGAAGGGCGTATAGTGTGGAAGGGTAGAAAGAAAGAGGGATATAATAGTGAGAAGAAGAGGAGATAAAATACATAGCAAGACATATAACGACAAATCGGGAACAGGTAACAGGTGAAGAAACAAAAAGAAGTGCTCATTTTCGATTATGTTGTCAATAAAAATTCCAAGAAATCATCGTAGTTAAGGTCCATTTGAATATTTTCGTTCAAAGAGACGCGGATTTAATTTTGCGATGAGGATCTAGGAATTTTTCGGTAACTTTCGTGAATATAAAACTTTCTACATCATCACAAGGTGTTCAAGCTATTATACGAGTAGTTATCTTTTGGGCGATTTATGAATTTTACTTACTCCTATGAATCACGAGAACTTCTTATCTTCCCAATATCGAATTATTTATAAGAAATACATTATTCAAGGATTAGTTTCCAATTATAAGGCTGAGCAAAATTTATGAAATTTACACCTGGTGTAGGGACTCGGCTCCAAAAGAAATAATTGAAATAAGTGAAAGAAGAACTTGCAACCGGTGGTGTTGATGGTTGTGTGCCCGGCCGCTGGGTGAGAACGGTACTGAAAAAGCTCAATTGAGCCATTACGACAAAGTATCAGTACCTTTTTCCTCATCAGAGCTTCAATTGCTTGAAGAGGAATTTTAACAAAATATATTCAATAAATGCGTCATGAGAGAAAGCCATTACTTATTAGAATTATGAGATGGTTTGAAAAGGGACAATTTAGTCTCAAAATTAACAGCGGCTATAAGCTTTAAAGTGTATGGACAAGATTTGAAAAGCAAAATCAACAGTTTAGATGTCTTTCGTATATCAGTGGACAAACCAAAATAAATCATAAAAATGCATTATATTTGTACAAAAAATCATTTTCACAATTGAATTTAAAATAAATATACATATTGCAGAAATAATCTTTTCTTTGCACCAATTATTGAATAGAGTTGTAAATTAATTAAGTTTCGTTATGCTCATTGAAAACTTAGGGGGTTTTCCAGAGACTAGTATAGATTTTTTTTAAATTCTACCCTCATACTGAAGCACCTTGGAAGATTTCTATGATATACAAAGGGTGGCCTGGAACCATGTTTCCGATATGACGGTGGAAATCACGTGCTCATTTTGAAAATAATGTTTTCACCTCTCACAGAAGCCATAGGAGTAATTTTTCCATCTGTGAATCAATACGGAAAACCAGACTCTGGCGCTTCAAGAGGTTCCCTCGTACCCATAGGAAGCCAAAGCAAAAGGCAAATAGGGATTTTCTGATAATTGGTTTACCGACTGTCTCTTTCTATTGTTCTTTCATTTTGGGGACGGGTGCACACTGACACAACTATTTGAGAAAGTGGAGATATTGGGAGCTTAGAATACACTTCCTTTTTCACCCGAAGTTTCCACATGCTGAAAATTCGTAATGGTCTAATTTCATCGCCTACCTAGAGACAGAATAGAAAATATTAAGCATGAAAGGTTAAGGGAATATTAATATCTCAAATCACCAGAAACGTAAACATGAGCGTAGGGATCGATTATGTAATCAGTACACCAGGAAACTGGCTCATCAGTTATTTCGTTCATCAGATATACGCCACTTCGTCAGCTATAAATAATTCACTTCAGATCTGAGCATTGAATCAAGTCGCTCTGATAAATTCTCCTATGGTTTAATGCAATTCTTGGGTTTTTATCTAACGTAATTTCTAAATCTACATCTGCATAATACCCTGCAAGCCGCCGCAAGGGTCTGTGAATGGGAGTGTTAGGTCATAACACGTAAAAGAGAACAAATCCACATGCTAAATCAGTACATCCATGCAAACCTATACCCACAGTGGCGTATACATTTATGCAAAAACCCTTTCAACTTACACGCAAGCCAATACATATAGTATCAACTAACAAACACACGCACCTTAAAGAATCCAGTAAAAATTCAACCAATAACGTTCAAGCTAGAATTTGAAAAGAAAGAAGGCGAAATTCCACTACCAAATGGACATGCAATATGCAATGGTCTCCACCCCCAAGGACACACGGAGGGACTGTGACCCAACGCTGCAGGTAGCGGGAGGCTACCCCCACAGAGAGAGACGAGGGATGGAAGGGGAAACTTAAAAACAGACAAAGCAAAGGAAGCAATACTGTAAAGAGCACCAGATTATTTAATAGAATTCTGATGCGGTCAAGCGGGAAGAGTTTTGACAGCAAATCACATGAAGTTAGTGAAAGTGCATGCAATTGAGTAGAATTACTTATTCATTAGACGCTGAGGATGGATTGCGAACCCCTATTTTCGAAAGTGTGTACCTATTATTTTCTTATGTGTTCCCCTTTTTATTGTAGTCGCGAATAGTGTGAGGGAAAAACTATGGCTTTAATCTATCAGTTCGACAATCTAACTCTCTAATTTTGCTACAATTGTCGACCTTGCCAATGTAATGAGGGGGTCTTATTATATCCCCACTGTCGGATGCAAAACTGCACGCTTAATATCTTTGTAATAAGCTTAATCTAGCCCTGAGTCTTCGCATATATAAAGGTTCCCATCCCAGATTCCGTATAAATATGAGACGCTTTGTGTCCCTTGGAACGAGTTTTTCACGAACCTTGCGGCCTTTCTCAGTACCCTATTCAATTCTGGAATTAATATTTTTTGAAGAGGATCCCAAACGCTTGCCGCATTCTCAATGTGAGGCCTTACTAAAGATAAATAGCACGTTTTCTTCACACTTTCGTCACTACACTTTCCGACTTTTTTTTAAATTTTACCTAATATTTGCATTATCTACTGACTAAGGGAATATTAATGCCTAAAATTAATCATAACTACAAATATTAGCGTATAGGTGCACTACGTTACTACGCATTGACAAACGGCTACAAATCTGATATAATTTCAAGTCAATCAGATGCACGGCTAGAAATCTGACATCAATTATTTCGTGTTTAGATAAAAACCACTTCTTCAGCAATAAATTATTCGGGTTCAGAAATGCGAAATGCACCGAGCACGCCTTGATAAACTCTCTAACCGCTTGACACGGTATCTTATTTTTAATCGACACTCTGGTGCTTCATTCACTGATAAAAAGAAGATATTTGATGCGATCGATGATGTCTTAACACTAGACAACATCTACCGTTTTAACATGCATGAAGTAGCGCAAGACTGGTCTAAAAGTTATTCAATTAATTTCTCTCAATAATAATAATAAGTATAAAATGATTTTTGTGAATTATGCAGTTAATTTCTTGAAGACACTAGAATGGAGGAGCAAATTTCGTTCCCTGTACACATCAATCATACTACATGAACTCTGAACTCAAAATTAAACCCAGTCTTGGCGGATTTTTTGACTTTATCATATAACGCACTGTCTTACGAAATTTAATTTGCAGCAATATTCGAGATAAAGTGATTTTGAATGATCTAGACAAAATATGAAATTGGTTCTAATAATAATGCTATTGATGATATTGATTTAATTGATAAGTTATTTCATTGAAGCGCTAAATGGCCAATCTATGCGCATGATCAAAAAATAACTACTTAAACCTTCGTCTGTTACACGACGAAAAACTTTCCGTCGGTCACAAACCCCAGTTCCCTCTTACGGGATATCGGGCCTGGGACTGATGCCCCGGGCAAGTCAAGCGCCGGGTCCCTTCGTCTCCCTCATTGAACAGCTGTCTTAAGCATTTTTGCAGACACTTCAATTAAATATACATTTCACTCAAACACGTCAAACTAAACTTTATCTATTTGCATTGTACCTTTATAGTACATTGAAGAAAGCAGAATTCCTAAACAAACGCATCTGATTCATGTTTTAAGCAGCTTTTAACATAGGCGCCTCATACTCCTCTAAACGTTAGTTACTTCCTTTAAATTGCATCAATTATTTGAAGGATTATCTTTCAGCGATCATTTGATGAGCTATTTCACACGGATGCCGCAGTTTTATTTTTAAACGGATTTAAACAAACTATGAATAATTTTAATAGCTGAGTGTGTCTTTTGCTTTCAATGTCAGCAACAATAATAATAGCTAGAAAATCTCACGTAGCCACCATACACACAGAGCCAATATTATGTATTATACTTCTTCATGCTTTTGGATGAGTTTTCGCTTACTTTTTTGCGCTTGTCAATATTTAACATTTTCTTGGAAATATGATTGTTACCGTAGTTCTTCTTATTTCGTCCATATTTACACACCAGTAAAACGCTTAATGCCATTCCACTCTTGAATAGAAGCCAGAGAGCGCGAATCGCTCATTCTTGGATCACTACGTAATTAAATTACATTTGGTGGTATCTCACCCACAAGCTACTCTCCTTATCGAAAATCCCTGCTATTACGACGAATTCCACCGAACACCCTCCCCCTAACCACTTACCAGCCGAAGAGGGCGAACCATATCTCTCACGCAGCTGAAGAACACTTAAATAAGTTCCCAGTTTCTTTTAACTACTACGTTAAAGCTGTTTACGGCTATTGGAGTTTTACATTTATTAAATAAAACTGAAAAAACAAGGGTAAAATCGGGAGTCCCACAAGGAAGCGTACTTGGCCCGCTCTTGTTTTTAATATATATAAATGATCTCCCAATAAATATTAATTCTCAGATAAGACTTTTTGCAGACGACTGTATTATCTACAGGAAAGTCAAAAATGACAGAGACCGTGACAAACTTCAAAGGGACATTAATAAAATGGCGGATTGGTTGACAAAAAATGGGATGGATATTAATGTTAGCAAATGCAAATCCATCACTTTTAGCAATAAGGTAAATGGAAACAATAGGGAATATAAATTCTCAGAAAATGTCATTCCTAGAAGTGATACTGTCAAATACTTAGGTGTATATTTAACTAAGGACTTAGGGTGGGGGCTAAATGTGGAGGACATCTATAAGAAAGCTTTCAAAACTCTTCATTGGGTAATGAGCAACCTCAAAGGGAGCGTTAGAGCAACCAAGGAGAAGGCTTATCAGACCCTAGTAAGACCAATTTTAGAGTACGCTTCTCTTGTATGGGACCCTCATGAAGAAGGTCATATTAAAAAACTGGAAAAGGTGCAAAGAAAGGCTGCCCGATATGTACTGGGGAAGCATAGGAGGATGGAGAATGTGTCTGACATGCTAGAAACGCTGGGCTGGGAACCTCTAGAATCTAGAAGAAAAGTAAGCAGACTTTGTGGAATGTTCCGAATTTTGAAGGGGAGAAAGCTTGGGCAGATCTTAGGAAAGAGGCGGGGAACCCAAATTTTATAGGCAGAAATGATCACAAATTTAAGATAAAATGCCGGGCACAGAGAACAAATAAAAAAAAATTCTTTTCTAAATAGAACAATTGTTGAGTGGAACACCTTACCTGCAAAAATATTCGAGCCCTTTCCTAACAGAGTGTATACTTTTAAGAATAGATGTAAGGCATATATGTAATAATTTGATTGATGTGTGGTGTAATGTATTATATGTAATAGCTTAATTTTATTTTTAATTTATCTTTTTTTTCTTGCTGATTAATGGCTGTAAATGGGATGGGGATTCACTCGTTTTGTTAAAGAGATTTGTGTTTGTCTGGTTTTATGTATTATCTTTTGCAATTATTTGGGACTTGTGTGCCACCTGACAATGTCTATCAGCACGTGTATTTTTAATAATAATAAAAATACGACTAGCTGTAAGAGCACAATTCTATCAATATTACTACGTTAGTGTTTCGCAAATATTAAAAAATTATTTAGAAGAGACATCATGCAAAATATACAGGGCCCAAACTATTATTACTTCTTCTGAAATAATTATCAGCTATAAGAATAAAAACATTCTTGGATTTCCTCAATTGATTTACAAAAACAAAAGATAATATCGATATAATAAAAAGCAAGAGGAGGATTTTTTTTGGAATATGCGGTTTTGTAAGAGTTTTTCCATAATCAATTATTTGTGACCATAAACCAGATTTGTCCTGTTTTTTTCTATTTAATAATAAAGATATAAAAAACAACGAGAGGAGCAAATTTGCGTAAAACCCAAAGTTATATTTGAGAAACTTAAATAACATAATTTTATCGCTCCGTTTAATCCATTAAAAAACTTGAAAGAAATGCAATGTAACGAAACCTAATAAATGAGATTCGAAATTTTAATTCAGAATTTTGTTTATTCTGAAATTTTCATCACTTGGAATTGAATATAAAAAAACGTATACTTAATTTCCTTATGCTCTAATCCATAATTTCCCATTTATTATTATCTAGTAAAGGGACATGATTGATTTTCAAATATGCCTTGGAGAATTAAAATAAAAAATTCCTACCCATAGTGCGAACTAAATACTAATTTAAATAAAAATGCAAATTGATCTCTTCAAAGAAAGTTAGTCAAAGTTTCGCAGAAAGTAAACAGTCTAATATTTGATGCCATTAATAAGCAAAACATTTCGTCCGAGGAATAGCAAATATTTGTCCATAAAAAGTTTTACTTATCCAACACAGCAAAGTTGGATTTTGAAAAAACGATTGGTGTTGGTTTTAATACATTGCAGTAAGTCCTCACCCAACAGATAAAGTTGTAGCATGATTTGAAGCATGCTAGGTGCACAATACTATATTTTTCATTGAAAATTAAGTGGATAATTGTACATAGTGATTGCTACCTTCAACGTGCCAGACCTAGACATTATATTTTTACCTTTAATAATGTAATAACATCGAATAGCTAGAAAATAAATAAAATACTATACATAATACATAAACAATATGAGCAATAAATATATGATACTATTTTGCAATTCGGCTTTAAATAATCTTACATACACTAATCAGCATTTACACCAAAATACAATGCATGCCAACCCAGAATGCACTCATGCTCCAGTAATACGTTTTATTAAATAATGCCGATTTCAGTTCGTTTTTAGAGCTTTAGCAATCCATTCCCAAAGATAAGATCATCCTCGATTAGGCCAAAAGCGAACTCAATTAATGAACATATGAACTCAAGAATTTTAACAGCAACAATTTTCATTTAACATACCCCAAAAATCACCTTATATACCAACAAAATTCGCTAAAATAATTAATTAATTGAAAAACTTAATTTAAGGGTCAGGTGCTCCGTACTCAGACTGAAATTATGCTACACAGGTAAGCCAGAAGAAAGATAACTGAACGGTACTTATTTCCCCAAATATTAGGAACTTAAAGTTAGGGAAAGGTAAGACCTATTGCTAACTATACGATCCCAAGTACCCAGAAAAACAGTGCAAAATTTGTAAGTTTAAAACAGGTAATTGAAATCGGCAGATATTTCACACGCTCTTCCGAGTGTCCTTTCCACATCTCGAGAGAATTTTCCTTTAATATGAATGATGCTGCTTCCGGGAATTAATATTTTCTTTAATTTATAAAGGGTTGGGCAATAAGGATAAATGCTTAGACTTATGAGTGGTGAAAGATTCATATGCCAATAGAAGAAAACATTACTGCGAAAAACATCAATTAGGCTTCATTTCAGACTAAAAAAAGGAAAATTCTCCACTGACTTCCTTCATTGTTCGCATATTCTAAATCATTAATAACAGGACCAGACAGCCCTGGCACTGCGGCAGATTGCCCACGATAATACCAAAATGGCGGAGGAGAAGAGAGATATGGACTTAGAAGAAGTAAGTAAACAATTAAGTAAACTTTTCCTAATTTACGAATTATCATAAACTTCTATAACTTACACAATATCATGGTGAAGGTACGTTTCTAACTGTAAAGATGCTCAATTACAAAATGTTTGACCTAATGAGCCATTTAATTATTTTTTAGTTCTTCAGTTATTTAAATTAACAATAATACCATAATATATGGAATGAAATTGTCTTGCTATATCCTGAATTCATTCGGAGAGAAAAAGAAACTTATCATAAGAGTACTTATTGATCACTCTCAAATATTTTCTCAGTAAATAATTTGAACAGGAATAAAATAACTCTTTTTAAGTTTAGGAGACTTCAGCTCT
This sequence comes from Hetaerina americana, assembly GCF_022747635.1. NCBI lineage: Eukaryota > Metazoa > Arthropoda > Insecta > Odonata > Calopterygidae > Hetaerina > Hetaerina americana. The sequence goes on from NW_027287427.1 coordinate 64,396,701, forward strand.
TCAAACATTTCCAAATCGTTCTCTGGCCTTTAAGTTTATTTTAATTAATTAAAAGCACAAGTGATAGAGACGGTTTGCCAAGAAGTTTTAATCCAATAATAAAAAGATTCTCAAACTCTTTCATTACAATGTAATACATAGACACGCATTAAGAATCAAATTAAACCATACCTAAAAATTAACAGGGTGGAAAATCTTCGCGGAAGACTAGCATTAAGATGCCTGATTTACCGAAACCAATCAATTTGGAGGAGAAGAAATTTCTTCTGGCTGTGGAAAGAGGAGACGTTGCTAATGTCAAGCGGTAAGAGATGAATTTCATTAGTAACACCAAAACTACAACGAGTTTTTATTCCCTAAGTTTTTTTCTAATTTCCCAAAATTTTACGAATAGACCATAAATCAGAGATCACTATCCCTACCAAAGCTTTCGCTCAGAGCCAACATTTAACAATATTAATTTGCCTATAAAAGTTTTAAAGGTTAAAAAATAGCTAATATATTAAAAATTAAATTATCTCGTATTTTATCAGACCAATGATAGGTATATACAGGTCGAATAGTAAAAGGTATGGAGAAGAGTAAGTTCAATGTTCAAAAACGGAAGAAGCAAAACATGGCCAGTTGAGTTCCATGTTTTGTGAATTTTCTGATTTTCAAGTGGACAAAATATTTAAACTATCGTTATGAACTCTAATACTTCTTTAACTTGTTTATTTATCTCATTACAACAGCATTATTGTATTCCATGTGTTAATTCAAATAAATATTTTTAATATATTTATCTCAGAAAGTATATCAGAACTTAAAATCGCTTAAACAAAAAATAAGTTTCATTTCTCAATACCTTACTCCTCAGTTTGAATAAATATGACGTTAAAATATTTTCAAACAAATCATATCATTCGACTGAAAAATTAAGGAAATCAGAAAAATTCGAGAAGCACAGTTTTGGTAGTAAAAATAGAGAGCATAATAATCTCAAAAGCCGAACTGAGTGGTTTGCTCGTTCGACGACAAAGCCCAAATAAAAGCTTTTAAAATACTTCTTCGAATAAACACGTCACCAATTAACTATTTTTAATGAATTATGCCCTCAGTGCGAAGTCACTTCAGTGGTTGAAGCACTTAAGACTTTTGTGCTATTCATGAGTGAAAATTGTTTTGCGCTGCTGCAATTATTAATATATGGATGCCTTGCGATATGTATCCGAGGGAGTTGTAATGGGACTATGCCACGCTATTAGTGCTACTAATACGTAGGCCTACAACGGTGAAATAATTTCAAAGTCGGTCTGGAGGTGAAGACTTTGTTTTTAGCCTGATTTGAATCAAATGTGATCATGTAAAAGGACAATACTTAACGCTCATAGATCTTTAAAAAATTACAATAAAGGTTTTGGCAAAATCAAAGTCAAGGGAAAAATTTTCCCAGTTGGTCTATTTCGGAGAAACGACTTTTTTGATGAAATTAAATAAAAAAGGAATACTTTATGCAAAGCGCCAATTGAAATTTGTAAGTATTCGTACCAAGGCACTAGCTGCTTTCTCACTCATCGTACTACAGGTGAATGAAATATTGAGGTCGAGTGGATGGACATTAGACCTAGGTCAAGAACTTTCAAGACCATCTCGGTATTCTACCCCTGGAATACTACCATCCTTCAATCCCCATTAACACCAATTTTTTTCTTCTTCAAAGATTTGATGGCATTTGACAAATATAGTTAACTTTAAAAAGAAAAACAGATCACATTGATAAATAGCGGAAAATCCATTTTGCAACTTTCTTGATGATGCTCTCAGAATGGGACGTGAAATGTTGGATAGAAATATATTAATAAAGAGTAACCAAAAATCATTTTATTTTACAATAAATCATTCCCACTTTGAATCTTAATAACGCATACAAAATGCCTAGAAATGTCCTTCTCTGTGGAAAAAATTGATCTAATATTTAAATTTGACTAAATCCCTGGTAGTTAATTGGTTTTTCTAAGATGTTTTTTCGTCTTCTCGAAAAATGTTTGCCAATAGTTAACAACATTGGTCTTCTTGATTCAAAACCCCCGCTCAAGTTACGTACGTAAATTGAATGCATTCAGTTTCCACCTTCCCATTGTAGCACGAGTCGGAAAATAGGTTTTGTAGTTTTTTAGAAAGTAGGATATAAAACAAATCTCTTTCGAATAGGATGATTCAGAGAGCCCACCGCCACCCTGGATTGATCAACATCAACTGCGTTGATCCCCTGGGGCGCGGGGCTTTGCTCATGGCCATCGACAATGAGAACCTCGAGATGGTCGAGCTGCTGGTGGTGTTGGGCGTCCAGACGAGGGACGCGCTCTTGCACGCCATCAACGCGGAGTTCGTCGAGGCGGTCGAGTTGCTCCTCGAACACGAGGAGCTTATCCACAAGGAGTCCGAGCCTTACGTGAGTCGAATAGGGGCTTCCCCAATCGCCACCCGCGGGGTTTGAGCGGGAGCATAAACTGACCTGTTCAAACGGAACCGAAACGAGCAACCACTGCACTTTCGCAGGAGCTCCCTTTAATTGATTTTTCATGTGGAAATTCTACATCCACACAATACCCCGTAGGCCATCGCAAGAGTGTGTATGTGATAGCGGGAATAAGGACGCCAGCCTTTTACGTCAAGATCGATACTTAAATAGCACTTTATATTCGCACAAACACACGTGCAATTAAATACGTGCAAGTCCATCTACATTATGTAATTCTGATTGCGTTTGACTGTGCGTGTTTGAGTAAGTATTAATTTTGCTTTTTTTATTTAAAAACTTTTGGGAAAATTTTGTTTATTTCAAATAAACATCTATGTCTGTTAGTCCTCATTAATGACAAACAAGAGAGCACCCGAAAACAAAATGTTTTCGGGTGCTTTTTTCCAAACAATATATTAAACGATATCATATTTTGTTAACTTACAGCTATGTATACGATTTAGATTGGCATGTGAATATATTCCAATTTAGAATGATAAAGATAACTGTCATTCCTGTAAACACGCAAATAAAAAGGAATTTTAGATCTTCCTTGTAAACTCCTTCATTGCGAATAAAGCTGATTATTATTCACAAAACATTTAGCGTTGCTTATCGTAATATTGGACGTATCAGTGAAATCTTGCAATGATATACACGCACGTGCAACACGATAGTTATTTTCTATTGCTTTATTTTCGCTCATTTCTTGAAATTCAATCATAAGTATCATATTAGTAGTTCTGAGAATGAGATACTGATCAATCTACATTATCTAGGCAAACATTCTATTCTCTTGGGATTTAACTGTGGAACAGCCGTCTACAGGACCATAATAGACGTATGGTGTCTACGATATACACGAGTGAGATATGAGATGGGAACTAAAACTATCAGATAATACCAGTAAGCTTGTTAATAATGTTAATCTAACAAAATCATTATCCTCGATAAACTCAAAAGTTATAGCTCACGGCAGATTCGTTTTCTTTTATAATTTTACAAGTTATAGTTTACCACAGATAGGTTCCACAACGAAATTTATAAAAAATTACAATTTCCCATAGCAAAAGTTGTATTTAATGCAAATTTTTCCTAGTATTTTTTTGGCAGGTGATTAAGAATGACTTTTAATTCGATTTTATAAATTAAAATCACCCCCCAAGGAGCCAAATGAGTGAGAAATAAAGCCTGTGGTAGAACTCCCAACATGAGAACATTTCGACAGATGCTAAGCAAGCATCTAACAAATAAGCCTAAGTGCAAGAAAACTTGCGATTTGCTTAAATATTTATTCGAATTCAAATTTATTTTAGCATAGCTAAAATTATCAAATTTTCTAAGACTTATAGGTATTGGTTGAGCAAATTCTTTTATTATCTAGTTTGTGAATCCATCAGAATATCTCCATTTTCATTTATAAATTTCCGAAAATTTCGTATATAAATTTCCTCTCTGGCACCTCATCAGATACTAGATGGTAAAATTTATATTTTAGCATGCAAAAATGTTGACCACTTTGAATGAAATAACACCGCTGCCCCAGAAACTCCATCATACATGTATGTTTCATTCATGTACAATCGAAAAAGGGGCCCAGATAATTTGAGGTAACAAATAAAGCAAATAGAATCCAACAAATATCTGGATACCTTAGAGGTCTGGTAAGTACCATACTGTTTGTTTACTGCTAGTGAAAAAAATGAACTCGACGGATAGCAATGATCAGAATGGTTGACATCTACATTTACTGTAATGAAAATACGTATTTCGCAGAGCTGGGAGAGAATGGATTGGAACACCGCATCATTTTCACCTGACATCACGCCTCTGATATTGGCTGCTCACAAGAATAACTACGAGATATTGAAAATCCTCTTGGATCGAGGGGCCACCCTACCAATGCCACATGATATCAAGTAAGACCCCAATCTTCGCTTATCTTTGCCATCTTTAATGCAATGTTTGAACATCATTGTCATTTATTATAAGCATAATATTACATATAATAATAAAGTTTCACCGAAGAACTTATGCAACTCAAACACAAAAATGATAAATTTCAAACATTATTTTTGCAAATTCAACGAAATGTGGGAGATGCCGCGACATTAGCTTTAACGGAGTCATTTGCTAATGTTATTGATTAAAATGCAGCAATTTCAAATACCAAGATCCCGGTCAAGGCGAATGATATTTACACTTTGAAATTGTTGCATTATTTTTGCAGATTAGTTAATTCATAGTGTTTCTTCCATGAGTTTCTGAGTCCGTGAAAAAGAAGAGCGCCTTAAAAATTATTTTCTTGGAAATAAACGTTAAAGATTGCTTTTACATATCCATCGTGGTAATTGCATGATGTTTGTTCTACGAGTTAGTAAAAAAGAAAAGTCTTAGAAATAATTAATTACAATTATTTTCCAATGCTCAAGATAATTAAATTTCTGTTACTAATCACATAGTTATAACAATTTATCAACAGCTGATAAATTTCACCTCTGAAAATTTGATGGCCAATTATTTTTATCTACGAGTATTCTAAACGTTACATGCCCTTTTCGGTGGGTGCATAGCAATTTTAATCAGGAATAAGGACAGCACATAATCCCATTTGGTAACCCCTCCTTCAGGTGCGGTTGCGAGGAATGCATCCGGTCGTCCCAGAAGGACTCGCTGATGCACTCGCTGTCTCGCGTCAACGCCTACCGCGCTCTCTCCAGCCCGTCCCTCATCGCACTCTCCTCCAGCGATCCTATTCTTACCGCCTTTGAATTATCGTGGGATCTGAGAAACCTGGCCTTTGCTGAGCCAGAATGCAAGCAGGAATATATGGTGAGATATCGATTGATGTGGTCACAACATAAGCTAATTTTTGGTTTATTGGTGGATTCATACAAATCCACGCCCGTTCCTCGCTCGCTCGAGAGATAGAGACGGCTAAGGTCATTTTCAATATTATTAATGTGGCGGGGGTAGGATGTTGAGGGAATGGAGGAAGAGGGGTGGAGAAAATCCAGCATCGATTATTAGCCTGCTCTTAATGATAGGCATTAAAGGGTTCAACTCGACGAACGGGTTACTACGTACATTTAAGGTGCTCTACCACATCGTACCCCAAGAAAGGGTCGGGATACCACTAAAAAAGCCTGTTACCACCATGATTTGAACCGGTTCCTTGGGGTGGGAAGTCAGTACATTTTTACAACCTCGACTTTTACAAAACAATTGGTAACAACAACCTCTCAAAAATGTGATGCATTGATTTAGGAAATATTTAGCATATTGAGATAATACAAAAATAGTATTCGTAAAGTTGAACCTGGTAATGAATTTATAAATAACAAAAATATGACTTTAAAATTTATTGAGTTTTAAGCAACAAGAAGTAACTAAAAATGTTTGCGGCATCTTATAACTCCTTACAAGGTTCAATATTAACAATGGATAAGTTGTTAATACGTCTTCCTCAGGTGCAGTTTACATTTCATATACAACGTGAGCTTATAATTCCGCCGCTAATTGAAGGGCTAAATATCCAATCCTAGTTCAAAAATTTGGTATTACCGTCGCTTGCCCTTAAGTTAACTTTCTTCGTGCAAAATACTGGGTACCAGATATTTTTAAAAAATGGCGACGCAAAATTGTAAAAGAAACCGATTACTCTATCCCAAATCTCACGCGCAATGTAACGGTTACTTCTTGTAACGGGTGAGACAGCTCTTTCATGAGAGATGCTAGCGAATTAAATACGGTCACCTTAATGAAACATATGGACAGATCCTGTCCACCGGAGTAATTTTATCATAGGTACTCACTCTATGCGTTCATGTTCTCATATAAATAAACCATATCGGTGAGAGATTGACCCTTTTATGAAAACATAATTTTGACAATTTTTATTATTTTATATTGGCATCAATGAGACTTCATTTGAAGATATTTAAAATTTTAACCATGCAACTGAAAATAAGAAAGACATATGTGGCAATTATTAAACGATAAAATTATCAATTTATTAATCATTTTAAAAAATTATCATTCGGTCATTATTTGAAAGTCTCTCAAACGCTGATAAGAAGCAAACACTTTAAAATTTCCATTATAGCCTTTTGTATTAAACACGTGAATTCACAATGCAGAAGAGTCTTTACATCCGTTCACTTTCATTTATTTTCCATGATCTCATGCCTGTGATTTGATCGCCCCTCCTGCCTCCTTCCCAACCTCCTCTGATCATTTCCCCGACTTTTTCTTTGCTTTGAAACCACTATTCACAACGAATGCAGAAATAATTTGAACTCATATGCAGTGTTTGGGAAACCTTAGGAGCGATGATATGAATTGGACTGGATTGAAACTTGAATATCCCAATTTGCGATCGTGCGGAATTCTGTTCAGTAACTGCAATTCACTTTTCTCCATCAATGCGAATACACACGATTAACATTGTTTAATACCGGAAATTAGATTGAATAGGTTCAAAAAAATTAATCCAGAGTGAATTCCTATTCATCAATGCATTCATTACTTACTAGTGAACTTTACTGAACACAAACTGGAGACGGGAAGTTTTTCTCAAAGACATCAACTTCGGCGCACTTGAAGAGAATGCTTCAATACTGATACGCAATTCGAGTAAAAGAAGCATTTAATGGCATTCAAAAAATCAATCCTCAAATCCAAAAGTATTTTCAAAGGTAAGAAATTGTGTAAACGGTTTTATTTAATAATATTATTACGCTAATTAAATTATACGGATATTATCTGATTAAACTATAGACATCCTACTTCCCGAATTACTAATAAGCGAATACAAAAAACTGAATTCTATTCTTTAAAACTCATATACTCATGGAAGACTTGATCAAGAAACATTAACTCTGGCAAGTCATTATTCTGCTTTAATGCTTGAATTAAAAAAAATTGAAATCACAACTATCATCCTATTGATGATAAGTATATCTATGTTAAAAGCCATTTTTTGTGTTATGTAGATACCAAAATGGCGCAGTATGGCAACCTTTCTACATAAACAAATATGGATAAGAGCTAATTTCATTTCTGTGATTTCACCATTTCACGAATATACCGATGACTTTCCAAGTTTACAAGATTGGAAATCACACCGGTGTCGTGTCATCAGGGTATTTGGACTGAACCCATATAATTAAACAGTTCCCTCATAATGCGACTTAAAGCGTTGATGTTTTTTTAATTATAAATTCGTCACCTACTCCGGACTACATGTAACTGTAGGAGATATGTAGCGGGCAGAAGTCAAATAATTAAACTTCAAATGATTCCCATGCAAATGCTATTATCTTAAAATTAAGATCTGTAAAGACCTTAATTTTAATCCTTAATCAAGGTTTTCAAATGTCTTTCTAAGTGTTTCAAACACTAAATATATTCCTTTTGCTGTAACTGCTATTAAACTCTTCTTGTGTAGTGAGTAACCTTATAGCTACATCGTATAGTTAAAAAGATGCAAGTATGTGGGCGTACTAGCTTCCGACCCGAAGGGCATGGGTTTGAACCCCGATGGTGGCAGAATATATCAGAGGTATCACAATCCCTATTTGGGTAATACGTGGAGAGTACTTCAATTGGAGCACGCCGTCCATCGAGTGGGACGTTACTTTGTAAATCCCTTGGCGCCTTTCGTTAGAGGAGACTAATATCGGCACTAGGTTTTTCTCCACTCTTCTCCCATTCTCCGGAAATTCTACCTCCCTCTACAAATTACCCATTTATCTCCAACAACCCAAGTAGCCGCAGCTGTCTCCCGCATCTAATAATAACTACTGTAAGTACTTTTTTGTAAAAACCTCCAATGATTTTCGAGAGTCAATTAAAAATAGTGAAACCGATTATGTGCATAGAGTTCATTACTCATAAGTCGAAAAAAGTATGTTTTACCATGGTTCTATGGTGATTTTTTATTAAATTTTATATTACAGGATCTTCGAAGACAGTGCCAAAAATTAGCTGTCGATCTTTTACAACACACTAGGAGCTCAACCGAGCTCGCAATTGTCCTCAACCACGACCCAGACAGCCCACCCTATGAAGACGGAGAGCATATGAAACTAGCCCGCCTGGAACTCGCCATTTCTTATAAGCAAAAGAAGGTGATCTGAAGTAATTTTTAATCAATCGACAGTTTATCAATTATGTCTAGTCGATCAGTTACCCCTAAATAAAATATTCTCGAACAATCATTTGTACCAACCAATTTACATAAAAATTCCATTAGGAAGCGGGAAAAATGAAGGGAATACAGATGATCTATCTTCTAATGACACAAACGAGGTAGATCCCAATGCTAGGATTAGGTATTTGGAATTAAAGTTTTTTTAAAACGCTATCAAAGTAATTAATATACAAGTCCAGGAAATATATCGCGGGGATATTGCCAGTCGCTAAAATTCTATTATTTCACCTGCTCTGTTAACTGCAATTCCAAATGCCTTTTAATCTTTCAAGCACTTAAAATCATTCATTCTTATCACATTTGGATGCATCTTGCATGATATTTGCAAAAGTTTCCAAAATTTGAAATTTAAAAATTAAAATGGCATAATTATTAAAACACATTACCAGCCTTATGATTTGCTAATTATACACCTGCAAATATTAGCTAAAAATTAAAAAGTTCTTGGCATGAAAAGAGGCTTAGGTGATTTACCTGCTTACAATGTATGGTAAGCAAATAAAGAAACAGAGGAATTACTAGTCATCCTTATCACCTCCAGAGAGATTCTGACCTACTCATGTCTATTCTCCCTTGAAATATTCGTTGAATGCTTAAGACACGTATGATACTATATTTATCAATTATTAATACGCAAAATAATTCAGTGATAAAATTTATAACTACTGCATATTTGAAAATTTTGAAATGTAAACGAAAAAAAGACCTAAATAGAAGCCAACTACGTATTTGTTAGCTTGGTATATAACCTGTCGGTGAAATTGACCGACTATTTGGAAAAAAACGTACATTTTAATTTCTTGTCGCAGGTTTGTCAGTTCTCTTTAGAAAAAAACACTGGTTTCTGCGGCATATTTGAGGAAATTAATGGTTACGTTGCACTCGGGTTAACCCAGGTACATCTAGTGCACCAGCCAATGGCCATACATTTCCATATTTTCTTTTTTACGACAAACGAAACAAGGTTAACAGTGCAATTAATCTTAAACAAAACAACTTGCTTGATGGAAATGAAATATTAACAATTCGATATCATATACGAATAATTTATTACCGCCAGGTTACCAAGCGAAGTAATTCAGCGAAGAAGGCTGAGGCAAAACAAATGTAGTGAATTTGGGCATCAAATCAAGCATAATGTTTTTGCGCATCTCCGAATATATTTTATAACAGTATGAACGAGTAAAATTTTATAAAACAAATAACGCGGATAAAATCTCGAACTTAAATGTACGAGGGTCATCCGGAAAGTAGTACCCGTTCGTGAAATAAAGACACAAAAGTAAATATTAACAAACATAAAAAATTTTATTTGAAAGAGGATACTTTAAACTACTTCTCAATATAATCTCCAAGCAAATTAAGGCATTTGTCATAACGTGTGACAAGTTTCTGTATTCCTGCTGCATAGTCCTTCGCCGCCAGCTCATTGAGATACGCGAGGGACCCATCTTGCACAAATTTTTGCATAATGCAGATGGTGTTTAACAATTTCATGAACAATTGTTCGAGAAACATTGGGAAAATGCTCACAGATGTCATCAATTGTGACGCGCCGATCGTTCCTCACGAATTCGTCAACTGAGCTCACCAGTTGGTCTGTAATGACAGACGGTCTCCCCGAACGCTCATCGTCGTGTGTGTTCCCCCTCCCCATGTTGAAGTTGCGACACCACCGCCGAACAGACGACTCGTCCATTACATTGTCTCCATACACCTCCTTTAATTGGCGATGAATATCACATGGGCGAACGTTTCTTGCATTGAGGAATTTAATCACTGCCCTCACTTCACAACTGGCGGCGTTCTCAATTTTTTTAAACATTGTAAACAATCACAGAAACAACACAGGCAATGCTAGCGCCACGCAACTTGGCTCAGAGAAGGCAGACAAGCCACTGAAGCTATCTGACCTCGTCCAGCGGCTACTCGCGTCGTCAGCACTTCATGCGGCACGAACGGGTACTACTTTCCGGATGACCCTCGTATTTATCCATCAAAATAAGTTCTGTCGGAACGGTTGTTTCTATCCTGTAGTGTATGCAACGTGTGAGTCTTTCGCGTTTTCAGGAGAAGCCTAAAGTCGCGGATATTAAATTAAGAGTGCTACAGACGCGTCAAATCGAGATGAGATACAGGGAGGTAGTTAAACGATTACTTAGAAACAATAAAGATTTCACTTACCAAGGAAATTTAATGTTTAAATGTACAAAAAGTTCCAGGTGATTAATTATAAAATAATATCGAAGAGTATGGAGAGAAAGAGAGGACTAGTTTGCCTTTAGGAGAGAAATATGAAAGAAAGAAATAAAGAGAAAATGTTGGAGAGAGCCGGCGATGTATGGCAGTAATGTCATATATGTATGTGTATATATATATATATATATATATATATATATATATATATATATATATATATATATATATATATATATATATATATATGCAAAAGGAGGAAGGAAATTATGGCATGTACAAATAGGAAAAGTACAGGAACAGGTAAAACAGTTAAAGTATCTCGGAAGTATTTTGAACCGAAATGGTCAAAGTGATAGGGACATGAGGAAAAGAAATGCGTTAGGCAAAGAAGCTTTCACAAGGAGGAGGAAACCGATGATAGGGACATTTACTAAGGATGTTAAGAAAAGTCTCGCTAAAACTTTTACATGGGGCGTGGTTTTGTACGGGACGGAAAAATAGTCATTGAAGCATGATGATGGGCGCAGATTGGAGGCTTTTGAAATGTTGGTGTTGAGGAGTATGGAAAAGGAGGGGACTGAAAGGAAAACATGAGGCTAATTGAAAAGAGAGGAACGTGTCTCCTAACCTGAAGATGCCTGTAAGATGACCAGAGAGAATGTCTTCAAAAGCAAACAATGCAACGCGGAGGATCACCCGCTACTTAAAAATCTCTTCATAGTTTGCCGAGAAAAAATACTTCAAACAAACAATCGGAAACATCGTTTAGCAAATACTATGATTCCATTCGAAAATATTGACATACGCATCTTATTAATTATCCACCTCATTCCACGAAAGCCGGAAGACGATATCATAATGTCCTAAAGATATTACATAATAGGTTGTAAACGTGTAATATTTTGAACCGCGATTCCAAGCTGTGTCATAGCATCCCCGTTTCCGTTAGTTAGATAGCATTTGAAATTAATACATAGACAATCCTTCGGTAACTGTAAGGATCTAGCAAGATTAAAACAAAATTGCAAAATCTTACCTGCCCGGGATCTCCTATAAAAAAAACCAGTTATATTTACGTGCGCATCTTTATATTCCGACTATACTTATACTTTTAAGGCAAACCGAGTCTCATTAAACTGCAATGATTCTACTAGTCTATATTACATCCCACGTAGACTGCTTACAATTCGCTGACAAATTGATGTTTCAGCTGTCAAGTTTCAAAATAATTGATTCGTTCTAAAAGTTCAAAGGCGGGAAAAGTACGTGAATATAAATATGAAATGAAACCTTGCTTCTTTCTCCTCAGTTTGTTGCTCACCAGAACATCCAACAACTCCTGGCATCCATCTGGTATGACGGTCTTCCCGGCTTTCGACGAAAACCAATGTTGGAGCAGGGCCTGGAGATCGCTCGCATAGCCCTTCTGTTCCCTTTCTACTGTGTGCTCTACATGGTTGCCCCCAACACCGCCAAAGGGAAACTTATGCGAAAGCCATTCATGAAGTTCTTGATTCACGCTTCTTCTTATCTCTTCTTTCTACGTAAGTGAACCTCATATCGATGTGTCTTCTAAGAGAAAGTGAAAAAATTCAATGAAAATATAATGTCAGGTTCGGAAGTATATACAAAAAATAACACTGATTTTTTCATTAACATTTGTCAAGTTTTTCAATAGGACCCATATTAGTTTTTTGATTGAGCAAGCAATCGTTTGATGGGTGTTTCAGATTCGACCAAACAAATGCTACATCATGAATTTTAATATCATCTTCAAAAATGTACTTACACTAAGGGTAGCTTCAGGAAAAAATTATATTTTTAGAGGCTTAATGGCCACTTTCACAAATTTATTAACCACAACCTGTTTATGGTTTCAAGCGAAATTAATTCCAATGTTATCTGGAAAAAATATTTTTACTCAGCCCAACGCAAACTCCTGAGCCTTAATTCCGACTTGACTACATGAATTCCCCACAATGTCCACTTGAATTTTCCAGGATTTAACTCAGCTTATGATCTCCAAAATGTTGAAAGAACTTGACAGAATAATTTGCTTTGGAAAGAATTTCAACAAGAGTGTCCTCATTTTCCATCGAACTTTTCAGTGCTGCTGGTGCTGGTGACACAGAGGTTTGAAATTCGCATCATACAGTTGTTTGGAACAGAAGGCATGAGATCACGACTGGATGAACAACTCCAGCGGCAAAGAGGAAACGGCCCTACGATTCTTGAATGCGTCGTCTTCTTCTATGTCATCGGTTAGTGCAAATTACCAATTCAATTGTTTATCACATAAAAATTAGACGGATATAAGTTATAAGTTTTTGTAAAATCAATTTTGAAGAGACAAAACCCGTAATTTTCCACTTATAAGTGGACAGTTGCAAGAGTTATCGTCTCTGTATTATGGAACAGTTCCACCACATCACACCTGAATCTATAATTTATATCAATTTTGTACTTTAATACAGGGTGCAGCAACATAACTTCCTTTTTAAAGGGGATTTGTTTTATAATAAAGGAAGTTATGTTGCCGCACTCTGTATTTTGATAAGTGATTTAGTCAATGGCTATACAATTATAAATTCAAAATCAAGAAAGTTTAAGCAAACAGAAAGAGAATTGTCAACATTCTCTCCAGAATTTAGCGAATAAGTCTACAAGTTTTATTATGGTATGATATGCTTAAATAATTAATAAAATCATATATTAAAAGTAATTTCAATATCATATATTTAAGGCCCTACCCTTAGGTAAGATTGGAATAAGAATGAAAGTATTCTGGAAGCTGATTTAAAGTAGCTATTATCTTCACCATTCTTAAATGTAACCGATGACTTATATCAACGCATGATAAAGATATAGGCAGTCATAAAGATTACAGTAACTTTTGAAAGCATTAGATGATCAGTGTGAGAGTATAGTAAGATAGATGAATCTTAAATAAATGAAAATAATGAATTCTAAAAAAGTGTGAGTAATCATTTAAGCATGAAAGTATTGATAACAGTTAGTGGATGGGACAATCCATTTGGAAAGTTTTTCAACAAAACTGTTCATAGAAGTACAGACAGTAAGATATAATTTTTTTTTTATTTTTCAAAAGAGTGCTATAAAAGAGGAGAACTAACAACTCGAATCACAAATAGATTCCTTAAGAAAATATTGGTGAAGGATTTGATGTGGAATGTATTGGTGCCTGGTCCAGAAACTTGGTCTTTGTTGAAATATGATGAGCATAGATTAGTGGTATTTGAGGTGCACACTGAAGGATGGAGAAAATATGCTAGATATAGGATAGACTAGTGCAGCTAAAGGAGTTCTGGACTCATCTGAGGCAAAGAGAACGTCATTTGGAGAAATACAAAGATGGCTGAAAAGAGTGAAGAAATATTGAAAAGTGGTGAAATTTTTAAGGCTGTTGATACTAAAGGCTGTTAAAGGCAGGGATATTATGACGTATTAAGGTAGACAAGGAAAATAATAAGACATCATGGGTATAAAAATGAGTGGAAGAAGGAAATGTGTGTGAGGAAGTGTGAGGGAATAGTTATTTATGCAGTGAATAATTCATTTGAAAGATCATAATGAAAACATATTATTTTTACAGAAATGTAGTTTAAGCCTATATAAAATTACTTTTAATAACCTCCCAAGGTACAAAATGCACAGATTTTGGGATAGTTATTCGAATATTTATTGTGGCATTAACTATCATGTTTCTATGAAACGTTAATGCAATTAAATGCTTTGTTAAATACTTAAAAAAATTATTTTGATTCAAACACAAGTCTGCTGTGTCCAATTACTCAATATAAGGATTTACATTATTGCAGGATTTATATGGGAAGAAATAATGGAGATAGTGCAAGATGGAATAAAGAAGTACCTAAGAGATTTATGGAATTTTATTGATTTCTCTCGTAATTCTCTGTACGTCGGTGTGTTCTTCCTGCGGGTTGTTGCCTATGTACAGCAGAATAAAGAGATATCACTGAATCCCTCTACAGCATATGTGCCTCGAGAGCAATGGGATGATTTTGACCCTCAGCTTGTGGCAGAAGGTTTATTTGCTGCTGCCAATGTTCTGAGGTAAACATTTTTAAAAATAAGACATTATAATAGATATATAATGTTTATTACTTCCTTTATTATGAGGAAATAGTTATGAAAACTATTCAATCATTATTTCATAATCTTAGTGCATTGTTTTCCATGAAATGGTTTAGCTCACTTTGTCATTTTCCAATTTATTCAATAACAAATAAATTACAATTAAATAGGTATATAATTGTGGCAATCGATAAAAATTAGTATCAACTTAATGGTCCCTTAAACTTTTTCTTACTATGTTTCTTATCTCTTTCAGTGCTCTTAAATTGGTCCACCTGTTCTCAGTGAATCCACACCTAGGGCCCTTGCAAATCTCTTTGGGACGCATGATAATTGATATAATTAAATTCCTTGTCATTTACAGCTTGGTACT
Source organism: Hetaerina americana (assembly GCF_022747635.1). NCBI lineage: Eukaryota > Metazoa > Arthropoda > Insecta > Odonata > Calopterygidae > Hetaerina > Hetaerina americana. The sequence goes on from NW_027287427.1 coordinate 64,412,106, forward strand.
CTTTGCTTTTGCATGCGGTAAGTAATGTCAGAACATTTAAAAATAATGGGCCATCACCTAAGCCATAAAAATATTGAACAGCATGATGTCCTGATTGGCTACTTATTTTTCCTGTACTCAGGAAGCTGCTGCCTCAAATTATATTTCTTTTCATCTCACATTAAGGCATTTTCCCTGCCGTTATTTTCATCTCAATTCGTATTGAATTTATTCTTTTTAATGGTAGCATAGGCAAACTACCACTCATATTGGAATGCAAAGATGATAACATTTTTTTTTCTCAGAATGTTTTTATTTCAATAAGCTTGAGTTATGCACATGGCTTTCTTAAAAATACACTTGCTTACATTTTTTTAGGTTTGAACCAACTCCTCTGGTATTTTGCTGAGTTGGAACGTCAGAAATGCTATTCACTTCCTGGAGGGCTTCCGGACTGGGACAACAAAGGTGACTCATGCTTAAAATGGCGGCGGTTTGGAAAGTAAGTAAAAAACCTTGAATGTTAAATACGAGTAGCCAATAGACATTGTAATGTTGGCTCAAAGGCATTTAAAAGATTTTTTCTTGAAAACAAATTGATTTTCAACCATCAAATATTACACCTTTCAATTAAGCATCATTTTGTAATATAAAAAGATCAATTTTCCATTCGATGCAACAGCATTGTAATGTAAACTAACGTACAGATAAAAAATTTTTAAATTGACACTAACATTTTGTCCCTACATACTAGTGTATACGATGATTGAAATTAATTATTGATCTTCAAAAATACTGCATCTAATGCTTTCATTAAACAATTGATTTGATGTGGTTCATTATAATTTTAGATGGTAACTTTAATGAAAGTTTTATTCCAACAATTTTTCCACAAAAGTACACATTAATTTCAAAATGTGCCTTTCAATTTTTTTACAAAAGTGTTTATCACATTTCAGTCTTTTTGAATCATCCCAATCACTGTTCTGGGCAAGTTTTGGTATGGTTGGCCTAGAGGACTTCCAGCTACAAGGAATAAAGACGTACACACGGTTCTGGGGACTGTTAATGTTTGGTTCGTACTCGGTGATCAATGTGATCGTTCTCCTGAACCTGCTCATCGCCATGATGTCTAATTCTTATGCTGCTATTGTGGTGAGCATATCCATCCAAAAATGTGCCACTGAATTGTGAATTTTTGATACACTTATATTTAATCAGTGCTACAATTTAATGATAACCTTATTCGTTTGATTTGTTTGAGCGTTTACATGATAAGTGGCACTTTTCCAAAATGACTAAAGCCTAACATCAAAATGCAAAGTAGATTAACTCAGAGTACTATAAAATATACTTATCTTCAATGTAACTGGAGTATTAACATTTCTTATTCATGAATTCTACCTTAATTTTATAGGCTTTACCTAAGAGTTCTATCCAGAAATAAATATATATATAAACATATATGTATATGTGTGTGTATGTGTGTACATATATTTCACATACATAAATATATACGAGTATACACCCACACACACACAAGGTCTGTCCAGAAAGGATCCAGCAACGCAGTATTTTCAGAAAAATTGCCTACCTAGAACAATTTGGCCTTAGACTCCTTCGAAGTACTCCTCTTAGGACCTCACACTTATTATTGCATCTCTTCCACTTTTCAAAGCAATCAACTACCTCCTTTTTCAGAATGGTCATCAGTTACCTCATCGAATTCTCTTTAATCTCATCAACCTTAGGGGTTAGGAGTTAGAAGAGACTCCATAGTCTCAATCTCGCCCCAAAATAAAGATCACCATCTAACTATCAACGCCAAGAATTTTGAGCTGCAGTTGCCGAGAACTTGCTCAAAGGCTCAAACTATGACCCAGGTTTACTAAATAAGGGTCATAACAGGAGATGAGTCATGAGTTTATAGTTATGACACTGAAACAAAAGCCCAGTCTTCCCAACAGTTGGCTAACAATACGGAGAATATGATAAAGCAGCTGATGACCATTCAGAAAAAAGACTGGCGATTAGTTTCAAAAGTGGAAGAGACGCTAAGATGTGTTGTGAGGTCCCAAGGGGAGTACATACTTCAAAGGGGACTAACACCTCATCAATCTAGGTGTGATACTTTTACTCAACATGTTGCATGGCTGGATACTTTCTCAATAGACCTCATATTATGCCAATTTTACATTTTCTTTTCCAGTCCATAATTTACAGCCATTATAACTTGAATTCTTGGCCTTTCCAAATATATAACAATAATATCCTATTTCAGAGCCTGATTGATTCCAATATGCTCCCCCTGCATAAAGCAATTAACTTGGCTGTTTCAAAAAGTTGACTTTTTAAAATGAAAATAAAGATAAAATCTCCAAATATCATTTTGTAAACGATTGGGAGATTTACAGCTTAACTTAATTGTAACGAGCATGATCATAACAATTCTATGATAATTTGAATATGGTCAAAAGGCTTTCTAATGGCTTTTCCTCCTACATGACTTCTTCCTCCCACATTCCTGACAACAGAAACTTTCAACCATTTAAAATATATTTTCAGCCAACATTCACAATGATTTTGAAATAGCATTAATAAGCATGTACATCAATAATTATTCTCATTACCACCTATGCATAGCTATATATTTGTGAATACATTTGTGTGTGTAAGAGAGGGAAAGAAAAATAAGCAGTGAGTAAAAGTATGTGTAACATAATTCTGTATATATACCTGATGAATATAACAACTATTGGCTATTACAATTTGGTATCTAACCTTTGTATAACTGAGTTTGGCTGTAGCCAGCTTCAAGCATCTAAAACCTCTGGGAATAATTCAAATGGATTGGTGGCATCCCAGTTGAATTTACTAATTCGGATGGATTTATCCCACTATTTGTCAATAATTTCTTGACTACTGAAAAATGGCTTCCTTGGCTACTGAAGGAAGATTTCTAAAGGTCCCCATATGCTCCCACTTTTGATGGTAGTTTCATCTTTATACATATTTCTTGTTCAATTAGTAGACATCTACTGAAAGATAGGCACTCAGGTATTTAACATATTATGCAGACCCATTAAATTTCTGTAGACGTAGTGGTATCAGTTGATACATGTTCCACTCATTTGTACTTATAATTATTTTTCATAAATAACCAGGTTTTCTCCTATTTTACTCTGTTCAGATCCACTGATACATGTGATAACCCCATAAAGCCACAAAATCTTTAAACTGAATGAATAAACTAATATAAATAAAAATTTGGCCATGTGCAGTAACCATAAGAGCATGAAACAAGGTTTCATTAAATAGAAGAGATATGTGGTTCAAAATTCAATATAAATTATAGTGATAGTTTGATAGTTAATTTAGCAGCAAAGGTACTGAGGTCTGTGCACTTCTGTGAGTCTTCCTGAAATAATTATCCCAAATTTGTAAACATAACAGTTTCAGGTTTAACTTTGTGGAATTCCTTCATGGTCGTGAAATATTAAATCTTTATGGTGGAAATGTTAAGTTTCTTTCTACCCTCATCTCAAATTTATTTCAAAATTTTGGAGATCGAAATCATAATCTTATTCTTAAGGCATTAACAGCACACTCTCCCTGCCTCAGTTGTCTAATTAATACACCCATAAACTATAAAGGTATTGGTATACTGGATAATATTCAGTCTATCTAGTGTAATTTACAAGAAACTGCACATATGTTTAAAATATTTTGCATTACCTGGGAAATATACGAATTCCTTTAAAGCATTAATACCTGACAAAATGAATAAGCATGTAAAGCATAATCAATTTCCATGACTTTCTAGGAACATGCTGACACTGAATGGAAGTTTGCTCGCACTAAATTGTGGATGAGCTACTTTGAAGAGAGCGCAACATTACCAACTCCATTCAACATCATCCCGACTCCAAAACATTTCATGAAATGGTTTGGTCTAAGAAAGAAGGATAAGCTGAGAAGGATGTCCTCCAAGGTTAGTCAACAGCACATCATCATCCATCAAACCATTTTGAGCAAGGGTCACAACTCGCAGTCCAAGGATCAGATGCATACCAAAAAGATGTTCAGTATGGCCTACTGGGTGCTTAATGACACTTCCCTGGAATAACAGTAGACAGGGGAATATTAACCCCATTTGCCGCCCTACGCTATAGTCAATGTCTGCCGCCCCCTTAAGGAATTAATTTTCTACATTTTCACATTAATAAAAAGAATGTATCCAATATGATGCGAACCAAATTCAATGTGTCCACAAGGTCCTCGTGCCTAACAACAGGCACTAGCAAAAAAAGGAATAGCAAGATAATTCCCAAGACAATGACTAATGTAAACACAGGATTCGCGCTCCTGGTGGCCTATGGTGGAACCTTTTTTCTGAAAAAGAAAACGCACAGGATTTTGAATCAATATGTTTGCATTAAAAAAATTGAAAAAATTGATGAAATAAAAATTCCGGGACTTGTGCTGCCCCCTGGGAGCTGCCGCCCTACGCCATGGCATAGTTGGCGTACTGGTAAATACGCCCCAGATAGTGGACCACTCTTGAATAACTATATCAAGAACATTATATGGGCATTTGATCAGCCAGCACTTCAAAACTTACAAGACCAGTCCAAGGATAAGAGTAGTCACCAAAATCTGATCTAGAGCTAGATATTATCAATGCCTTGAAGTATGTTGGTTATTTAGGAAAAAATCTTTCGTACAAGCATTTATACCCCTCCTTCAGCATTACAAACATTTGAACCCCTCTTCATTTTAACTTTCTTAAAAATGGGTTATTTAGCTAATGATCATTCATTTTTCAAAAGTATTATAAAATTTTTGTTAGCAAGAATTACTCAAATTACTCGCAGCAAGCACTTCATATACATATTCGAAAACTTCTGTAATTTTTCATATATACAATACATCAAGATAAAACTGTGCTTTAAACTGATAAATTCAGAAATGAATGTATTCGAAGCTCTAGGTGTGTCAAATTACTGGATGATGCTTAATTCTTGTAGTCTTTTGCCTCAAAACTGGAAATTGATTGAATAAACAAGGGGACTGGAGGTTAAAAATTTTAACTGCTCCAATAAGAGGCATAAAACCATACTTCTTGAAATAGAATGAAACAGGATTATGTACTTTATTTTTGAGTTTTTAGGGCATAATATGCTTTACCATCACGTCAAAGTCAATGAAGACCAACAATTATGTAACGTAAGGTAGTTCGATCAAAGGAGGTGTGATCCCTATTTAGTTTTCAGTGACTTTGGTAGATACAAATGCTGACACAGGGACATAAACCACCTAAGTTAGAAAACGTTATATTCACTTTTGCTAACCAATTCAACAATCATGATGAAACCACAAACGAAAGCTTATATCCCTGCTCCCCAATCTGAATTCTCAACAATAATGTTGAATGAATACTTTCCATGAATTCAATATCGGTTATTGCCATCCTAAGCATACTACCTCTATAAACACCAAGGTTGCAGAGGGCAGCAATGTTTCCTAACTCATACTAGAGCCTCTGCAAAAGATAGAAATAGAGCCAAATGTGGAGTCAATGCAACTGCATGGAAAGGAATAGCAAAAGTAATGTTCTGAATTATGAGCATGTGATGTGCTGTATGTTTAAAAGTTAACATACTTCTTTTGTGAAGTCCATGGATAAATAACTCTATTCCTTGTCCTTCTTCACCACCTCTAAAACTCAAATTTTTATAGCATTGGATTTATGATAAAAATAATTTTTAGAAACATAAAACGAAAATTGACTGGTAACATGTGTATTTAAGTTTAAATTTGATCAAGGACAAACACAAAACCCATCCCCCTTGAAGATAATACCCCTAAAAACAAGATTCGACCCTGTGCTTCAAAATTGGCAAAAACAAAATAGAACCAAACAATGCACCGCCGTGTTACAAAGTCGAAAAACATGCTTCACGCGGAGGCACATCTTTCTGCTCAGACTGCTTGGAGCAAAGTGATAACCAGCTGCGTTGGAAGGGCAGACCCCCCTATCACATTTACCAACTGGTTTTACCATGCTGCCATGGATAGTCTTGTCACAATAAATTCATGAACATTACTTTCATAATGTACCATGTATCAACATCTCAGTTCATTAGTTTCATCTTAGTTCCTAATGCAATATATCTGAAAACATTTCACTTCAAATTTTTCCATGATATACTTCCAGTTATATTGCACATTTAGTTATTAGGCATCTCAGGAATTGTTCTTTATGATAGCTTGCATAAAATGCCAGAGGTTAAATTGCTTAAAATTCACTACGAAAATAGATGTCTAAAAATAATTATCAAAAACAAAAATTCTTGATTCTAATTTTCTTAAAGTCATCATTTTCCAAATACAGAACCAAATCCTTTGAAGAAACAATATAAGGCTTGCTTTTTAAGAATTGATGTATTTCATGGTGCATATTGCAAACTAATGCTGCAGACTAGAGTAGCAGGTATTTATTTTCATTTCTGTTTGTCTCCGAAGTTTTATCCTATTCGTACCAAATTTCACGGCTATTTCATTTTCCTTCTGACTAATCTGAAACGGAAGCCGTTTCCAAAGAAATACTATCCTCATGAAAAATGGCTCTAGTGGAAGTTGAGAAACATTAAATTAAAAAAGAAAGACTTGGGGATATTTTTCACATTCTAAAATTTAGCACCCTCCCCATGAACTACAACCCTAATGTGGTGGAAAACATGGAATATTTTGATGCACCCTAGAGTTGTATTGGCATTACCGATGGCATAAACCAGAACTGAAGGAGGTAATCGCAATCACTACAAATCAGAATTCAATTGATGAAAAAAGGATGAAATTTCCAGGATTGTTGGCTGCAGGTAAAAAATGCCTTTGAAAAATATTTCATTCAGGCATGAGTGAGATTTGTAATTTTATAAACATGAACACTTGGAAGAAATAACATTTAAAAACTTGAAATGCATATATATGAATATAGCGCAAGCTAGGGCACTATGTAAGTGTAAAGGTATTTGACATTAATAAGTTGTTGATAATTTCAATAGATTATTTGTGACGCTTCAATCAAATGATTAATTGATACAAATAGTAGTATTTAGGGGAGGCGACCGACAGCTGAGGTCATTTGTGCCATAGGGGATGGACAGGATAGGATGAAGGGTGGAGAGAAACCCAGCATCGACATTAGCCTACTCTTTACGAAAGGCACCAAGGGGTCCGCAGCTTAACATCCCATCCGACGGACGACGTACTCACTCAAAGTGCCCTCCACAAGGCACCTTTAGTAGGGATCGAGATACCTCTGAAAAATGTTCAACACTGCCGGGATTTGAACCCGGGCCCTCTGGGTGGGAAGCCAGTACGATAGCCACCACACCACCTCGATCCCCTTAATTGATATAAATGAAGAAGTTGGCTAATCAAGTTAAGATGGTCAAACCATTACCAATGTTTCCAACCATCTTAAACAAGATATGATGGTTGAATTTCACATCTCCCCAAAAGTAAAATCAATAGTTTTTCCATCACTTAATTAGTGCTCATGTAACATATAATCAATGAACTGTAAATTCATGGAATTATTTCAATTTACTAATACTTTTACAGCGAAAGGAGCGACATGAGAAGGAGAGAGATTACCGATACACTGCAGTGATGCGGTCACTTGTCTGGCGCTATATTTCCTCCATGCACAGAAAGTTGGACGAGAATCCAGTCACCGAGGATGATATCAATGAGGTCAAGGGAGAGATCTCAACAATGAGATATGAAATGCTAGAAGTCTTTGAGCGAAATGGAATGGATGTATCCTCTGCTGATAAGAGGAAAGATAGTGAGTACATTATAATTTTCAAAGGAAAACATTCACACTAAGTTTTCATTATAAAAGATTAAATAGTTCAAAAGGCAAATATAGCCAGGAATTTCTTACATTTCAAATTCAAATAACATTAGGCTAAGAGGAAAATGATAAAAAATATACTAAAATAATAACTTTTAAAAAATTTTTCATGTTAAAACGATGTATTTCCCACTAAGATCAGCCAACCCTGATGTTGAACATTTATGTATTTATTAGTATATCCAAATTACAAAAACCGCAGTTCATACAGAAATTACCACAGAAATACTTGATGCTGGCGTATTAGCTATGTTTCAATTATAAATCGGTTGTCGGTGGAAAAAAAACAAAAAATTCATCATTATTTCCACTGCTCTATTTCTATTGTCAAAGAGTGAGAACAAATTTATGAGTCTAAGCCTGTACTCAAATGATATTATTGTACTTTATAGAAAATACATAACTTAGATATCTATATGCTTGTCTAAGGAGTTCTTTAGGTTGGCACTTAGGTCCTCCATTAAATATTTAATATCTTTTAATGTAACAGAAAACAAATTTTTCATATAAGTAATTAAGCTTTCCATTATGTAGCATTATATTCAAACTTGGATACTACAGAACTTTGCTCACAGAGACTAATAAAAATATTAGACACTCCAGAAAAATTTTAAACTGTTAATTGCTAAAATAATTTAAGCAACAAAACAGGTGAAATAGAAATTACGCTCGATTTGTTTACACATTAGAAGCACTCTATATTAAATTACATAGGAAAAATTACAGTAATTATTTATGGATGATTGGCATTCACTTAACATTCAACTCCCATAGACGCATCCAAAAATTAAATTTCAAGTTTGCTAAATGCAATTAAACAAGGGAATAACACTAGAAAAGCTAATATGGGTATTAATACAAATAGGCTCACAATCATACTTGTATTGAAAAATAAGAAAATCCTGAACAACATAAAAGTTATCTTTTCTAAGAGATTCTAGCATGAGAATGTTAAACAATGTTAACACATATTTACAACTAAAGTCACATTTCACAAAAGAGAGATTGGAAAAAATGTTTGCTCTTTTATTTTAGCTACTGTGCTAGGTAAGAAAATGAAGATGTGGGAAAGACGACTAATGAAGGACTTCCAAGTGGCCCCAGTGGTCAGTGAGGACATGTTAGAAGAACTAGAGGCCACACCACCAGCTAATGAGGAGCCTCTGGTCAAATGGAGGAGATTAGCCAAAATTGCTGTGGCCAGGTCCAGCTCCTTTAAGTGGGGGCAAGTGGTCAGAGATGTCTGCATGTCGTAAGTATATCTTAATAATGCATTCTTAATTCATGAAATTGAAAATTATTTGTAACCAAAGTGGTGCCAAAAATTTATCTAAAATCTGCAAATGTAAACTCCTCCACATATATCCTGAGAATTGGTTAAGTTATAGGCAATTGATTTTGTCCTACAATTAGGACATAAAATGAGGAATTAGTTAAAGCACTAAAATCCAAATTATTATCTAATAAAATACCACATTCATGGTCAGTTCTATTCTTCAATATTCATCCATCATAGGCTTGACATTGATCGATATGGTAATGTATGCTGAAAAATTTATTTCTTAATAGCTTCACTGCATAAATAAAAATTTGATATCCACACATTCACTAAAATGTACCGCTCAAATTAAAATACAAATGGATAGTGTTCCTATCCTTGGTGATATATATATATATATATATATATATATATATATATATATATATATATATATATATATATATATATATATACATATATATATATACATATATATATATATATATATATATATATATATATATATATACCGACCTTCGGGTTGATTACTGTGTTTATGGTTTTATATATATATATAAACACATATTTATATGATATGAGTGTGTGTCTGGGTGTGTAATATACAATATATATATATATATATTCTTGAACTGTAGCACATCCTCTTATCTTTTAGTTCACAGATTGGAAGGTGCAGTAGCAGGGAATCATTCAAGAAGCAACAAAATCTCCAGCTTGCAATGGAAGAGGCTAAGAAAATTGTAGCTGCAACTCCCAAGTGTGGAGGCTCTCCCAGCATAACACCCATTCCACTACCTGATACAACAGGGACCAGTATCATAAACCTCCTGAATGATATCAAGGAAGAAGACATTAGCAGAGGCAATACACCAACTCCAACACCATGGAAGCCACATAATACATCTGGAAGTAATTTAGGACTACTGAGTGTGGTGAGTGCAACCCAGACATCAAGGCCAGTAACACCAAACAATGTAAGCGAAATGAAGAAAAGCAAAAACCCTGCACCTAAAAAACCTGAAACCAACAAGAATTACCCAGCATCACCCATTCATGCACCGAAAGCAAGTGGCCAAGAGAGCATGCAAAAAAGCAGTCATGCCAAAGGATCATCAGAAATAATCCTCCAGCCATCAAATGTGGCAGCCAGCTCTAAAGTCAAGGAAAGTGTAGGAAAGCCAACTGCATCCAAGGTTGAAGAGGCATTTGAGAAGAATGCAGACGATCCAAATGCCATAACTGTGCGAAGGGATTGCTCTTCTGCTCCAAAGGTGATCAAGCGCAAGGGTTTGGCCTCTCTTCCACCCCAAACAGCACCAGAAGGCGAGCAATCAGTTCCATCTCTCCCACCACCCCCTTCATCGTTGAAGAGAAATGCTAACCGCAACATAGAGGAAGGAATTGCAATCCCAAGGCCTACTTCACCAATCCCGACCTTGGAAGTGACATTGGCTTCAGCAAGTATCACCCCTGCATCAACACCAGCAGTAACACCTCGGTCAATTCATTCCTCAAAACTGAACCAGCAACATCAACAAGAGCCACAATCTGTGGGTTCCACTGACCGACTGATTCAAAGTGGCAGTTCAGTGCCAGGAAGGGTCGAAGATGTGAAAACCATAAAAAGACAGCCAAAAGGTGGCTGGCTATAAATAATATAATGCTATGAAACTCTCTGCCAATTGGATAATGATGTGTTTACCTCTAATTATAATATAAGGCCAAGATGAAGGCTGAAGTTTAAGTACATTTGATGTAATTGTGGGTTTGAAATTTTAAAATTTACTAAGGTATTGAAACTATCAAATCCAACCACAGTCATGTGTTAAAATGTACCAACTCAGGTAAATGATTTCTGTAACATTCAAATTGCTATTTGATGTCCAATTATTTCACACTTCCTAACACCTATGATTACTTCTATTATGTCTTGTCAAGATATGAAGAAACATGGTATGTTATGCTTCGACAATGATTAGTACAGAGGTAGATAATTTTTACTACTCTAATTATTAAATAAATGTGGTCTCATAGATCCAAAGTTGCTTTGCCTTGTATTTATTTTTTATCAACTGACAAAAAAATAATGGCTGAAAATTTATCCAGAATGGTCACACAAAAAGAAGTTGTACCACTTGAATTTATCTCACGGTGGGAACACCAGCTCTTCACTCCCTTTGTGCCCAGTATTCATGACTGCCTCTCAATATCAAATTAATTTTCTTTAAGCTAAAAAGATAAATACCAATTAACTATGCAAAAACAACATAGCTGTCCCTCATTTTCCATGGAAAATAAATATGCAAGCCCTTGATCACACAAAACACCACCCCTATCAATCGAAATTCTGGATGATAATGAACAATGACAAGGAAAAAGGGGCTAAATGCTACATTCATGTTTACGTTAAATAATTGTAAGCAACAAGATGGCATAAATAATTTTGAAGCTTGAGTTTGTACATAATAACTTAAGAGTTTAACTCCATGACCATATCAATTATGAGTAAACTAAGCTGCAGACAGCAAAAGACAAATACTTGGATCCCACTAGGCTGCATTTAGAACTGTCCTTTGAAATAAAGGAAACCTGTTCATTGATTAGAATATGGCTCAATTATTCCATTGCCTCCCTTGATTTTTCTGCAGATGCCTTTAATTTTTCATAACAACCAGTTCATTAAGCCATTTCTTGAGCTATTCCCAACAAAAAAATATTTTCTGAATGTTAGTCTGGAGACTAGTACTTTTACAGATAATTTAAACGCATGAATTTTAGTGAAAATAATAAAATAAATGCTGTGTAAAGCCAATAATGAATGTCCAATTAAAAATTGAAAATACTTTTCAACCGCAAAACTACAGTGAGTTGAAATACTAATAACTAGCTCTGCCTAAATTCTAAAACCTTTCCAAATCCAGCATAGGTCGGCTACATTCACTAATGAACTTGTGCACACCAAAAAGTAGTTTTCATCATGATGTAATCACAAACATAAGTAATTGGGCTGAAGTTAAAATATGATTTCATTTCATTTTTCCAGATGAGTAGAGGAACTTTAAAAGTGAAAATACTGTTTCAAATATATTTTCATCAAATGTATTTAAAGTTTTCCTTGAGAAATATAATTAGCTTCTCAAGCTCCTTTAAGCTAAACAGCATACTTTGCATTAAGTTTTCAAATATTATCGTTGCATTCACTATTTTATCATTATATTCATTAATACCAAATATTTAGTTTAATTTTTCATAATAATTACTAAACTCTATAAGTTTATGCTGCATAATGCATGGATTCAATAAAGTTTGACAGTGCAAACTAAACTTTTCTAGAATTATTCCTGAATTACACTCAAAATCATCTCTTTCTGCCCTACCCAAGGTATAAGGTATTAAGTTACCTGATTTGAATTCTAATGCCTTACCATTGTTACTATTACTGATCATCAACTATGTACCTAGCATCTGAAACTGAGGATAATAAAATACAAGATATCCAAGGTGTTTATCTATTTTGCTGTAGAATAATTTTAACAACGGATATTGAATCAAGTGTAAAGACTGAAGATTTTTAAACTACAAGACATAATTCTTGATGTGATTCAAGATTTCACAGATTTACTTGAGCATATGATTGAGAGTTTAGGTTGAAATGTGTCCAGTTAAATGGAGTCTCTCACTTACACCGATGGGGCCATTTTAAACAATTTCTTAACAATACTGAATTTATCTTCATCGTTAATCATATTAAATATTTATGGTGATATTCAAAAATTTCTAATTAGTATAGTTACCATAAATAAAATATTTGTTTTTCAACCTACCACTTTTCTGACACCTTAACATATAAACTGACATGAGAGAAGCAGTGAGAATGTCAGTAAGTGGGGCACAAGATAAAATACAGGAACTTGAACAAAAAGGATCAAGTGGGAACTGTGAGTTCAGCGATATATATACAAGAAAGCTGAGGTTAGCATAATTTGACCACACAGGTTTACGTACAAAGACGTATTCTTCAAAATTTTACTTGTGTAATAATTATTTATATATAAAACCATAAACACAATAATCCACTCGAAGGTCGGTTTCATAGGTGATGGTAGAGTTCATCAAGTACTAAGCCAGATGGCTAGTGAAATTCACACATCAGATCAAGGGGCCAGTTCCTTTCCCTGTGCCTGTTAAAGACTGTCCAGGATGATCTGGTTCCCCAAAAATAACATAGCTTGGATGAAACTGAGGGCACCCCAAGGGACTTGCCCAGGAATAGAACCCAAGCCCTCTGGTCCAATGATCTACCCCTGGCCTACCACGACCCATATAACCTGTACATATAAATGAATTGGGAAAAACTAATGAGTATATTGAAGAAAATATGAATAGATTGGAGGGACAGAAGGCAAATCCGCATATCTCAGACTGCTCAGGTGCGAGTAGGGAACTGGGAGTCCAGATGGGCAATGTTAGGAAGAGGTGTAAGGCAGGGTTGCCCATTATCACGGTTGCTGTTCAACCCGTATGTAGATAAAATGATTAAAGAGGAATGGGAAGAACTAGAGGTAGGAGTGAAAGTGGGCGGGGAATTCGTAAAATCAGTTCCGTTAGCTGATGACCAAGCTTTAGTTTGCCAGTCAGCCAAGGGGTTGCAGGCATTGCTTAGTGAATTGGAAATTCAGTGCGACAGGTATGAGATGAGAATCAATATTAATAAAACAAAGGTTATGCGATTTTCTAGAAAGAAAAAGGCTAAGCTAAACATTAAAATAGGAGGGCAAAAACTAGAGCAGGTAGAACAGTTTACGTATCTCGGAAGTGTTTTGGACCAACACGGTCAAAGTAGTACGGACGTAAGGAGAAGAATTGCGCTAGGCAAAGAGGCCTTCACAAGGAGGAGGGAGTTGATGACAGGGATGGTGAGTAAGGATATTAAGAAAAGACTCGTAAAAACTTAAATATGGAGCGTAGCTATGTACAGTGCGGAAATTTGGTCATTGAAGCAGGAGGATAGACGTAGATTGGAGGCTTTTGAAATGTGGGTGTGGAGAAGAATGGAGAAGGTGAAATGGACAGAGAAGAAAACAAATGAGGAAGTACTTGGTATGGTGGGCGAAGAGAGGGGTTGGTTGGGAGAAATCCTATGGAGAGAGGATAAGTGGATGAAGGAGGTATTGACCGGCAGTGGGATGTTGAAGACTGTAATAGAGGGGACAATGTTAAGCAAACGAGGAAAGGGAAGGAACAGGAAAGGGATGTTGGACAGGATGAAGGGAGGAAGAAAGTACTCAGAGATGAAGAGGGATCTGATGCAGAGTAGGATGCTGAATTTTGTGATTGGCTGGGAGTCACCTGTATATATATATATATATATATATATATATATATATATATATATATATATATATATATATATATGTATATATATATATATACAGGTGACTCCCTGATTGTGCACGGTATAGATGGTAAAATTGAAGGTAAGGGCTTAAATATCCTCCACGTAAACTGTAGAAGTATCCTCAACAAATCTAGGGAATTTGAGACTGTAATAGATGCTTGTAATCCCAACATCATAATTGGCACAGAATCTTGGCTTCAGGATAGCATTACATCGGCCGAAATTTTTCCGTCAAATTACAATGTCTATCGAAGGGATCGAGGTGGGAGGGGCGGAGGAGTATTCATTTGTGTTTGTAGCAACATAATAAGCTTTTTAGATTGGCAACTAAGTAACTGTGAGATGATGTGTATAAGGATACGAGAAGCAGAAAGTAGCAAATGGTTAAAAATAATTGCTCTGTATAGAAGTCCAAGCGAAGGTATGCACTCGTTGGAGATCCTTGCTGACTATTGTTCTGAAAACGCCCATGATAACATCATCATAGCAGGGGATTTAAACCTTCCAGAAATAGGGTGGGGGGGCAAAACAGCGGGTGGCGGGCAGGCACAAGATCTGGTAAATCGCCTCATTAACGAAGAAGGGTTTACCCAGGTAGTAAATAAGCCCACTAGGGGAGAAAATACCCTCGACGTTCTTCTACTTAGACCTCCAAACCCTATCATTAGTGTAGATGTCTTTCCGGGAATAAGTGATCACGCAGCAGTGTGTGTTAAAATGGACTGGTATACATCAACAAAAGGTATGGGGGATGAAAAGAAAATTTGGCAATATACCCGGGCAGATAGTAGAGGGTTCCAGGAATTTTTAAGGGGCAAGTTTTCTGAATGGGCAGCTAGTGGAGCGACCGTGGAGAAAATATGGGAAACATTCAAAGAAATAATTCTTGAAGGGCAAATGAAGTATGTTCCCATAAAAAATTTGAAACAGAACACAGATCCGGAGTACTACAACAAAACCATAAAAAAACTAAAGATAGCGGTAAGAAAGGCACACAGATTAAAGAATGAAAGTACAGAAATGTCACACCATTACAGGACCTTGGTCCGGAACCTAAATAGGGAAAAGAAGGAGGCAAAGGAAAAATTTCTTATCAATGCAATTTCGAAAGACAACGCAACGAAATTTTATAGATACATGAGAACAAGGAAAGATAACAGGGAACGCGTGACTATATTAAAAAGCAAGGAAAATGGTATTGTAACAGACACTGTATAAATAGCAAATATTTTCAACTCCTGCTTTACGGATGTTTTTCGGGGAATAGAAAACCAAAAGGAAAATAAGGCTTGCCTAAATTGCTCAGAAATGACAGAGAACTTCATCAGCATAACAGCACCAAATAGCTTACTGCCCTCGACAAACGGTATTATCTTGGAGGACTCATATTTTGTGAAAAAAATAAGGAGGATGAGGAAAAATAAGTCAGTGGGACCGGATAATATCTCAATTGACATTCTAAAACTGGGTGATACCGCAATAGCTATGTACCTGAGTCATCTATTTAAAGTAACTTTAAATAATGATGCCTTGCCCAATGATTGGAAAAAAGCAAATATTACACCAATTTTCAAGAAAGGGGATAAAACAATAGCCAACAATAGACCGGTAAGCATAACCTCAGTTGTTTGCAAAATAATGGAAAAAAGAATCGCTGACTACATTCGGGAATGGTGGGCAAGAGATACATGGCTATTCAAACACCAACAGGGGTTTAGAACGGGATACTCGTGTGAAACGCAGCTTTTGGGATTAAGTCAATACATCGGCGATGCAATAGATGAAGGAAAGGAAGTGGATGCAGTTATTGTTGATTTTTCGGCAGCTTTTGACCGAGTGCCTCACGATAAATTATTGCTAAAGTTGGATTCGTTACCATTGGACTTGAGGGTAAAACAATGGATAAAAAATTTTCTCAGAGGCAGAACTCAAAAAGTAAAATTAGGGGATACATTTTCAAATGAGGCGAGCGTACTAGCAGGAGTTCCACAAGGTAGTGTTCTAGGGCCATTACTCTTCCTAATTTACGTAAACGATCTACCAAACAATTTACATTCCCAAATAAGACTCTTTGCTGATGACTGCATTATATACAGACGGATAGAACATGTAAATGACCACGTAATGTTACAAAATGACATCGATCGCCTTGGTGACTGGGTTACAAATAATAATATGGGCATTAATATAAGTAAAAGTAAGCATATAAAATTTTCAAATAAAAAGAATGCAGAAAAGGAAATTTACACCCTCTTTGGAGAAAGAATCCCATGTACTAGTCAATGCAAATATTTAGGAATTTATTTAACTAGGGATCTTGGGTGGGGGGTCCAAGTAGATAATTTGACACGGAAGGCATTTAAAGTATTGCATTGGGTGATGAGAAATTTAAAAGGAAGTAGCGTAGCCACAAAAGAAAAAGCATATAAGGCACTGGTTATCCCTATCCTAGAATACTCCTCCATAGTATGGGATCCATATGAGGTGGGACATATTAAAAAGATAGAAAAAGTTCAAAGAAAGGCAGCAAGATATGTACTCGGAAGGTACAAAAGAACAGATAGTGTCACGGATATGTTAGATGTAGGCATAAACCAGAGACTATCGAGATTCTGCTCGGACATAGGAGCCTCCTTCGTCGACCTCAGACCAACCCTCCGATCTTGCAGGACTCCCCTTAACCGATCTGGGGTCCATTACACGGCGGAAGCGGCGAGTAAGGTAGCGGATAGGATACTCGACCACTGTAGGCCTTTTTTAGGATAGAGGGCAGGTCACTTAGTGGGTCAATAACATCTGGGGATAGCGCGTATAATATTATTAATAAAAATATAAAAGTCATTGACAACACTGGCATTGATTTAGAAAGACATGTGACACGCACTTCCCCACAAAGGCGTCCTAAATTACAGTCAGGCACAAATAAGGACGTTATTCAACATCAAAATAATTTAACTATACTTGTTATAAATTGCAGAAGCCTCAAGAACAAATCAGCAGATCTAGAACACATAATCCAAACTCATTCCGCTGATATAGTATTAGGCACAGAGAGTTGGCTGTGCAATGATATTAATGACCAAGAAATTTTCCCAATAGATTTCAAAGTTTACCGACACGATAGAGATACAAGACCCGGAGGAGGGGTTTTCGTGGCAGTTAAAAGTCATTTTGAAAGCAGGCAAGTTTCATTTGAAAATAATAACATAGAAAGTGTTTGGTGCACCTTACTACGGACCAATCAACCCAACATAAATTTATGCTCTTTCTACAGACCTCCAGACTCAGATTTGAAAACACTTCACACCCTCAACGATCAAATTCACAAGTTTACACGTAAATATAATAACAGCATAAACATAATTGGTGGCGACTTTAACCTCCCAGGTATAGATTGGGACAGCAATATCGTTAAATCTGGGACCCGCGATCGCGAATCTTGCAATTCCATGATAAAATTGGTTCAAAGAAACTCCCTTCATCAAGCAGTACGCATGCCCACCCGTGGAAAAAACATATTGGATCTATTTCTTACAAACACGCCGGAACGTATTATTAGTGTATCAACTGATGAGGGCTTGAGTGACCATAAAGCAATTAATGTCCATTTGGACATAGCAATAAAAAAGATTGTTAAACCAAAAATAAAAATTTATAATTACCATAAAGCAGACTTTGAATCTTTTGCCAATCAATTAAACTCTTCACTACCCGAGTTCAAAACCCGCTTAAGTCATGTCAACGTGGAAGAAACTTGGACAGAATTTGTCAATATCATGCAAAAAGGAATCGTAGATTTCATACCTATAAAATACGTTAAAGCAAATCGCGACCCCAGGTGGTACAATAAAGACGTTAGAAAAGCCCTTCGAAAGCAGAGAATGCTACACTCTAGGGTAAAGAGGGCAGGCGTGAACACATCATCTCCTGAGAATACACAATTATGGGACACATATAGATCCTCTAAAATTGAAACCAAAAAACAATTACGTAGCGCCTTACTGGAATTTAAACGCAAAGTACTTTGCGAGCACTTGGACACTGACCCCAAAGCTTTCTGGTCATATGTTAGGGAAGTAAATGGGAGTAAACAAACCGTGGCTTGCTTAAGGGATTGTAGCAATGTAATTCATACAGACAGCGAGGTTAAAGCTAACATCTTAAATTCATTCTTCCAAAGCGTTTTCTCGAATGATGTTGCCACCGCATATCTCCAAGAAACAATACATACTCCACCCATGGAAAAAATAACAGTGGACCAACAAGGAATTCTAAAATTACTTAATGAGATTAAACCCAACAAATCCCCGGGTCCCGAAAATATACCAGCTAGGGTGATAAAACATTTAGCTCCAAACATTGCCCCGTACCTTGAATTTATATTTAACAAATCCCTCACAGAGTGCAAAGTACCTAAGATTTGGAAAACCGCGCAAATAACGCCTATTTTTAAAAGTGGTGACAGGGAGGATCCCAGTAATTACAGACCTATATCTCTCACTTCTATCTGTTGTAAAATCTTAGAGCACATAATTGTCAGTTCAATAATGAGACACCTAGACAATATTAACTTTTTAAGTGACAATCAACACGGATTCAGGAAAACCCGCTCCTGCGAAACCCAATTAGGATTATTTACACATGATTTACTTGTATCTGGTGAGAGAGGTAGGCAAGTGGATGCCATCTTCTTAGATTTTCAAAAGGCATTTGATAAAGTCCCACATGGTAAACTCATTCATAAATTAAAGGTCGCGGGTATAAACAAGGGCGCCATAAGTTGGGTTAAAGATTTTCTTTCAGAGCGGGAACAGAGGGTAGTCCTTGATGGCGCTAGTTCCGACAGCGTTCGAGTCACGTCGGGGGTACCTCAGGGAAGTGTGATCGGGCCATTGCTTTTCTTGATTTTTGTTAACGATTTGAACCGCGAAGTGAAAAGTAAAATTAGGATGTTCGCGGATGACACGGTGATCTATCGGGAGATATCTGGGGATGAGGATCGTTTTATTCTAGCGCAGGATTTAGATTGCATTACTAAATGGTGTTCTAACTGGGGATTGACTCTAAATTATAATAAATGTTCAGTGGTAAATTTCTTTAAAAGATCAACGGGATTTGCTTACAAATTAGCTGGAGGTGACCTGGCAGTAGTTGATACGGTAAAATACCTAGGTGTCACATTCTCAAAAGACTTAACTTGGGGGACTCACATACGTAAAGTCTGCGGTCAAGCATATAAAAGATTGGGATTCATTAGACGCATTGTCGGCAAAAGTGACTCGAAGGTCAAGGAACGTTGTTACCACGCTCTTGTAAGGCCTCATTTAGAATACGCATGCAGCGTGTGGGATCCGAGTGAAAAAGGCCTCATTCGGGAAGTTGAGAAGGTTCAACGCCGGGCAGCCCGTTTTGTAAAAAATTCCTACGATAAAACGCAAAGCGTCACCGAAATGCTCATGGATTTGGGGTGGGAATCATTGGCTGAGAGACGATTCAATGCAAGATTGAAATTATTAAATAAATTTAGATCCGCATGTTTCAGCACCGAGGTCTCGCAAATTATTCGTACTCCTACATACATTGGTCGCTTGGATCATGCATATAAAATTCGGGAAATAGATGCCAGAACTAGCCGACTCAAGGACTCCTTCTTCCCACGGACAATACGGGATAGCAACTGCAGGGTTATAGATAGCAAAAATTCCACTTGCCACCCTCAGCGTCTAAAAAATAATTAGTTGTATTTAAATGCATGCTCTTCCACTAACCTTATGTGTTTTGTTATATTAACACATTCTTCCCGAATGACCTCATTCATGTTCTGTTCATCTGTTTTTAAGTTTCCCTTTCAATCCCTCGTCCCTCTCCGCGGGGGGAAATTCCTGCTACCTGCTACGTTGGGTCGCATTCCCTGCCTTTTAAAGACTCTTTGGGGGCAGAGTGTTTCGTGGTGCATTTTCATGTGGTGTTTCAATTTCTTGCTTGTTGTGTCCTGGCTTTCGTGTTGTAGGATGGCTTTCGTGCCGCATCATGGGGTGCAGTTTTTAGTTGTTTTGCGGTATATGTGTTTGCATGAGTATTGGATGAAGGGATTTTTGCATGAGTGTGTGCGCTGCTGTGGGTGTAATTTTCCGTGTTGTTTTTTTGCATGTGGTATTTTTCTTTTTTACGGTTGGTGACCTAACACCCCCCGCCACACGCCCTTGCGGCGGCTTGCGGGGTATTATGTAGATGTAGATGTAGATGAGATGTACTGAAATGGGAGAGTTTGAAAAATAGAAGAAAAAGGAATAGGTTAGGCGCGATGTATAGAGTTGTTAAAAAGGACGAAGCGTGGGAAGATTTATGGCAAGTGATGGAAAAGCCTAACTTTAAGGGAAAAAACGACCATAGCCACAAAATAAAAATAAGGACTCAAAAAACCAATAAGAAAAAATACTCTTTTTTAAATAGAACCATAATTGATTGGAATCAGCTGCCTGGAGGTTTGTTTGAGCCCTTTCCATCCAATTTTAGAAGTTTTAAGTTGAAATGTAAAGCAGCCACTGGGTAATAAACTTCATTGTAGTCATGAAAATATTGTTTGTATGTGATGTGGACGGCATATTGTATGTGATGTGGAAGTTTGTTTGTATGTGATGTGGAAGTGTCATTATGTAAAAATATTTTATCTCTTCCGTTTTTATGTGTTCGTATGTAATTCTGTATTTATGTGTTCGTAGAGTTATCTTTGACCTAACCTGACTGTTGCCACCAGGAAATTTGCCTAATTGCAACGTAATTGTGTAAAAATAAAAAATATATACCTGTATATATATATATATATATATATATATATATATATATGTATATATATATATATACAGGTATATATATATATATATATATATATATATATATATATATATATATATATATATATACCTGTATATTTATATATATATATACCTGTATATTATATATATATATATATATATATATATATATATATATATATATATATATATATACCTGTATATTTATATATATATATATACCTGTATATTTATATATATATATATACCTGTATATATATATATATACCTGTATGTATATATATATATATATATAATCAATATTAAGAAAACAAAGGTTATGCGATTTTCTAGAAAGAAAAAGGCCAAGCTTAACATTAAAATAGGAGGGCAAAAGCTAGAGCAGGTAGAACAGTTTACGTATCTCGGTAGTGTTTTGGACCAACACGGTCAAAGTAGTAGGGACGTAAGGAGAAGAATTGCGCTAGGCAAAGAGGCTTTCACAAGGAGGAGGGAGTTGATGACAGGGACTTTGAGTAAGGATGTTAAGAAAAGACTCGTAAAAACTTTGATATGGAGCGTAGCTATGTACGGAGCGGAAACGTGGTCATTGAAGCAGGAGGATAGACGTAGGTTGGAGGCTTTTGAAATGTGGGTGTGGAGAAGAATCGAGAAGGTGAAATGGACAGAGAAGAAAACAAATGAGGAAGTACTTGGTATGGTGGGCGAAGAGAGGGGTTTGTTGGGAGCAATCCTATGGAGGCAGGAAAAGTGGATGAAGGTGGTGTTGACCGGCAGTGGGATGTTGAAGACTGTGATAGAGGGTAGAATGTTGGGCAAAAGAGGAAAGGGAAGGAACAGGATAGGGATGCTGGACGGGATGAAGGGAGGAAGGAAGTACTCAGTGATGAAGAGGGACCTGATATAGAGTAGGATGATTGATTTTGTGTTTTGTTAGGAGTAATAAAATATTTGTTTGGTAGTTGTGTCCGTCCAAAAACCTACCCGAACCGGTAGATTACTTAAAAAAAAAATATATATATATATATATATATATATATATATATATATATATATATATATATATATATATATATATATATATATAAAAACACAGATGTAGATTTTTAGAATATAGAGACACAAAGAAAGGACACTCATAATTTGTTATTTTACGTTTCGACAGCACGGCTGTCGTCTTCTGAAGACGACAGCCGTGCTGTCGAAACGTAAAATAACAAATTTTGAGTATCCTTTCTTTGTGTCTCTATATTCTAAAAATCTACATCTGTGTTTTTATATATTTGTGTGTCGCCGATGAGCGTTCCATTTCGAAGATATTTTATATACATATATATATATATATAGTTATGAAGTGAAAACAATTAATCAGAGGGCATGTTTAGCCTGGCTTCCATGTAAGTGGGCTCAATATAGCCAGTATTCATCTTAAATTCCATGTCCTAATTGATGAAAAATGCTTTTTAAGTCCGACTTATCAAAATTTTGCTTTGGTTTCACAATATTTTTTATAATAATATCGAGTCATAAAATGTCAATCCCCTTCCTATGGGCTACAACCTTGAGGGATTAACTTAAGTTTTGGTGGCATAAGAAAACCTCTCACATCAATTTTTCTTGAAACTCTCAACAAGAGAGATACACAACCAGAACCAAACACATGAGAAAGTAGTCGCTTAGGGTCTTTTCCTAGAGCAAAACAGTCGAAAAGTTCATGCAAGTGAAATGTTTATAAAAATTTCAAAAATTAAGAAAACACATTAAGGGTTTCAACACCTGTCATTTGTATTGTACTTACATCCGACCTATAAGATAATAAGCTGTAACAGTCCGTCGAAGTTGTGGCAATAGCATTGCAAACCTTTGAACATATTTTGTAGGATCGCAATGGAGGTCCAAATCTGTTTCACAAACAAATTAAATTACATGCAAACTTGAGTCTAAAAGTTGGAAAAACTTAATATTCATTTCACGAGAACAACAAAATGTGGGGAGAGTGCCTTTCAGTAGCGTTTTAAGAGTTTTTCAATCTTTCACTGAAAATCACTTTCCAGGTCGAGTCATTTAGTGGGCTGCAAGAACTTTTGACAATGCAACTGCAATAGCAGCATCAACGCACCATTGGGTACCTACAGGCTAATCTAACTTTTTACTATTTGGTTTCGTAAAACAGTTTTCCCAGCTGAATTGCCTCTTGGTTATGCTTTCAGATGCGCGATGTTTTATTGATTTTCAAACTCACATATTTTCATACCTTTACTTGAATTATGATTGCTTAATTGCATGATAAATGGAGCATTTGCGCATATATTAATTACTTCTTTCGCTGCATGTAAATCAAAGAATTAATTTGGCTTAAGTTGTTGAAGCAGAAACTTTGATTTGAAAAATTAATTGAATAGTTGAGAACCGGGTACCACACTCTTCCATCCTAGTTTTAAGTAAATTCCACATTACTTCAAAAGAAAATGTTTTTAAGTTTTAGTTTAAAGGTATAAAAGTTCTCTGATTGATATGTACCCTGTTAATTTTTCCATAACTCCCCATTAACAAAAATTCAAAAAATGAAAATTTTGAGCATTAGAATCATATTAATATCACATGGAATAGTGATGATCCAAATAAAAGGATACAGATGCC
Source organism: Hetaerina americana (assembly GCF_022747635.1). Taxonomy (NCBI): domain Eukaryota; kingdom Metazoa; phylum Arthropoda; class Insecta; order Odonata; family Calopterygidae; genus Hetaerina; species Hetaerina americana. Next base: position 64,436,144 of record NW_027287427.1, read on the forward strand.
GGGGTAAAGATTATGTTGAAAAAGGAAACAGAAAAAACAATACACACTACATAAGGTACAATATTACTACAAATTTCTGTCGTTAATTTCATGTCACAGATAAATGTTCCCTTTGACACAGACGATCGATAGTTTCGGATCCGCTAAAAGATATAGACGTCCATTATTGAAACGATAAGATTCTTAGCAGGCATACACTAATAGGTGTATGTGCACAAATTATGACATCCACTAATATTTTGGTGGAGTTTCACCTAAATGGTTTTCTATCTTAAGAAATCAATATAACAGAAAAATAAGGTACAAGTCAGCAACAGTTAATAGTTCACAAACACCTAGAGCTCAGAAGGTACCTAGTGAGGAAAACTAGTTTTCCAAAGATCTTAGTGGCAGGGTACATTAATTAAACATCTTACATTGATTTAACTTTATATTTTGGTCCAATTTAACCATAAGATATATCTCATTGGCATTATTCTGATTAACTTGAATTAGAAATAACATTAACCTACTTTCTTAAATAGAAGAAAGGCGAAAACCAGTTGTCACATATCGGACGGTACAAATAATCTAGTGACAGATACGGGATTAAAACAATCATTTTTTTAAGGTAAAACTTATACAGACCTCTAATCATTTCTTGTTTCTCAGATAATCACAAGTAACATCATAATTCCTCAGTAATAAGTAACAATTAGAATAATTTCATGCATGTAAACAGCTGTATCTGATCTTGATGGACCCCATAAACAACCGTAAAATTTTCCATCCGTGCTGACATCCAAACATTAACCACGATGTTCAGAAAAAATGCTCATTCAATGGTCACAGATTTAATCTAATGAGCTATATTTGAGCGTTTTCCTAAATGAGAATGCTACGGTACGCTAATCCACGAAATATTGTTAAAAATGTTATCAATTATCAGGATTTTCGACTGCTTTCCAACGAATTTGACGTTCAATTGTTTTTTCCAGCAACCTAATCAACATCAATTTTAATGTATCAAAATAGATCAAACTAAGCTCATGAGATTAAAATCATTGTTATCAATAAGAAAACACTCAAAACATTATATCTATTTTATTTCTTTTTTAAATGTTAATAGAGAATTACTATTCTTGTAAAAACTTATACTTGACCAATATAGTAAATGACACGTCTGGTTGCCTGTTATTAGTGGAAGTACAGAAAGTTATTTAGTTTTATTAGTTTGTTGTTAAATTTATTCTGTGAATGGAACCCCACCAACTCTAGTAAAGTTTATCAGGTAATTTGTTTGCACTCTACTGTGCTTCTAATCGTATGTCCTCCCATATTTCTCAAATGAAACCACGAATAAGAAACGTTTTCAAAAAACTGCGGACGATATTCCTTCTTGAATTATGTCTTCGCAACTAGACGAATCAGAAATCAATTGGTATTCTGCATTAAATGAATGTTGTTTGTTGGAAACAGGTGTTTGCAGTCGATGAAAATCATCAGACCATCATAACCATTTGTCACAACCGGCTACAGTTCAAAGCAATCATGACTGCCGTAGAGCAGCCGTGTTACACGTTAATAAATTTACCAACGGACTCAGAACCTCCCAATGAATTGCAGCTGAAGATTGATTTAGGTAAGTATTTCCATTTTTAAAACAAATGTACATAATCATATGATACCAGCTTTTGATTTCGTCAGTGTTTTTCAGTCTTAATATTTAAAAGTGGCCTCTTAAACCAGCATCAAAATGTTCTAAGAAAGCAAGGAAATCTTTTTCAGAAAAGGGCGATGCCAAAACTAAAATTGAAGCCTTGAAGAAAACCATTAACATGATAGTCAGTGGAGAAAGATTACCAGGAATATTGATGACAATCATTCGGTTTGTTCTTCCATTGCAAGATCACACTATCAAAAAGTTGTTATTGATTTTCTGGGAAATAGTGCCTAAAACAACTCCGGATGGAAAGCTGATGCAAGAAATGATATTAGTTTGTGACGCCTATAGGAAGGTAATATACTTTATATGCTTCTATTTTCTTATTATGTGTTGCGCTTGTATTGATTTTATGAAGAGCTTGGTAAGCTAAATGCCATTATTGTAATTTTGAATGTCATTCTTATGATCACAAGAGCCCCCTATTAAAATATTTTTTTAATTTCCTCAAAGGATCTTCAACATCCCAATGAATTCATTCGTGGCTCAACTCTTCGGTTCTTGTGTAAGCTTAAAGAGCCTGAATTACTCGAGCCTCTCATGCCGGCCATCAGAACATGCTTAGATCATCGCCATTCTTATGTGAGAAGGAATGCAGTTCTTGCTATCTTTACAATTTACAGGTTGGTTAATAGTATGTTGAATTCAACCCAGCACAAACGACACAGAGGATGATGCTGTCTAACCTGCCCATAATCCCTTATTGGGGATGACCTCCACCCTTTCCTATCATTTTGAGAAAATATAGGAGTTGTATAATTGCTCAAGAATTATCTACCTAAATGCTACAAAATTAAGAGTAAAATGATATTGCTAAAATTTTATTCATTCTGGCACATATCACTTGTCAGTGAATCCTTCTGATTTTGAGTTAAGTGTCCTGCTGACGTGTGTGAAAAAAATGTACTTGTAAAATACCCTCTGATTAGCATGATATCAATTTTTCCATAATATGATGAGAACAATGAAGTGCGCTAGTGTATTTTCCAGTATAAGTAATCAGTGGTGAAGACCGCTATTCTAACTCTTAGTTATGAGAGCCCATTGGAAGGATTCTGCAGCAAATAATATGTGAGAAATAGGAGGCTACAGTGACTCCAAATAATATTTAAAAAGTTTACTTGTGAAATAAATGTCTAATCACTCTTACAGGAACTTTGAGTTCTTGATCCCGGATGCCCCAGAGCTCATTGCCACATTCTTGGAGGGCGAAGAAGATATGTCATGCAAGCGTAATGCATTTTTGATGCTTTTGCATGCAGATCAGGAAAGAGCACTTTCTTATTTGGCATCTTGTTTGGATCAGGTTACATCCTTTGGTGATATTTTGCAGTTGGTCATAGTCGAGCTCATCTATAAGGTAATATGAAATTGAATTTCATTTCTTTTCATTGAGTGGCACAGCCATATTATGCATGAATTATTTCTTCAGCCAATAAAAATTTGCATGGATCAGATTATTGCTAAATATTCAGGAATACCATTGCTAATATGTGCAAACAATTACATTTGTTTACGGTTTAATTTCAAGCCAATACATTGCCCCAAGGAACACCTTATAAAGCAATGTAAACAATAGTTACTTGAGAGCTGTGTGATGAACCTCCAATTCCCCTTACACTCCCATAATTTATTGCCACTTCTTGGCACACTGACTTTTACTAAGTTTTTTTCTTCTCACCATGTTTAAATTTGCTCGCTTTCAGTGAAAAAATACTTCATTGTTTTGTTTTAAAAAATTCTGGACAGTGCCGTATTTCATTATAGAATAACCTTTTGTGGCACATGCAGTATGTTTCACATTTCTTTCCCCCTATTATCATATTTTTATATTGAGTTTTTTTGTTAATTATTTGATTTCTATAGGTGTGCCATGCAAATCCATCTGAAAGGTCTAGATTCATTCGATGTATATACAACTTACTAAACTCAACGAGCCAGGCTGTTCGATATGAAGCAGCGGGTACTTTGGTTACCCTGTCCAATGCCCCTACTGCTATTAAGGTAAACGGTCATTACTTAAGCAGAAAAAATTCTCTTCTGATGTCAATGGTTGTCATTTGATCTCCAGTTGAAATTTTCTTCTGCAGATAATTTAACCAGATTTACTTAAATTTATGAGACATCCATTTTTAATTAATTTTAGCTTAATGAAATCAAACAATTTTGACATGTATCAATGGTTTTAAAAGTGAATTGTCATGCAGATTTGCAATTTCTGAGATCTAGAATAAAAATAATTTATGATAATATGATTTTCAGGCTGCTGCCAGCTGTTATATTGAGCTGATAGTGAAAGAAAGTGACAACAATGTTAAACTAATAGTCCTTGATAGACTGATAGCCTTAAAAGAACATCCATCCCATGAAAGAGTGTTACAGGATCTTGTAATGGACATCCTAAGGGTGTTGGCAAGCCCGGATCTTGAAGTTAGGAAAAAGACTCTTAATCTGGGTAAATAATTCACATTTTCCTCTGATTAGGTTCAGGAAAATTTTTTTGTTTGTTGAAATACAATATGTTGTTTTTTCTTTAAGCAATGGAGTTGGTGTCCTCAAGGAATATTGAGGAAATGGTGCTGGTTTTAAAGAAAGAGGTAGCAAAAACCCACAATGTTGTGGAGCATGAAGACACTGGGAAATACCGACAGTTGCTGGTTAGAACTCTTCATTCATGTTGTATCAAAGTAAGTTTTTCTGAAAAAAATTGGCAAACTTGCTAAAAAAAAGTCGTTTATTTCATTTGAAGCTTCTATTCTTTTCTTAAACCTGACTTCAGGAGATCTGTATGTCATTTTCTTATTTTCAGTTTCCCGATGTTGCTGGAACAGTAATCCCAGTGTTGATTGAATTCCTATCTGACAGTAACGAGCTTGCAGCAACAGATGTGCTAGTATTCGTTCGAGAGGCAATACAGAAGTTTGAAACTTTGCGACCTTTGATAATTGAGGTACCAAATGAGTGTTTTATTTTTGATTAAAATTACATAGTATTTTGTATAAATGCTTCCCTTCAGCCTGGTTTATCTGTATGGTGAACCCTTAAACAAATTATTGACCATCATGTAGTAAAAAGTGAGGAGAAAGTTAGAAATGGAAAATGTGAGTAAAGAAATGATGACAGGATTTGAATATCAATTTCAAATAAAAAATAGAATTGAAGTATCAAAATGAATCTCAGGAAAGAGCACATAGAGGAAAAATACAGGCATGTATGACATTTTAAAGTGTTGCTTAGTATGAAATTGTTGTATTTGTTGTTGATAATTCTTATTTTAGTGAACAGTAGTTCAATAGTTTCTTTTCTTGAACCAATCCGTGGACACCAATGGCTTCTCCATTCCAATTGCATAATAGCTAACTAAGTGGTGTAAGATTTAAAGTTCCCTCATCCTTAATTTATAAATTTTGGTCACATTTGTATTCATATTATTCCCATGTCACTCCTTTGGTCTGATCATGTCGATAATTTTCACTATTATCCCTCGGTGCTTGCAATACGACGAGATGTAGAGGTGTGTATGGTTTTTCTAATGCCCAGAGTCATATATTAAATGCCTGACAAAAGTTTCTTATATAAACAGTGCAACTCTACTCATCGCAGTTAAATACAGTTGTATGTATTTTATTAAGTTCTCTTAGTGTTATTTTCCCAGTATATTTGTCTCTGTGGAAGGGTAAAATGAGTGCACTGTATTATTATTTTAACGCCCTATCATAGCTAATGCCTAAGTGCAGTACTCTTGTTAACTCACAAAAATGTGTTTCATATATGTGCTTATATTTAATTCTATATATAATTTAAGAATTTCTAGAATAGTGGTAATATAAATAATAATTGTAGAATAAAAATAAATAATAGTAGAATAGTTGTAATTATAAATATTTTCCCTTCCCCATGGAAAGTCTTGACATGGTGGAAGGGCTTGTGCATTCTGATGGCTCCTTGAGCTGTGCTGGTGGGAGCAAGGATAGTTGCTTCTGGCAGGGTCATCTATTACTTTAGCCCTAGAATTGCATGATGGGCACTATAAAGGAAGGGAGTCCTGACAACGACGGGATTTGTCTAAATCAGCTGTGTGTCATGCCCAGCAAAGGAGGAGGCAAGGCTTCTGTGGTTCTTATCTCAGGAAATCCTTGGGAAAGCAAAACTGACAGCAGCACAGAGGAGGAACGAATTAGTCAGAATAGGGAATTGGAATTTGTGAAGTGGACTGATAGGAAATGAGGAAGTACTGGGTGTGGTTGGAGAGGAGAGTGAATTGCTGGGAGAAATCAAAAAGAGGCAGGAAAGATGAATAGAGAGCATTTTTATTGGCTATGGGAAGTCTGTAATAGAGGGGAGAATGTTAGGCAAATGAGGATGTGATTGGAATAGGATAGGCATGTTGGGCAGAATGATGGAAGGAAGGAAGTATACAGAGATGAATAGGGGCTGGTTGCAATGATGGATGTCAGTTATGGTTTTTCAAGAGAAACAAGGGAATTGTCAGTGGACCATTTGGCAGCTAATGTCCATGCAAAGACCTACCGTAATCGATAAGTTACCTATAATAATAATAATATAATTTCAGATAGATGTTAATGATGATCGATTAATTATGTTGTAATAATTTTACAGCGTTTGCTTGATGCCTTTCCCACCATCAAATCAGTAAAAGTTCATCGTGCAGCTGTATGGATTCTTGGAGAGTATGCTAATACGTCAGAGGACATCCAGTCGGTGATGAGCCAAGTTCGACAGACTTTAGGAGATGTAAGGGTTTTCAATAATATTTGGTTTAACAATTTTTTGATTTCCTTGCATCATTCCGGAATTTTGTTAACTAATAAAAGGTTGTTATTCAGCTATTTGGAGAAAGTCATCTTTTTTGTACATTATAGATTCCCATTGTTGAAGATGAATTAAGAAGAGCAGCTGGTGAGAAAACTGATGATGACTTAATAATGCAGCAACAAGCACCCGTTCAAAAGATTATTTCTGATGGCACATATGCCACCCAGTCAGCTTTCAGTACAGTCAGGTAATATACTGTTGAGTACTCGTTGTATTGGTGTATTTGTACAGAGAAATCAATTTTCTTATTGGAGCTATCTGAAACTTTTTTTTATCTATTCCTCTGTTTTAAGAAATCTTTCAAATTGAATAATAGTAATCTTTAATCATATAAATTTGTCGAAATTGATGAATATATGTCTCTATGAATACAGTTTAATGGGTGTTACTTAATGGATAACCTTAGTGAGATTGGTTGTCCAGTGAAAAGAAGTGAATTAATCAAATAATTGGCATGGTTGTTCATGCCAATTGAATCTACAATTGAACATATCTCTTATCAGCCTTTGTAACCAGCCATTAAATCTGATGGTATTTTTATGTAGTTTAAACACGGGATGCAGTTCCTCAGGATATGCATCCACCATAAACATGAGCTCAAGTTGGCAAAAAAATTACTTCGACCATGGGAACACCATGAAGGAATATAAGAAATAAATAAATAACCATTATGATATGTCATCTAATCAAGTGAGATTTAATGGTTCATTTGAAGTGAAATAGAAGATGGATATTTTGGATTACATTGAATTGTGTTGTGCCATTATTTAATTACCATCATGTCATCCATAGCAATCAAAGTTTCATTATTTCTCAATGTTTTGCAATTTTATTTAAGTATTTGCGTGTACATATTGTTTTCTGTCAGAGTGAAACTTTGCTCTTCCCTCCCAGTACCACTATTTATAATAAGTTATACACTTGGAGTGTAAATTCAGATAATATTCAGCCAAACAATTAAGTATGAAGTTTCTTAAAATTCCTCACAATGGTACTTATATCAATGTTAAATGCATGTGTCATTATAATGAAAAAGCAAATAAAAGTGAAGAATTTGTGTATAGATGAAGACTATAGATGCTTCCCTATATTCAAGTTAGTTAGCCAACCAGAGTTCAGATTGAACTTACTATGAAGGGCTCAATTTTTAGCTGACAGCAGCTCAAGTACCCACACACAAGAAATGTACTTACTGTATGTCGTGAATTTCTCATATGATCTCTCAAAGTAATGAATATAGTCACGTTTTCATTATGTATGCTAGGTGATAGATTACTTTTTACCTATTATTGTGTCACTTAATGCAGTGTTCAGAAAAATCTTGTATTATTTTTACTGCAGCACAGCCAAGAAAGTTGAAGCGCGGCCACCCCTTAGGCAGTATATGATGGATGGGGATTTCTTCATTGGTGCAGCTTTGGGTACTACACTGACTAAGCTTGCATTGAGATATATATCTTTAGTACCAGATACCAAAAAACAAAATAGATTTTGCACAGAAGCCATGCTTGTCATGGCTTCTATTCTACATCTTGGGAAATCAGGTCAGTGATATTTCAACCATCAATGTCATTTTTACTCAAATTTAACCCCAAATGTACAAGTATCCCATGGATTGCATAAAGTACTTTGGAATCAGAGAAGGCAGCCATTGAAAATGGGTAAAATCTTGTCATATGTACATATTTTTGTCTGCTCCTCATTCTGGTTCATTGATTTATTCATCACAATATATGTAGAAATAGGTTTTGCCTTACTTGTGCTTTGAATCAAGATCTAGCTTTTTTACGTTTATAAGTTCATAAATTGAAACTTAAAAATACCCCTATTCTAGATAATTACTAGAAAAAATTATTCTTTTATTATTTGCAACATTAGGTACTGCCTTTTCATTTATGACAGTCTTGATTTTTTTTTATAGAAAAACTTGTGTCCTTGAAAGTTCACCAGACAGAATTTTAACTAGGCTGGTAGCACCTGCAATTTACTGCTTTGTCTTTCATTTCAATGAAAATATTATAGCTTAAGGCCACGAAAAATAACTTTAGATGCATAATGCTGCTTCTGCTTGAGCAGCTTTATGCCCTACTTATGCTATATATTGGGTGTTATATTTTGTTGTCAATCCTGGATATCCTCATTGTAAATCAAAACTTAGTGGCTTCTTATAAGGTGAAGAAATGCTATGTAAAAGCCATTAGATCTATTTTAATGGATGAATATGTACTTGTTTACCTTATGATATGAGGCAGTAACTTTAAGACCGTCTTTATATTCAAAAATGAAATAATTATTACTCTCATGACAGCAATGCTGCAAAAATGTGTGAAATTTATCGTTTTCGTAAAAGATAAATCATGAAAATTTCATTGTGCAGTCAATGTGTAACTATAATTTTTCTAAATCATCTTTTAGTTTTCATACTTTAAAAAAGCAGTACAAATTGTATTTAGAACTTTGTGATATTATGAAGCATCTTATAACCCTTACTCATGACTTATAATAAGGTGGTTGAGCTTTTGTTTACTGTTGATAGTGCATTGCTTATTTTTTTTCATTGGGCCTAAAAAAAACAGTTCAATAATGAGGAATCATTTAGTATTTAATTCATAGTTTGATTCATTTGTAAAAAAAAATCCTTTTTCATTCACCCTTGTCACCCTAGTAGATTGAGATTTTTGGTAGCTGTACGCTTTGGCAATACTCAGTGATCATGGTAATATTGTCTTGGGGCTTCATAGTGGTAAATTTAAATGTATAAGGTGTGTGTGTTAGTTATGGGGTTATTGTAAATAATTAGGCTGATTACATTTTTTTTAATCACATAAAGGTTTGCCAACAAAAGCCATAACCAACGATGATGCTGACCATCTGTCATTATGTTTGCGTGCCTTGGCTGACAAAACACCTTATATTGTTGAAATTTTTAGTGAATCATGCAGAAAGGCATTATCAATAATGCTGTCCGCGAAGGCAGAGGAGGAAGCAAGTTCATTGAAGGTAATAACAGAATTTTATATATTATTCATAGTTTATCCATGGGAGAAAGTTTAATAGTAGCTATTTCCTTTTTATCAAGGAAAACTTATTTCATATATTTTATGATTTCTCAAATGAAGTATGAATATATTGAAACTTCCATTTCACCAATGTATTATAATCATTTTATTCCTATATTAATTACTCATTCCTATTGTCCCTTAAACTTATGTATATTTATTAACCACTGATTATTTTGCAGTTTTTTAAATATTTATTACTTTTAATTCATCCCTCTGTTCAAATTACGCAGTTTTTCAGTAGAGTGCAATTGAATTAAATGGGTATTAGATCAGGTTTTTAACTATGCGCATTTATAAAATTTTATTTATTTTATTTTCAGCATTTTAAAAGTCCTGTTTTTTTATGCAATCAAAGAGCTAGCATTTTGTGAATGAGATACATACATATAATTATGCATGATCATATTATTGTAGCATTCATTCATGCAAGATGTATATCTCTCATCCTCCCTTCTGTTATGGGCTTCAGCATTCCACAATTTTTCATTATTTCCTTTTCCCTTCTCTACATTTTTTAACTACTTTTTCTAGACAGTTACTTTAATTGGAAAGTTATACTCAAAACAATTTGATTTAAGAAAAACAAAATTTCATTATTTTTTTTAAATTTTCTCTTCCTTTATTTCAGGCAAAAGAAAAACCTGGGTCTCTAGTTCAGGCTGACGATCCTATTTCCTTCCTTCAATTGACATCACGAAGTGACTTAAGTGGCTCTGAGAATGTATTTGATCTTAGTCTGAGTCAAGCCATGGGACTTACCAGGAAGGAGGGTGCTGACATGTCTTCCTCTAAGCTTAATAAGATCACACAGCTAACAGGATTTTCAGACCCAGTATACTCAGAGGCCTATGTTCATGTCAATCAGTATGACATTGTCCTGGATGTCCTCATTGTAAATCAGACGGGTGTGTCCAACTTCCATAATATATTCATTACGTTTAAATATTTTTTTGTAGATTCACATGCTTCATATTTTACTTTTACATTGAAAATGTGCACATTTTTATCAAAAAAATTAAAATATGCAGATAAGATATTTAATTGATATGTTCATTGTTTCAGACCAATTATAAAATTGTGTCATTTATTGAAGCTTTTTTTTAATACGGTTCTTGTTCCTAGCTGTATGGTAACTGTTGCTTTTACATACTTTAATTAATGTGATTCTCTTCTCCAGGTGATACACTTCAAAATTGTACTCTTGAGCTGGCAACTCTTGGTGACTTAAAACTAGTTGAGAAGCCACAGCCAGTTGTTCTTGCCCCGCATGATTTTTGTAACATCAAAGCAAATGTTAAAGTTGCCTCTACTGAGAATGGAATCATTTTTGGCAACATTGGTAAGTTGTTTTGATTTTGCACCTATTGAAAAATGATTTTTTCAGCCTATTATCCATTAAATACAGAAAAAAATATTTTTTTTCGTTAGGGTCCTTAATTGTACTCCCTAAGTATAGTCGTAATTGTAGATAGCTCTGTCTCAATATATAATGGTGTGATTAATAGGTTTAATCATTCACAGGAAAATAAGTTTCACAACTTCCATTAGCAGCATAGAATTTTACGAAGTGTTTAGAGTTAGGAATATTTAAAAAATTACCCATTCATGACCTATATATTGCATATTTTAAACTTAGTTATTCTTTTGTGTTGAGTATCTTTCTTAAGCCTCCTCACATTGTCTCATTTTCTCACCATCAGTCGTTATCACAATGCACATTGTAAGAACTGAATAGACTCCTCAAGTAAAGCAGTGGTGCTGTACCCCAATTCAAAATTACTTCCATTCTTTATTGGAGTGAGGTGCCATACAAAATTGTATATTAATGGAAAATATATTCTCTCTATCATGGCTTTAGTAAGAAAACTGGTACTCTTGATAAAACATTGAACTTGGAAAAAGATATTGGGAACTAATAACAAAATAAAATTTAAGAAAAAATTGCTGTTATTGAATTGGTAATGAGACATATGAGAAGTGATATTGTCATTTTAGCTGAACCAATTTGCATAATATAGAAAACAGTAATCAGAAAATATTGCTTTTGTAAATGTCAGTTTGACATATATCTTCTAGGCTGGTGCATTTCCTGTAAAAAATTCATGTCAGATAGAGGGAATATTTGAGCATTTTTACCATAAGTTGTAGATTGCTCAGATATCCTTATTCATCGAAAAAAACATGAAGTGAATATTCAGCTGTTAAAATTAAATTGATTTTCGTTGTTCCATTAATCCTCAGCACAATTGTGGCTCACATTTGAGTATGATTTTATCATTTCTATTGTTAATTTTTTATAGTTTATGATGTCAGTGGATCCACTTCAGACAGAAATGTTGTTGTCCTGAATGATATTCACATTGACATAATGGATTATATTGTTCCTGCCACTTGTACGGACACAGAATTCCGTCAAATGTGGGCAGAATTTGAATGGGAAAATAAGGTATGATGAATTTCATTAAGTTCTCATTATCCTTTATTTATGAATCCATTCTTGGCTACTTTTTAGGTAGTCAAGAATGAATTTTCTGAGCTACTTACTCTTTGAGTATCACTAGCTGTGATTTTCCAGTGACATTTTACCATTATGCTAGTTGATGTCTTCAGGTAGGAGTGACGATGTATCAAGTTGGCCATCCTTTTGCTGAATGGTTGACGGCATTGCTCCCCTCTTATATGTCCCCTGATGTTGTAATTTTTTTCTGGTCAGTCAGATGGAACAGTAGTTGGAATTGAAATTTTTCTACAACAGAGCTGGAACCTTTTTCTTCATTGAAACTTGCTGGGTGATTAACAATTTCAATGGCCTCATCTATAATCCTAGGACAGTAATGAGTTTCTTCAGATTTCCTTAGCTTCATGTGCAAGCTACAGCAAAGCATGCCACTCTTAGGCAGAGAAGGAGAATTGCTTGTTACTTGTTGCTGTCCGTAAGCAGCATGATATAGTACTCAATGGATCCAGAGTATGTCCGCGATTATCAGCTCCTCAATAAATGGAAAAGTAGTATATTTCAACTACACAATCATCGGATTGGCCAGCAACCAAAGTCAATTGAACCACGCCATTTACTAGCTAATAAAAGTACAGCCAACTTGTCATATTGTCAATTAGACCTAAAGACACATCTCAAATGCCAGCAAAATTCATTCCATCTGAAAACAACATGAAGTAGTAAAACAAGAGAGTATATAGACTTCATATTCTATATATAACATGGAAAACTTCACCCCTTGGAAGTGAATAGATTTTAATACTTAGAAAGATACTGTATATTAATAACTTTCACATTTTATATTCCATATTTAGTGCAACCTTATTCATTTATTATATGTATTCTCCTGGTTAAGGAAGGTTTTTGATGGATGCAGTTGGGCACAAAAATACATTCACTTTCTTCTCATAACCAAAAACGCAACCTAAAATTGGGCTCTTCAGTAAGTCCCTCTTCAATTCCACAGACTTCCTTTCTCCTAGTTTGCCTAACTTTCTCACCTCTATCATAGTCTTCAACATTCCATCACCATTCAGAATGCTCTGAATTCGTCTTTCCTGACTCCTTTGCATTTCTCCCCACCATCCTCTCTCTTCCCACACTCTGCTTAGCACTTCCTAGTTTGTTTTCCTTGCTGTCCATTTCACCTTTTCATCAGTCTACTTACACACAGTTCAAAAACCTCCAATCTACCCGATCATCTTGCTTCGTGTGTCCTTATTCGATGTTTAATCTCAAATCCCAATCAATTGATGGCCAGTATCCTTCATTATTTCATAATCAAATGGTTGTTATAATTGTTATACATTTGTGTGAATTTGATTTTTTGCAGTTTTTATGATTACTGCATGTGTAATGAATAAATTCAGCTACAAGTACATTTTTTAATATTGAAGTCTATATTCTAGAGAAAATAGGCTAAAATAGTGTGATTTTCTCTTCCTCTTCTTTGTCAATTTCCATCTAATTCCATGTTGATTTTTTTTTTTTTTTAAGGTGTCAGTCAATACAAACTTAACCGATCTGCACGAGTACCTTCGACACTTTATACGTAGCACAAACATGAAGTGCCTAACCCCCGAGAAAGCACTCTCTGGTCAGTGTGGCTTTATGGCTGCAAACATGTATGCAAGATCCATTTTTGGTGAAGATGCTTTAGCTAATCTTAGCTTAGAAAAACCATTTAATAAACCAGATGCCTCAGTTATTGGTCACATTCGCATACGTGCTAAGAGCCAGGTAAGTTTTTTCTTGTCTGTCAATTTTCAAGTTAACTGTGATTAATGTGCAATTTTTAGATGCTTGCATAAATCATTAGCCGAGGAATTGAAATATTATCATGAAGAAATAATGAGTGTATATTCATTTAACTCTTTCAGGGTATGGCTTTAAGTCTTGGAGAAAAAATCAACACAACACAGAAAGGTCCTCAGAAAACATGTGGTGCTTAACCATATTAATAAAATATCTGATAAATCTTATTGGGAGAAATAACATTTTTTACAAATCAGGACTACTTCATTACATTCTTATTCCATAGTTAGTGTAAAATGATTTTCATTGTCTATGTGTATGTTAATAAAAATATGGCCTGTAAATAACTGTGGTTATCATTTCTCTATACATTCTAAGCCAGTAGAATTTACACCATTTATTTTCCTAAAGGAATTCAAGGTCTGAAGTTAAACATATGGCAGATTTAATTTACGTCTCAAACTACAATGCTATGATTGCCTTTTGTCTAAGACAAATTCCTAATAATTTGTAGCGAGACCTAATTTTTTTAAGAATATTCATATGTAAGTGTAATAATGAGTAATCTTTTGAATGTTAACCTTATACCGGCTTGCCATTCATTGGTATCATCCCTACATAATTGGCAGAAATTTCCATCTGCAGCAGTCACATCTCACTTAGCATTTTTCCTGCCCTTATCTTGTGGTAAAGTGTCCCTTGTTTATACACAATGCATCTGTTCACCCAAACATTCTTCTGCCACCTTCTCCATGGTTTCCACATTTATTCTTCTGCACAATCAATCCTCCATGGATTATACTATTCTGCGCACATCCCAAATTCAGCTGCACTCTTCTATATTCAATCCTTCCTCCCTCTGAAATCATAACCATCCCTTCTCCTCTCTGTGTGTACATGTATTGCCTCGTATCCTGAAAAAAGTGGCCCAGAAAATGTGGCTATGTAATGAAACCTGTTTTATTGAATGAAAGTTTAATGACGCCAAGTTTTTCCAACTCCCTGAGGCTATTTTTTGTGTCACAACTACCTTTTCAATGCTATTGCTCCAATGGCACATCATAATGTGGTGCACTTTGGAATAAATCAAAGTAAATATTGTCCATATATTTACGGGGTGTTCCAAACTTATGGGTTTTTATTAAGTTTTTGACAGCCTGCTAGGAGATTGTTGTGATACGCACATTCCAGGGTATTTGGGTTCAAATGAAAGCCTAGAAATTTGTCAGAGCTTGATTGCCATTTTTTTAAATTATTAACTGTGTAATAAATCCTGAAATCCACTCTCACAGGTCTCTTAGGATACAATGCAAAATCTGGATTGAATGAAAGAGTGGGAGTTCTCAATATTTGCAGATCATTCAAGCTAAAAGGTTGTATTATTTTGCAATTGAGCAAAGAAGTGTTGACAAATATCTCTCTTAAACCTTACAATAAACACCAAATTGCTTAATGGCAACAAATGAAATCAATAAAACTAGTTCAAAATAGTATTTTCGACCTCTTTTTACTCAAATACTACCTCCAAGCTTTTTGTGGTAGTTTTTTAATAGATCTTCGAGAGAAAACTTTGTGTAATGTGATAATGCCATTCTATTTTCGTCATCTCTATTTAGTAACATCCACTTTTCTGCTTTAAAGGTATGGCAGATAATCTGCATCCTAAACCACTGGTCACTACCCCTCCACGAATTATGGCCCTACAATTTTTTGGTATAACTTGCTACCACCAACTTAAAGACTATTGCCATGAAATTGGAATACTTATCCATCAAATTAGGTAAATGAGTTTGAAGAAATCACTATATGAATAGAGGAATAGCCATCACCAACGTGGATAGTCAACCTGACGATAGATTTACAAAAAATAAAACATGCGTCATATTTTAAATATTTTATTTGGACCAGTTGACTAATTAATCAGCATTTGCATCCAATGGCTCTTCTTGTTGTCTCAGTGACTGACTTTCTAGCTCCTTCCTGGCTGGGCTTATCCTTAGGTGATGAGTAGACCACATGGGTGGGAGAAATTGTGGTCTCATTTCATCCACAAAATGTTTTCTCCACAATATTTCAAGTTCTCTAATGCCATCTTCCTCCCCTAACACTCGAAAGTGTTGAACCACTTTCAAGCCGTGAGGTACATATTGCTCATTGACAACACTGAAAATAGTATTAAAATATTAGTAAACCCATCATTAAAAAGCTTGCTTTGTCCTGTTGATGAATATCCATGCAAGAGTACCACTAATCAATGGGTGATAAATTACAAGACTTATTGCAATGTCCCAAAACAAGAATTCTTCAGGTAAGTTATTGGTTTCTTAAGATACCTTAAGGAAGAAACCATACATGCACAGGTCAATTTTAATTTACACAGGTACCATTGAACCTTGTAATTGTTCAATCAATGGCATTACTAATATTTTATATTTTTTTAAACACGTCTAAATAAGAGGGTCATCCGGAAAGTAGTACCCGTTCGTGAAATAAAGACACAAAAGTAAATATTAACAAACATAAAAAATTTTATTTGAAAGAGGATACTTTAAACTACTTCTCAACATAATCTCCAAGCAAATTAAGGCATTTGTCATAACGTGTGACAAGTTTCTGTATTCCTGCTGCATAGTCCTTCGCCGCCAGCTCATTGAGATACGCGAGGGACCCATCTTGCACAAATTTTTGCATAATGCAGATGGTGTTTAACAATTTCATGAACAATTGTTCGAGAAACATTGGGAAAATGCTCACAGATGTCATCAATTGTGACGCGCCGATCGTTCCTCACGAATTCGTCAACTGAGCTCACCAGTTGGTCTGTAATGACAGACGGTCTCCCCGAACGCTCATCGTCGTGTGTGTTCCCCCTCCCCATGTTGAAGTTGCGACACCACCGCCGAACAGACGACTCGTCCATTACATTGTCTCCATACACCTCCTTTAATTGGCGATGAATATCACATGGGCGAACGTTTCTTGCATTGAGGAATTTAATCACTGCCCTCACTTCACAACTGGCGGCGTTCTCAATTTTTTTAAACATTGTAAACAATCATAGAAACAACACAGGCAATGCTAGCGTCACGCAACTTGGCTCAGAGAAGGCAGACAAGCCACTGAAGCTATCTGACCTCGTCCAGCGGCTACTCGCGTCGTCAGCACTTCATGCGGCACGAACGGGTACTACTTTCCGGATGACCCTCGTATGAGTGCTCTCTTTCTCTCAAAGGAATGGGAATCTGAAATTTCAGCATGTTCTCACCAAAGGTCCAGAGCTGGTGAGTGGCATGTTCAGTACCCAAACAATATGATTTTTTGAATCACTGAGAAAACCACAGGTGGCAACCATCAGTAAAGAGATCATTGCTGAGGGTTTTGGGTCAAAGAGAAGGAAATCTCAAAGAAAATCAACAAACCCTTAGGTAGTTAGTTGTGCTCATTCATATGCACAGGTCAAAGAAAAGTGCCATAAATTATGATTTCCTGGCAATATGATGGTTAGTGCAAGGTACGTTCAAGTTCTCAGGTCTCCCTTTCATTCTCAGGACATGTTGATAAAAACATTTGGATAGGCTTAAAAATTCAGGTAATTTTTTGATTCGAAGGCATAGATGGCTGCACTGTACAGTTCAAAGGGTTCAAATAGCTGTTGCTTGAGTGAGAATTAATTTCAATACTTTAAAATGGCACCGTTTTATGTACAAGAATAGCATCATCTTCCATTTTATCCACTTGTAACATTTAAAATGCATTGAAATTCATCATCAATTGAATGAGAAATAGAGTAAGTGTTATAAATGTAAAAATGTGCACTCTATAGTGTCACAGTTCAAAGAACGCCAAACCTTGGGTGATATCAAACCCAAGAAACAATCCAGTTTTTCTTGTGGGCAAATGGAGCCTCAACTGAAGTATTCTCATTGGCCATGGAACCGACACTGTGAAAAATGTGTATGTCTACAGGAGAGGCCTTAGAACTTGAGCATACCTTCTAAGATAATTCAATTTCACAAAATTCACAGCAAATGTTTATTCAATGGAATTTAACTTGACCATGATTATAATGGTGTCTGGCTAGCACATGAAATTTATGTAATATACATGTACTTTTTTTAAACCATGCACATATGTGAAATCCTCTCTAGATCTAAAAGCTATTAGTGTCATCTAAATTAAAGAAATCCTAGAAGTTTCTTGTTGCAATCAGAAGTAGTTTATTCTATAGAATCTTTTTTAATTATTCCCAATGGCATTATAGCAAATAAAAGGAATCTATAATGTGCTACATATATTATATATATGAAGGGAACAGTATAGAGGTGTTGTAAAACCAAAGCCAAATATTAAAGTTTAAAAAGTCTGCTTAAAAAAGGTTTATCTTGGTCAAAAATTTTCCTGTCCCTCAGAATTGAATCGATGAAATTAGGCACCACCATGCAATTCTTACACAATTTAAAACAATAGTTCCTTTCAAAGAAAAAATGTGAAGATTACTTAAAAATTTCATGATTTATTTCTTTTTGTACTAGTAGTGGTGGTGACAAGAAGGCACAGATACATAGTACAGAAATGACCCAATGACGTATGATCTTCTTTTCTTATTACGTTATGTCAAAAGTGAAGTGTATAAAAAACAATATATTATTATTGTCCATGTTTTTTAAAAGTGATTCCTTAATTTTCTTAATTAATGAGAATTAAAAATAAAAACATTAAGAGTGTGGCACAATGTGTTATTACAAATCTGTATGCAACTTCTACATCTAATGCAATGTTAATGATTGTAATGCCTAAACAGGTTTTCATCTGGTGTCCTTAATTCCACCCAAGTTAAATTTAATATAGTAAAGTTAAAAAGCTTTGTTGTAAAACTGCTAAAGGTGGAATAAATCAATTAGCATTATTTTTAATGTCCAACCAAGGATATGCAGAGGTTAGGTCACATTGACAGTTTTCTCGGTTTAACCAACAATCTCTAAAAAACTACTTCTATCTGAAGCCGTCTGGGCCCTTAAATAGTGCCCCAAATATAAAAATACTCACTTATATGTTAGTTCCAAGGCAGTTTCCAGTAACTCGGGGGTAACCACACTAGGACATGATTTATTGTTTTCCTGTGAGCAAAAGTATTTCAAAACAATGTCCTCCAATTCATTCCGTCTCTCAGGTGGAATATTTTCAGGCTGGCGAGACAATGCTCTGGCAGCGCTTTGTACTTTCTTGATAATGGCAGCATCTTCAATCTTAAAAATGAATGTACACACTCAGAACACTGATCCAAAAATAGCAAGCAACAAAAATTGAGGTGCCAGACACTCACTTCAATTGCCTTTGCCACAGTCAGCGGTGCTTGGCAGTCTTCAGCCAGCTTCTGTCGCAATTTCAAGTCAATACAATTGCTGCGCACATGACAATTAATGCATAGAAGTAAAACGTCATGTGATTGTCGGCTTTTCATCCACACTATATCAACAAAACGAGACTTATTGTAGATATTATTAACACTTGTTGACTATTAAATACAAGAATTATACAAATAGCTTACACCTTATTCTATTTTTATGCATTAAAGAAGAGGAGATCACATCTTTCAACACACATATAGGAGACTTAGGCTTTATTTGAGAAATAGATAAGAAGTACTTGATATGCAAATAGAATTATTCTTTACCAACCTGGAAAATACTTCCGGTATTCATGTGGAACAATATGTTTACGCAAGTAAGAATCCTCTTTACCACACACGACACAACAATTATCCTTCACTATGCAATAATATTTCTCAGATTCATTAACAGCTCTTCTCTTTGGTTCAAACTTTAATTTAACTTTAATGCAAGTCTTAATTTCTCCATCCAAGTCATCATCGTCGACTGGATCCATATTTTCTTCTATTAATTCACCAATACCTTTTTCGACATACCTTAAATAATATACCAAAATTCAGTTGTATCACTAATACAAATACCAAATCATGTCATTCATTAACTTTACCATGGAGCAATAATAATAAAAATTCCTGGAAAATTATATGAATTAAATGTAGTTTGCCGGAGGAATTTAAGTTATCAACGGTACCTCAAAAGTTCTAACCAAGTAAATGCAGTCACAGGTATCTACACACACATCTGAAAAATGAGCATTCCATATTTTGCTTTAAGAATAAGGGAAGCATAAAGCCTTGAATTTAAATGTGTAATATCAATCCACAATGAGCACCCAAATAACAGCTAAAATGAGCAGAAAACAAGCACCTCTTGAGAATTCTCAAGCGCAGTAGGCAATGATTAGAAATTATAATCACTCAATAAATTGTTTCTGAAACCAAAATTTTTAAGTAGGTTGTGGGCCTAGTTGCACCTTGCAGACAATTGGAGAGAGATTTGGTGATATTGGATGGGCAGGGGGGAGAATGGGAAGACAGCACTGCACTGTTTTCAGAATTGTGCAAGATTTAAATGTCAGTTCAGGACATATTTGTTTGCTTCACGGATTCCAAAAAAGTACACAACTGAGTAAAGACTTAATTAATATATTAAAAAATATAGGAGTAGGTGCCTTATCCAAAACCTGAATAGGTTATAAACAGGCAAAAATTGTCAGGCTGTACAGTGTAAAGCAGGGGGTTAGATGGCTATCCACTGTCAACCATGCTTTCCAATGTATCAGTGTTGGAAATGGTAAAGGAGGCTTGAGATGAACTGAGGGAAGGAATGAAAGTAGGTAAGTAATCCATCTATTCGGTTACGATTCATGGAGGATCAAGCTTCAGTTAGCCCATCGGCCAAGGGTTACAATCATTGGTGAATTCAAAATTAAATCATTGTGAAAGGCATTGGATGGGGATAAAATTCGCGCAAAAGAAGGTTATCAGGTTTCAAGAAATGGAAAGGGCTGGTTAAACAATAAAATTAGAGGGGAAAAAATAGAGAAGGTGGTATAGTTTACCTATGAGCTTTGATTGAGAAGTATTTTGGATGAAGAGGATCCAAGTAGATAGGGACATGAGACGTAGAATCACATAAAGTGAAATTGTTTTTGCAAGGACAAGGGAACTGGAGGCAGACAAATTATAAGGAAAACTTGTTGGGAAGAAGTTTTTGAGAGGTTTGAGCATAGATTTTTATGGTGTGGAAACTTAGTCACTAAAACAAGATGGCATGCATAGATTGGAGGCTTTTCAGACATGACTGTGGAGAAGAATGGAAAAATTGAAGTTGAAGGAAAGGTAAATAAACAAAAAAGTACAAAGCATGATAGGGACTCTAATTGGGACAAATCCAAATGAGACAAGTAAATTAAATGCAGAGCCTTTTGATTGGTGATGCAATGTTGAAGATTGTGATAAAGAGATAAAGGGCAAGTTAGGAAGGAAAAGAATATGTATGTTGCAAAGGATGAATGGGAGCAGAACTTATGTGTAATTGAGGTAGGATTTATTGAAGTGTTGGATCTCATATAGTCCCACATTAGGCGAGGCTTAGAAATATAGCTGAGACCTAAGAAGTGCATTCATCCAATACCTATCTTCAGTGGTAGGCTACCACTAATATTATGCAGAGCCTACTTTCTGATAGTGGACCAGCACCATGAGCTCATTTAACATTTTGATCTGAGTTAAATTATCAAGAAAGCTTATTAATTTTATGGCAGAATATGGATTGGATAAAATCACCTTTTAGATCTTATCAGTTGTACATATAGAATCATGATTTTTTCAATTTCCAGAAAGCCTATGATTACTGATGTAATTATCCCTACCACCTGTATGCTGATAAAATGCCTTTGCTTTGATCCATGCACCATTGCCTGATTAGGATGTTAACTTCCAATGAGAGTTCTGATGCTGTTAAATCCATAGCTAAGTGGAATGGTTTTGATGCTGAATGAGCAACATCTCTCCTAGATAGATCATAAAAAAGGCAGGCTATAAATTAGTTAAGAGGTTGGTGTAACCTTTGTACATAAGCTGTCACTGAGAAGCTATGACTGCTATTTAGTAATCCATCATAAATTAACGGATTATTCTCCAATAGTAAAGGTCAGTTTGTTAATATGAACTTATGTTTGATGAATCTAACCATAGATTTATACGTCAACAGGCCGAAACACCAAATTACTGAGTAAAGGAACAGATAAGGTTACATAAATTATGATGAAACTCTGCTTTATTCAAACACCAAAATGATTTCAACAGAGGCTCACATTGTAGAAAAGGAAAAAGTCACATGGAGCTAGCCATAGGGAGGACTGGGAATACATTTCACAAGATAAACATGTTTTCAGTTAGTTTCATGGAACCCAAATGGAAAGAGACAACTCATGCACAATTTTTCCAATAATAAGTGGGTAGCAGCCAATGAAATGTTCAATATTTCTTTTAGTGCAATAAATGTTATCCGAAAATCTTATCTCACAATGGTAGTAACAGTGGTGATTTTTACTTCCATAAGAGCAGTGACTGGAGCTCAGTGTCTTACTTCGTTTGAGACTGGTTATCAAGTCTCTTTAAATATTTGAAATTATTTTCTAGATATGCTATATGAAAGAACAGAATTTTTTGGAGAAAGAAAAATTTTGACATAGCATCACGTGTCACTTCCAATGTTAATGTTGTAAACTGAATGTGTTTCAACTTGCAATGCATCAAATCATTGAAGCTTTTGCCACATATGTACCCACCACACATTAAGCTAATTAGATAAAATTAAGTACTCGTAATTTTTGCACAATAAATTATGTGAATAAAAATTATGATTATCAGTTATTGAACAACCCTCGCATCTCAAAGAAAACAATGGCATTTGATTGGCAGAAGGGAATATGGAGGTCTTCTGATAGTTACAAATGTTTGGCTCGCAAATATTTGGAATAATGGCCAAATGCAGGATACACAACTACCCTTTGATATTCAAGAATTATCAACACACAACATGAGGGGTGATTTGCCAATAAAACAATTTTATGATTATCAAAAACTTGGAATGCAGCCCATTAATTGCAAGAATAAGATCTAGATATGTAAAAACTCACCACATGGCCCTTTTCTTGTCACAGGTGCAGAGTATTTCTCCATCAGGAGCCAACAAAAAAATATTATCATACATAGGAGTTTGCCTCTTGGGCAGTAACCGATGATGCAATTTCTTCAAGGTTGTGTCTACACTTCCCACCCCTGCTATTAGTAGAATTAATTTAGCATTAACAAAATTAAGTATGACTTATCATAAATAACACTACATATATATGACAAAGCATACCTTTATTTGCTGGTGATCTCCGCCCAGCTTTTCTTTCACCAGACTTATAATGAAGCTCAACTATGCTTTTTAGGAAATCTATAGGTTCATTCATAGAATAAGCCTGAATCTGTTAGAAATTTACGGATAAATATCATTCAATTAAGTCAATTCGTAATTTATACTTCAAGCTTAATATTTATTATCCACATATACAGAGGATAACATTACAAATAGCAAAATTAATGAAAATGTTTACTTATCTATAAACACAGTAAAAGCAAACGGGTGAACATGCAAAACGATTTTATCTTCTAATATTTTACGGAAATCAAAAACGAAATATATGAAAATATTTTGGTTTATTTTATTTGCCATGCACACACATTATATCAATATTAGCGTAGTTGAAAATGAAATATAATGGAATGACACTCACTGCTTCATCTTGATGAGTAATTTCATAGCAAATTAGAGCAGCAGCTAAAGCATCCCAAGACGCATAGCTGATTTGTTCTTCTGTTAGTTCATCGGAATCCCATTGTCCGAATCGAATATTTCCATCTTTGTTTAAGTCGATTCCCAACACTCTTTTTGCTAGGGCAGCGAGTCCAAGTTTCATACTACGACACCCCGACGGTTCCTAAGAATATTAAATTTCTGAATGAACACAATACACGCACGAATTGTCATTGTGAGCCCTCCACTCTTAAAATAGCTAATGGCTGACTTCTGGGGTACAAACTTCTAAGTTTATATTACGATATTATACATACACACGTAAATGGCATACCTCAACTGCATCTCTAACCGGGTACGACCGCACAAGGTACTCCAAGTGTCGTATGTCCACCCAACTGCGAACATTAGTTCTTAGCCGACATACGTCATTCTCAATACCAACACCAACTTTGAAAATATTTTGGTCCATTAAAATTCCCTGGAATGTTATATTAACTAATGTCATTAAAATCACTTTTTCCATATTTCCCATGCAGCCGAAAGAAATGCAGGTATCATAGTTTCTGTACGACACAAGTAACTTAACTCTTACATTTATTAATTCATTACAGAATAAGATACTTTCTAAATAATTTATAGTATGATGTGTTCACTTCAAGCATTCTCGCAGTACAAACCTTAAGAGAATCTGGTATATGTGGCATATGAGATAACCTAAATAACGCACAAAATCCGCTAATAGAAGCCAATTGAAGTAATGCCACAGGGTGCTTCTCTTTTCTGTCAGGAACCCATTCGCAATCCATTCCCAACACAGGAAAAGAATTTCTGCATTCCCTGAAAACAGGAAAATCTACATAGCGAGATTCTATGGACATGAGGGCGAGATTGAGGGTAAATACTTACTTTTTCAATCTCTGAACAGCTACTATGCAGTCTTGTTCATTTGTAACAACTGCTATTTCAGTTATACCGTACACTGTGCTACTTTTGTGTAAGTACCCGAAAATCTGCCCCATATTGCTCTGTTCACACACTTGATTGGGGTAAATATAGGAATATCAGCTCAAAGATTACTTATGTTATTCTGTTCACCTTAACAATAACACGCCCTCACTTGTCATTCTTCACCTCATCTCAGCCACCGAATGCGTCATAACAAAAACAGAAGACAAAAAATTGAAACGATGAAACGCGAACTTCATAATAACGCATGACAAAATGCGTGTTTAGAGTCGGTAATTTGCTGGAAGTATTGGTCGAGTTTCCTACATATTGGGTGGTAAAGGAAAATATATTTCAAATAAAACTTGAGTTTCGCATTATTGGTTACGCTTAAATGTTAACTGCCTCTGTAGATACTCTAATAGCCACATCATTTTATATCAGAAGATTATAGAACAAAGTGGCCTGGTGGCAGTGGTTTTCTATTTCCAGTTTGAATCTCGATGTAATTACCAATAATGATTAAAATGTGTAATACATGTCTGATAGACGACTTTGTATGATGGTGTTATATGGTCTAGATTTCCTTCAGTTAATTCTCCTGAGAAGGATATCATGCGAATTCTCGTCGTATTAGGGTGCCCAAGTTTGCAATGAGAAACATCAATCTTATTAGTCAATAGGTATTTTCATATTCCATCAAGTCAGAAGAGTGGGAGTCACCTATAAAATTGCTCTATTAAAATTTGTGGAAGAGTTAAGGAGGAATTTCCAATCTCCCTACTAGGGAAATTGGAAATTTGTGCCATGGTAGAGAATCCACAAGTGCCAAACGCCGTGCAAAGATGCAAATGAACTGCTCCTTCATTCATTACCCCAAATATCTCTTGGAATTGAAATATTAAGCCTTAATATCACGGTCTTCAGTTCACAACAGTTTTCAATATTTCTTCTGACAACTTTCTCAGCATTTTTTTCCCACCAACTTCCTCTTGTGGACCATCACTCTTGTGTTGTTCCTGTGAACTATTTCATAATAACTATGATCCTTGTTCTGTATGGTATACCATTGCTTAATCAACTGCAAACATGACATAATTATCTTGCCACCCACTTTTGTTGCTAGCTCAAGCTCTTCCCATGCTATCCTTAACATTTCCTTAGTATATACATACAATATGTTGAAATGTACCAGCAATAATGGGCGATTTTAACTCTTCTTCTAATCACTGTTCATGCCAATTCTCTCACCTCTTCTTCCCTGTGCTATCTAATTCATTTAAAAGTTTTGAATTAGTAGCATCCATTCTGTCTACTTCCATATTCCATGTTATCTCCATTGATTTTTTCCACTCTTCATGGTCTACTCAAAATTCACGATGCACACAAAGACGTGCTGATAATATATTCAATGTTTCAATCTACTGTTGTTATCATCACTGCAATATCATCATGTTTTTCTTTCCCCTTTCTAAACCCAAGTTTTCACCTTGGTAATTTTTTGTAAGATTTTGTAACCTGCTATTGATGATTATTTGAACTACCTTGCTGCATTCCTAGCATCGGCATTGGCCTACTCTTTATGGAAGGCGCCTAGGGGTCTGCAGCTTAACGTCCCGTCCGACAGACGGCGTACTCACTCAAAGTGCCCTCCACAAAGCACCTCAAATAGGGATCGAGATACCACTTAAAAATATTCAATACCGCCGGGATTCGAACCCAGGTCCTCTGGGTGGGAAGCCAGTAAAATAGCCAGCGCACCATCTCGATCCCCTCTTCCCATCTTTCCTCAACCATTTTCAATATCCTATACTCATTTTAATATTTATTAAGTTTTTCCATACCTCTTTCCCTTGCTCTCCAGTTTTACCTCCGAGATTCCGCTTAGGCACTATCATACCCCTCTTAATCCTTTTGGATTTTGAACTACATTTCAAGATGACTAAATTATGATCCACATCCACACCTGGTAAGCTAAGTGAGTTGATGATTCTGTTTCTAAATCTATCAAACTTTAATGTAGTCTAACAGTTATCTTTTTCTTCTGTCTGCGATGATGTTTAAACTACATTTTAGTTATTATCAAGCACCTGCTTCAGCAGAACTTGGCTACTTTCTCTCTGTGATGTTTTTTTAAAATTCCTAAGCCATACTTTTCTGCCTCCCCCTATACCTTGCTTTGCCTACTATAGCAATCCAATCCCCATCACTATTAGGTGCTTTCTTTCTGGCCTGTTCCAATTATTTCTTCTAATTGATATTACAAACTGTAGCCTTCTTCCTCTTGGTTGACTATTTGTGAACATATATACTCCTAGATTAACACTAGATTGGTTAGTTAATTAAAAATTGGCAGTTTTCCACAAAATAAAATTTATTAATGCGACCGGTGCCAATCTAACTGTATCATCATCAGGTAACAGTCATCACTCCACCTCAAGTATATATGCTGTAAGCGAGTAAGGGGAGGGTACTTGAAAAGAGAAGAAGAGGGAGGAAAGGTAGAAGGCAGCATGGGCAACAATGTATGTGAGTGGGGGAAGGGGGGTGGGGAAGCCATAGTAAACAGATGCAAATTCCAGAGAGAACGTCATACTGGATAGAGGGGATTTTTTCCGTTGGGGGTGTGTCCCACGGAGCGGCGCCATAATCCCAGGGCCGTGGAGAAAGCGGTTGAAGTCGGGGGTTTTCCCCCACGGTCCTTGTTTCCCCCGTTGAAACCAGTCACATAAATAAATTTTATTTTTTTTATTGCATGGAAAATTGCCAATTTTTAATTAATCATGATATTCCACCATATCATGCCTGAAGCGTCTCTTTTTATTAGATTGGTTAGGTTTGACTTCGTCTCTACCAATAGAACTCTATCACTCAACTGCGATGTACTCTCTTTCCTTCCCTGCAGATAAATGGCCAGTTAAAGTTTACTCTCCTCCTCCTCTCAATGAATTACTCTATAACTATTATTTCAGTAATACTGCTGTATATCCATTGAACCTAACATATCCAAACCTTCATTCTTCCTTTCTCTTTTGATATTTTCTACCTTCCCCATCCTTATCACCATCCTTACATTCCATGCTCCTATCCTAATAATTGCAGTCATCTTCTGGGTCTTCTCTTCCTCTCTTCACAGCTTGAATGTGGAAGTATTTTTTGTGATGACAATTATTTTGGTCTTGCCTGACCTGTTGCTGGGCACAATACCCAGCCCAGTGGGACGAGTCCAAGAGTTACCAGGGTTCACTATCTCTTTGCCAATCGATGTTCATACTTGAAAAATAATTCAGATGGGGTCCTGTCTTCTTCCTCAATAATGTTTTTGGCATGACAACATCACTTAACTGGCCACCTCACTGGTGTCAGACACATTTGTGGTCACCTCACTGAGGCATAGTGTTTGCAGATTGCCATTGATGGGTCCTACACTTAGGCCTATCACACCTCGGCAATCCTACCAGCAGAAATTGTTATGCCCCTGTCAGCACAACTCCAGGGGTCAACAGAACATGTTCCACAATGTTTGGGTCTTTGTCCATAGGAGGGGATGATGATGTATTTGTATCTTTCAATGAATATGTCAATACTTTTTATACTTTACACTTTCATTGTGTTCTAGTCATTGATTTTGTAAACACTACACAGAAAATAAGGGCATATACTTTTTTTCTTGCAAATAACTGAAAACTTCTGGATGAGAGTTCTGGAGAGAGAGAGAGAGGATGAAATATATTTATTCCAACACTCCAAACTCAAACTTGTGTAAAGAAAATGAATTAAAGCTTAAAATAATAAGAAACAAATTCTCATTAAGACCTTTGTAACAATTTTATTATGATATTTTTAGTTTCATAAAGTATGTACATCAGTCAGGGATATAGTAATTGATGCACATATTTGCTATTCAATTACAATGGTTCTTATATATGAATTTCTTTGGTTGGGAATATATTTTTATTTGTCAGTTGGCTTTTCTTCTGGGCTAACAATGAAGAAATCACATTATTTAGCAACTCTTAGCATCCATTCAGCATTCAGTTAAATAGCAAATGTAATAGCAGTTTCATCCATGCGAATATATGATATTTTTATATTTATATATCCTGATGTGTATGGTACATATATTCCCATGAATGTGACACATGGTGCCGAATCTATGGAATCATAGATCAATTGTTTCAAATGAATAACTATAAATGCTGATATTTTCACTGCATGGATAAATCAATCAACTTATGCGAGGCAACTAATTCATTGATTTATACTTACGTATTTGCAATGATGACCAACTGCTTCGAATACCTTACACCAAAACATTTAAACATGCAGTCACCAAACAATTGAACTTAACTAAATGCAATTTTGGATTCAGTGAGATTTGTTTTTAGACCTCAGACATTTATTGACTAACAGGGACATATATGGATCAGATAATGATCGTGACAGTTAGATTTTACTGACATGAAATGATAATTACACTTTTTCCATTGTACTACTATTGGTTACCCAAGCATGTTTTTTAGCAGCAATATTAGCTAAGTGATATTTTTACTGCTTGTTTGAACTTCCTCTGCGGGCCGTCCAAATTTTCTCTTGGACATAAGTTGACCTCCTCTGCCTTAAATTACTTCCATGCAGTTATACGAATATATACTTATTTTTCTTTGGCGTAAAATATTCCATTTTGCATTTATGTCCTCGTGTTTGCACTAATTGTGCATTGTATGAATAAAAATTATGCCCAAAGCTCTTATTAGACTACTTGAAATTGAGTAACAAATGCTTCTATTCTCATTTTTTTCAAGTTAGTAAGTTTTATTGAGGACAAAACTATTGACATCCTCCTTTCTTTGAAACTAACTTTTTATTCGTATTTGCTATACAAAAAGGCATTAAATAATTCACATGAAATAAATTAAAATTAAATATGCAATTTACTTTTGTGGTTGAATCCGTATACTAGATTAATATTCGTTATAAGCTACTTCGTTCATCGTGAGCTAAGTTTAAAAGTTGCGCTCTAGGTGCAACAAGTTTCGAATGAAACCAGTGTCAGCAAGAAAATTAAGTTTACCTTTTAATGCAACTACTATTTCATAAATAAAATTAAAAATTAAATTAATTTTAGGGATGCAATTGCGAGATTCAATAATAGTTCACAAAAATTAGGCTATTTCATCCTAGGTACTGCTTTTGTTGTTTACCTTGCTTACGCCCTCTGTGAAAAAAAAATAAAAAGCATCAGCCATCTGTTGACAAAAGTATCGCGAGCCAACTTCGTGTTCAGCTGTAATCGAGTGCCTATTTTATACTTTTATACTTAACAAAACTCGTTAAAAGTTTTTTAACAGTGGTACATACTTTTTATGCATAAAATAATTAAGTATTTTTGATAACCTTGTATGACAGCTCAGATTTTGAGTAATTTTTTCACCTGCAAGTTGTAGGTGTTCATGTTTTAATAAGGTGTGCGAGAGTCAGCAAGTTAACGGTTTACTACGAAAGTGTACTTTATTGTATCTCGTAAGTAAAACAAAAAAGTTCCGTTTATTTATCTATAAATCATGCTTTTAGAACTTCGCCAATAAATTTGCCTATCGCAAAAGTGTTCATTGCCTAGTCACCTTCGAAACGAATTTTTTCTATTTTTTTACAGGAATTGTGAAACGGTTTCTTGAGGCGTCATAGTTTGTCATGTTTTTGCAGTTTGCTTTTTTGTGCTGATTGTAAATCTCAAACGCAATGGGAAAATCTGAACCAAATATTGTAGAACAGCCCGATGGACGGCAATCCGGCGCCAATACAGCACTAAGTCCTCATGCAGAAGCAAGCCGAATGCTGGAAGCTGCTTTGCAACAGATGGATGGCATCATATCTGGTGAATATATTTACCTTTCCATAAATCATTTGACATGTTTAATATCTTCTCTAATTTAATTTACGACAGCGCCTATAGCATAGTTACTTAAATTTTACCGGGCAGTGCTCTATTTAAAACGCTGGCGTTGTTATTTTGGTTCTTTTTGACTGGTGCCGCTATTATTTATATAACCCATTTCGTTGATGTTTTCGCTGCGTAATATCTGGCGAAATTGGTTGAGTAATTCAAAATATTTGCAATTTAGATTACATTACCAGTATTTTAACTCATGAACAATTCTTTTTGATTTCTTGAACAAAAATGTATTTCGAAAGGAATTCTCCTCGTAAAATGTGTACAATGTGTTGGTAAATTATCTTTTCATCCCATTAAGAGTTGAGCACTGTATCGTCGTATTAAATGAAACATATGAAATCTTGTACTTCATATTTTATGTAAACTTTATGTTTTCCATCCAAAAGCGTTTGCCGTAAATAATAGGGCAGAAGTGTGGAATATTAATGTTTAAAAAAATAGCTCATGTATGGATTTTACAATGATAAAAGTTATGCAGATTAATTTTTCTTTTAACCTGTTTTCTATTGAAGCCAAAACTAAATTTTCACAAATATCCTATAAAAATGCATTGCACCCAGATTGCATTTTTTATTATTATAAATGTAGGTAAAGTGCTTCAGAACAGATTACTTAGATCTGGATCTTATGATGTGATATTTATGTAGGAGCAATGCATTTTTATCCAATTATAGTTTTCCAGGCCATCTAAATTTAATATATTATTTTATGTATAATCAATATTTTAGACATAGGGAGGACATAAGTATGGTCACACATCACCATGTGTAAATCAGCACTTGCTGATCACTATGCCATCTCTAACTTAGGAAGGTAAATGTCTACTTTGGATCTTTTCCTCAGAAGTTATAATCTTTATGTAAATTATTTTCTCCCGTATTTTGCAAGACAGGATTCATAATCGCAATTACAGGCATGCATCTGTTTGTTCACAAGCAAATTTAAAAGTCATTTACAAACATAAATGTTTAACTTTTCGAGGTATCTACATAAAATCATGTGTGGAGAGTGATATAGGTAGATCGGCATTAGAGCAATTTAAAGGGTACGTACATAAAATAAAATGATATGGCAATATGGGTAGACCTGGTGGATAATATCCTAATATGCGAACACACAACTTTGAACCCTCCCTGTGTGAGAGCTGACTCCCAGTAATGCATCTTCATCAGGCAACATACAAGCAGTATACTGTCGTGCTGAAAGGCATGCTAATACATCAGTCTTTGGTGGAACTTCTGATTTGATAATGCTATTTGTGAAATAATTGGGTAATATTTTACTTGTGAGTAATTTGAATGACTTCCTATAATTTTACACAGTTGTGGTTATTAATTGTGCATGGGAAGAAGGATCCCTTGTATTGGTTTGTTATTGTCTATTTCCCTTGACCTCAAATTTTAGTCTTGTCTTGCCTCTATTGGGTCCTAATGTAGGTTTTCCAATAAGGCTATACTTCCTTTTTCCTCAAATATAACAATTTGTAATGAATTGGGTAGTTTGTCTAACTATCAATTACTATTTCAGATAAAAATCAATGTGCAACAAACATTTAAGTTTAAAGAAAGTTAAATACAGCTACTGACCAATCAACTCTGATGATAATACTAATTTAATTTTGATACAACTTTCACTAGAGTGATTACACACCTGCCCATTAAAGGTACAATTTCCTTCTCTGCTTTCCACTCCTTTCAACTGGCAATAAAAGGTCAACGAAAACCTGTCCTCATGGGTGCCCATAGGATTTCTGATTCCTTCTTTGGACTCCTGCAAAATGTGCAAATTGATGGAATCAATTCTTGGCTCAAAAGAAGCACCTTTGGGAGTCGCCCAAGGAATCACAAAGAGTCCCCTATTATTTTTCATGCATACCAGTTACATATTTTCTAAAATAACTGCCAATATTGATTTTCTGGTGATATAGTCATCTAACCACATATGTGTAATAATTCAGCAATTACTATGCAACATTAGCAAGGTATAATAATAGGTGTCAAGAATGGCATCATCAGTAAAATCAAATTCATGGAAATACAATGGAACCAGCAAACTACTTGGAAATCATATGATCACTGAAGATAACAAGAGATAATATCATCAATATCTTTGGAGATACTTTAAAACATTTGGCTTCATCAAATGAATCCTGGGGAAAAAAGGGTATAAAAAATTAATGAGAAGTGATATTTTAATCTGGTAGATTGGATATGGAGTAGTTTGGATGGTGATTAGCAGAAAATAAAATATTTTCACAGCAATAGATTGGATATAGAGTAGTTTGGGTTGAAAAACATTTTCACAGCGATAATAAAAATATCTCTGCCAAATTTTTTAATTTCATATACTGAATGCGATTTATATTAACTTGTCTACCACTTTGATTTTCATTCACAACTGCTTATCTCTCACCATTTAATAAAGCACCTTTGAAGCTCTAAGATTAATGTTTGGCAATTACAGTCTATTTATTTAATTTGATGGGAAAAATGTGAACACTTTAAAACTCTGCTTTAATGATTCCTTTCCCTGATGTTTCCTTCAATCTTTCCTTGACGAGGATTTTGGAGAGAAATTTGCTTACTTTGGCTTGATTCTAGCATGATTTCAGGTTTCTTTCAGCCTAATATTGAATGTTTCGATCGTAGCAGTTTTTTCAGAAGATAAATCTCCGTAAATTTTATATAAGACAATTGTTTTGTAAAACTTGGAAAATCCGAAGACTTTAAGGCTATTTTAATTTAGTTTAAAAAAATATATCACCAAATTGATCGTTGAAGAAAAACAGCATTTAATGAAAATCAGTTATATGAAGAATTGTGTTAAATTTTTGTTTAGTGTCGCCTGAGTGTTTAATTCCTTATGATATGCAATATAATGCTGTATGAAATATATCAGTAGTCAAAATAATCATTGACTTTGGGGTATAAAAGTAGATTATTCAAAAATAAATTTTTCAGCATTTGAATTTTGTCAGTGGATTGTTTTATAATTTCAATGCTTGAAAAGCCTTGTTTTGCTTGAGAAAGATATGTAAATTTGAAAATGGAAGCATTATACGCCAAAGGTGTCCCCTGAAAATGCCACAATTATCTTCAAAACATCATTATGCAGAAAAATAACTCAAAATCTATGTTACTTTTTTATAATTGGAGAAGTGGAAGTAGTATAACAGGTTAGGGTAGGCCCTTGTTGGACCCAAGCATTACATACTGATATACTCCTAAGCTCTAAATAACATGACACAAGATATCATACTATGAGGTGGGTTCAAGTTCTAAAGTCTCCTCTAATTTTTTACTAGACAAACTCCGTGCACCAGAAAGTTATTTCTGTACGTTATCTTTCTTATCCCCCATGTACAAAATAAAATAACTGAACCCTGCGTTCTGGTTGGACACCTTGGTAAACTTTCTCATGGGGACCTCGTGAATTTATCAATTTGGTGTTTTTGAATTTAATTAAATTCTTATTTTTCCATATGAACTCATTATTTATCTACTAAGGAATTTTTCATTTTTGTTACTCATTTGAAAACAGTAGCTACAGGCTCAGATTTGTGATATCTGTCATTCAAGGTAAAATAAAAACTTAGGGGGTATAACAAAAGTAATTTATTGCAGTATAGCCTATTTCATCACATAGGTGACTTCTTCAGATACCTATATGATGAAATTGGGTACTCTGCAATACATTATTTTCGTGAAAATAACAAATTATTTATCTAGTCTTACATGTTATGCATGAGACACTTAAGGCTCAAGGCTTTAATGACATATCCTATCTTTTGCTAAATTGGTAGGAAGTTATCTTACAATCATGGAACAGTTGCACGAACTATCAAAAATCAGATATCTCTTATAAACGAAGAATGAGTTTTTTTTCGGAAAGGTTAATGGGAAATTCCACAGTTTTTTTCTTGCTGCTGAAAAAACTTCTCTCATTCAACAAAGAATAACAAAATGCTTATTTAGTAAAAAATAATGATTGGATTTTAGCTGATAATTCAGGAACTGGAGAATGCCTAAGATGCCATGCAGATGATAATGCTCAATCTAATCGCATTGGACTCATCTGCCTTATTCTTATTTGGGATGAAAATTAAAATTCTTAATGTAGACAATTTGTGTTGAAATCCTTTACGCATTGGCAGTGAAAATGTGATGATAGTTATAGAGAAGTTGATTCTGACAACTGAAGCCATGTTTTTGCTATGGAATAGGTTTTAATAGGGCGATGACAAATATTTGAAAATATTTTTGCAAAAGTATTAGCTTACTTTTAATAAATGATGTTAGGTCATCCACAGTTTAATGCTACAGTTAATGGACTTCAGAGAACTTTCAGTATGAAATCCAAGTAGGGATCAGAATCCCCATAAATATCAACGGCCACTGTTGTTCAATTCAGATGCCTTGAGGTGGGTACTGTGCACCAGTACCCACCTCAGACACCGGATTTAACTCTTTAGAAATTGGAGTAATTGTAATTATTAATGTGGTCAAGCAAAAGCTGAGGCTATTTGTGACCTACATTTGTAAATATGGGGTAGGTAGATTATAGATGGTGGTGGTACATTGAATAGAAATGCAATGCAGTTTACTCTGCTTGTGTGGTCCACGGTTTAAGTTTCAATCTATTTTATGCGTGAAATTTAAGTTCTTTGCATGCTACACCTGAATTGGGCGGATAATGCCACTGACAAATCCATCAATTCATTTCATCCAGAATTTGAGCCTGTCAATTCAGTCAGTATCAGGGTTCATGGTTCGTTGCCATAAATAATCTATATAAAATATATCTCCCTGTCCAAGTTGTGACTGTGGCTATTTTATGGATGTAACCATTGAATTACATGTTGATGAATTGCCCTGTTATTCAGAACATGTAGTGAAACCTGTGAAAGCCGATATAACTATTCTCTACTTTATACTAAGGCAGAACCATTGAGATGAAAATGGAAAACATTCTTTGCTGCATTGTTTGTGTGAATTAGTTAAGTTTTGATCCATGAAAATGTGTTTGGGTTCTCTGATACCAGCTCCATTTAATCACCAAACAAAGTCCAAAATCCCCTTCTTGGTAATTGTGTACTTCTTTCTGTCAATTTTTAATTTTGAAAGGAAAATTATTTAATTGCTGTGATTTTGGTCCATGTGCGCACTTAAATATTTTACGGAAATATCTATGTTGATTTCTTTAACCTATCTAAGCTTAACCTAACCTGCTATTGTTCAGAAATATATCACGGTTCTATATCATCATCATATATATGTATATATATATATACATATATAGAATATATATATATAGAATATATATATATAGAATATATATATATATATATATATATATATATATATATATATATATATATATATATATATATATATATAAAATATATGTGTATATATCATGGTTCTTGCTATTTCGCCTTTGACATGCATTTGTGAAACCATGCCATTTGAGGTCATAAGACCTCAGACTATTTAGTGTCGGATCTCAGTTCCTCTGATAATTTCAAGGTGGCTTCGTATAGCCTCTCATTTTGACGAAAAAGTTACAAAGACCTGGTTCATGTGTTAACTTTATCGACATCATTATAAATCCAATTTTAATTGTTTTTTAAATTATGAATCTTGGATCCAATTATGGAAAACTATAGCTGAATTGTGTAAATTGTTTAGTGGCCTAGAATAAAAAAACGTTCATTTCCTCTAAACAATAGCATGTACATTGATGCTGGTGTTTTTTACAGTAATTCTCAAGGAAATAAATACATTATACTGTGGAATTAGAATTTGCTGTATGATTCAAAATTATTAGGAACTATTCTTTGTAAAAGAAAATTCTGGTGATGAATATTATGCTTTTCTAGTGCCATAAATAGCACCATATGGTTTCTAAGAAACTGCAACTGCCAGAGATGTTGCTACGGTAACTTTTAACAGAGTCATTGATTATATGTGCATTACAATGCAGCAATTTTAATAAGTAAAAATCATTTGCCTTGACGACCAGAATTTTAACCAGAATCCCTTGATAAATGTCTTGACATTTAACTGGCTAAAGCACTCGACTGGACATCGAGGGATCCGGGTTGGAATCCTGGTCAAACTGATTGATTTTTACTCTCAGAAATTGTTGCATTGTAACTATATAGTTTATGGTATCATATCTTTCGTTTTTCATCGAGATTATGCAAGCATATCCCTTCTATTTTTGGAAGCTGAAAGAGACTACTATGCTTTTCACGTCACAGTCTTAATTCCTTAAATTTTATAGTAGCGATTATGATGATTTATAATTCATTTGTCCTAAGGAAGCTCAGCCATTGATTAACTTCCAAGCAATAAAATGAAATTACATCAGAGTTCCAGCCACCCAGGTAAACTGTGTGTATGGTCAGGGTCAGGGATGGACTGGCCCAGCAAGGATACTGGGAGTTATCTGGCAGGCTATTCTATGAAGGGCTGAAATACCATACATGTCTCAATATAAATTAGTTGACATATGGACTGTGGTAATTTCTCAGGCCTATTTTGATAGCCAGTACACCCCTGATCAGGGCTTGCTGCTCGTATTGATGTGCCAGTCAACATAATATATAGCAGTTATTCATTCAATAAATACCTGACTTCAACAGTTTACATCCAAATTGTTGTATAATATTCTAAGGTTCATTTGCTAGTGAACAACTTTATAATCATTCTACTAGTTCTTCTCTTACCTTGTAAACGCACAACTGTTCACAGAGATTCTAATAATAGTCGTATGTGTATTAAAGGAATCTTCAAAGGTAAATAAGAAGTGAAATACATTAATATGCAAAAATTAATTCAGTGTCCCCTGAAAATTGGATCAATATTTTTTAACGACATCATTGAATGCATACACTTAATGAGCTGTTACTGAATCATTATTGTTACAAACTTCAATTCAGGAATTAAAAGGCATTGATCTGGAACCTTGCCATGGGATTTCTGGTCGTAAATTAATGAGAATTTAGCATTTTTGCAAGCAATATCAGTGAAACTGGAAACTTTACATTCCTCGTATTTATTATAAAATTCTGATCGAGCGAGCTATCAAGTTTTGAATATAGAAATGCATGTTTCGAAAGAGTATCAGAATACCCATTGCTTGCATATTTTGTTCATATACGGCGATCTTAGTTGGAAAACCATGCAAAATCCTATAAAAATATATAATTTTGTTGCACTCACCGTCGTCCCATTTGCGTAGGAGCTTCAGGTCTAAATTACGCCAAACCATTGAAACGTATGTTGTCTAGTAAACGTTTCATCTGCCTCCGAGAGAAGATTAATTGACATTGTTCTCATGATTTGTCGATCTGTATGTCTGTTCATCAAAATTACTTTTGGCTTTACCGAAGTAATGATCAACTTAGCTTCTACTTGAGCGCCGTCGTTTTATCTTAGTCACGTTCCTGACCTAAGAATTCTCCCGACCTATCTCCAGTGTTTTCAGGCCCCGACTAACTCAAGTTGACATCGTAGATAATGCGTACGAATGGACTTCAGCTGATAGTCTTCATTTCTGTTTGTGACTCATGAACTCGCGTAATGGCCTCAGTACATTGGTTTTTGGAAGTCTCAGAGATCGATAAAGGAGTATTGCTCAAAATAAACATTATGTTCCGAC
Organism: Hetaerina americana; assembly: GCF_022747635.1. Taxonomy (NCBI): domain Eukaryota; kingdom Metazoa; phylum Arthropoda; class Insecta; order Odonata; family Calopterygidae; genus Hetaerina; species Hetaerina americana. The sequence goes on from NW_027287427.1 coordinate 64,474,266, forward strand.
CGATGATGGGAGTTATCCGAAAGCATGGTAAATATTTATCTCTAATTGTTAGCGATTTTTGGTGTGGCCCAATGCTCATGAGCACGACTCGGTAGGTTTGAAAATTTCCTTTTTCGAGGGCTACAGTTTCCGAATCGTGTTGGATCCCAGGATTGCAATATGGCGATCGGGCTAGAGTATCCGAAGAAGATCGCTTCTACTTGAAGTACTTGAAAACTGGGAAACCTTGGGAACGTCTCTCTCGGCCGAGAAATCTTAAAACTCATGAAGAATTACTGCCTCTTATTAAAAATAGGGAATGGATTGGTATTGATGCAGCGATCTATTTTGTATTTGTCTGTGTGGTGTCTGTAGTGGCATTTTCCTCCGTTTGCCGATTATAAATAAGTGCGTTATGGAAGCATAAATGAAATTATTTTGATCTGAGTACTTCTATCTGTTATGCTTAATTTAAAGATTAAATCTTATGACCTTAAAAGGGCCATTTTATATTCCTGTTAATGAGAGAAAGTTATAAGCGGTGCCGGTGAGCTCATAGCGAGAAAGGTTTTAAGCGTGTGAGTAAGGAGCATAATAGACGCTGGGGAGCATTAATTTCCTTTTGTTGTTTTCTCTTTGACGCGACCGATTATCTTACTTCATTTCCTTTCCCTCTGTTGTACATTGCGTGCGAATTAAGCTGATGTCTTTGCTCGTGACGGGACATCATTCCGCGTCTTTGTCTTCGTGCTCCTTATTGTAGTTTTGTGAATTCCACCGCTGACATTTTCCATTTATTCGCCTGATTTTCGCATTTGACTACCTTGAATCACCGCCATTGTGGTGGTAAATTAATTAATGCATTTTTATAGCTTTACTTGGCTCAGAAGAAACAAACTCATAGGCCGTCCGCACCTACGAATGGCGTATTATAAACGTTATGTCGTAAGATAAGTACTCGGTTTGAGTATTAGTTGTGTCCAACGGCATAGTAACGGTTTTATCTTATGGTTGTGGTACAGGGCTCTTTAGAACGTAAGCGTGCCTTTTTTCATGCCGAAAGAGTTGCAAAAAATGTTAATTTTGCATTAAAGCGAATGTATTATGTGAAGGTAGTCACCCACCTGGGTAAAAATATGCTTTTTATTTTAATTAAAAAGATAATAAAGGTATGGAGGTCATTTCCTAAGTGCCCGGGGGCGCCAAATATGTATTTCGCCGCCAGCCCCAATGTCATATTAGCAGGGGGCGTCCGACGCGTCTCCCCTTGGGGCCGAGTTACGTTTTCACGGATTTCGTGCGGTTTCTCCGATAAGTATCGGATTTTTTCGGATTTGCAATTTTACCTAAGCGCAAGAACGTGGTTGGGATTTGTCTTTTCTACGCCGTCGCGGCTCTTGGAGCAAAATGCTGGCTTCCATTCCAAAAAAGTGTCAGTATGCCATCATCATAGGTTATCAGTCCGTGGGTTAGTTTGTAGCAGCTCCTCGCAGTATCCTGTACCATTCTCTTCATCCCCTCATAGATCCGTGCACCGATATTTTCCATTACTTGCTCTTCGCAGTTCATCCTTGGCTTTTGTCTATTATTCTTCCGTTCTATGTTCCCTTCGATTATGGTCCTCGTTAGACAATCGAGGATGTGTGAAATTATTTTACCTCTTCTTCTTACCACTGCCCTCCATAAGCTCCCATTGTCACCCACTCTTCGAAGTACTTCTTCATTTGTTATCCCTCTCCATTTTCTTTTCATCATTCTTCGGTATGTTAGGGTTTGGTCGCAAAATATATATTCACCGTAGTTTCACCATCCCTCCCAGGCATGGGAGTGAGAAAGGTGGCGGGGCCCGTGAAATTCTCGCAAGCATACTTCCCCTGTGATTGCGCGGGAATTTGAAGTGAATCCTGTCCGGTCAGCCGGCAAAGTAGGTTCACCGTTCAATGGATAACCGTTTTTGCGCTTTGGCATCCATCAGCGGGAAACGTTGAACGAGGAAGTATGCGGGCTCTACCGTTGGCCTAGTTCCTCTTCAATTCTCACATGAGTCTCCAGCTATTGTCTTTCCAGTGTGCCCAGAGCAATTACCGCGAAAGGACCTTAAAGGTTGCCTAGACTACGGGGAAGAGATAACATTATTTTGTTCCCTTGTCGGGAATCATCGACTTGCACTATCTGTGTATTATTGTGAATGATTAGTGGAGATTGAGGGTTTACATTCGCTAAAAAAGCGACGGTCATCATGTGAGAGGATAAAAGATAGTTGGGCGTAATGATATGCACACTGTCAAAAGCTGTTAGAGATATTTTTCATTCCTAAGCCGTTAAGGAAATGGTGCTATTTCCAATAGCCCAAGTATTTTCATTTCATTGGTAAAGTAAAATCTTTTTGATGAATTACACGTAGTTTAAATAATTTTCCGGTTTCCCATCAAAACGATGTGAAAAAATATAATGGAAACTCAAAAAAAATATGAGTTATGTATGCATTCTATTTATATCACCGAGCATAACTACTCGGTTCCATCTGCAGAGTTAGTGGTCGAATGGGCAGCATATATACTTTCCATTGCACGCGATATAAAGATTATAATGTTACAGTGACTGATGTAAGTACAGGATATATTTCGTTTTTAATGCAAGAGAGTGTCTGCATTTATTTGGACGTCTTACGTACAGTGATGTCTTCGTATTTTCAGATGATAGTGAATGATTTAATATTTTGCGTAAATTTCCTGTAACTATCGAATAAGGCAAAGTCCCACTAAACGAGGGTTAGCGTAGTTATTAGTTTCTATCCGGAGTACATATTTGGATTTATCGAACCCGATTCGTGGCAGAGATTAAAGCTATCGAGTGCGTCCACCCGGCCGCGGATGGTGGGTCAGGCCCTAGATGTAGGGGTTAGCTGCGAAATTAAGCGAGTGCATCCAATTGATAAGAAGGAGTGGGCGGGGAGCGGGCGTTTGTGAGGTAAGATGGCCAAAAAAATACTCGAAATCCTATGAAGTAGACGTGGCGTGGTGAGTGAGCGTAAACCAATGGGCTACCATTAACCCAGAGGAAGGGGCGGAAGGTTTACTTTACGAGAAGTGGTGTGGACAACTGCTCGGTAGAGCAACACTCAATGAATACGTAGGAGAAATTACTTTATATTTAAGAAAAAGTTTTATCATTTCAATATTATTATCCTGAGCAGGAGCCGGGAGGACGTCAGCTCACCATCTCCTATCTTACTATGATAATTATCCTTATTATTATCATTATCATGATATTAAGGGGGAGAAAGCTTTGGCAGATCTTAGGAAACAGGCGGGGAACCCAAATTTTGTGTGGAGAAATGACCACAAATTAAAGGTAAAATGCCGGGAACAAAGAACGAATTAAAGAAAATTTTCTTTTCCAAATAAAACAATTGTTGATTGGAACACCTTACCGCAAAAATATTCGAGCCCTTTCCTAACAGAGTGCACACTTTTAAGAAAAGATTTTAGGAATATATGTACCAATTTGATTTATGTGTGGTGTAAAATTATATGTAACAGCTTAATTTTTTTAATTTATCTTTTTTTTCTTGCTGATTGATTGATGTTAATGAGATGGGGATTCTCTTGCTTTGTGAAAGAGATTTGTGTTTTGAAGTTCCCTTTAAGTGTACTTTTGTTTAATGACTGATTTTACCTTTGTGATTATTTGGGACTTGTGTGCCACCTGACACTGTCTATCAGCACATGTGGATTTTTAATGATGATAATAATAATAATTACATATTAGTTTTTTTATTTACTTATTTCATAGCAAATTTATTTCCATGTCAGGATCTCTGAGTGAGAATTCAGTGTATCTACATCTACGCAAATGCCTCGCGATCCACCAAAAAGGTGTGTGGCATGAAGTGTAAGCTCCAGGTGGAAAGGGTAAGGGATAAGCGAGAGGAACAGTGTTTAAAGGTTTAAGTAAAGGCTAAAAAATATCACTTTAAATCCTTGAAATGACCTGCATAGCGGTGCACACATAGAGAGTTTATTTTTTAACAAGTGTTAATTTACCCGCTTCAGAAGTTCTAGGGTATATTAAATAGAAAGGAATAAAAATGAACCACGACCACTCCTGCGATAGACCACGACCATACTGAGACAGTCCATGCAGAACTGGGAAGTCTTGCCGGCCCCGGTGGCGGCGGGGTAACGTCGTCGCCTGCCAACACAGAGGTCGCGGGTTTGATTCCCGCCTAGGTGGGTTTTCCTCCACGTAGGGTTTGGGTGTATGTGATGTTCAAATTGTTTTGCCATTGTTCATAGTCCGATGTAAAGGCCAAAGTTCGGAATAATTCAAAATAAACAAATAAAGTAATGTTTTGACTTAAATGGTTTCGAGTTACTTTTAAGGTGGAAGGTTAGGGAATCATAAAGTATAAATGCATAGAATGGACTTGAATATCGTAGGCACAGATGAATTGTAATGGCCCTAATGTAACATATAAATAGAATTCATTGTAGTTCGATCCGTGGGAGGTTTTCGATTGAATTAGCGTTTCAATCGAAGGTTGTGGTATGTCGAAGTCGCGTACCCTGATTACGGAAACCAAATATGTGCTTATAGAAGTAGATATTAGAGTTGGGTCAGACCTCCGTGTTGATCAAGTCAATCACGTGTACATTACGTTAAGTCCGTCCGTGCAGGTGACTTTTTCCACTGATGTACTTGTTTCCAATTTTTATTCAAACTTTTTTCTCAAGCGTCCATTCCTCTTGAGGCATAGAGACGCTCATATCCGCCCAATCCTCGATTTTTAATGTGTGCTCTAACTAGAGCGTTCAAAGGTGCAGGAATAAATCATAACCTTTATTTAGCTTACATATAATAGTGGTTCGAAATGAGTAATAGAAATGTACGTGATTATTGTCGACAACATAACGTGCGCTGCGATAAATGTTTGTTTGGGTGGTTGGGCCAATCTTGGAATTGCACAATCGGAAATTTATGTCCATGTGTATAAAAACTATTAAATTGTAGCTAAATTATTTCCTTTGGGGACCTGTATTATTTCAAAGGTGAGCAGTCACTTGATCAAATACTATATTTCAGTTCTGTGAAATGGTTGTAATTCGTTGAAGATAAATTAGTTGATAAACCAGTGTGCCGCTTAACCTTTTATTTGTAGGCATACTTGCATGAAACCTGCGAACTTTGTACATTTAATTGATTATGTAGGTGAACGGTGTAAAACGTGATTACGCGCACTAAAAAAACATGATTTTATGGCACATATCATATGAATCGACACGGTGTAGAGATATACAAAAAAATGATAGTAGTTATGGTAATAAACGAAAACGGGAAAAGAGACCATTAAGATAACTGTTTTCGGTCTTCAAATTATTTAACGCATAAGACAATGCACGATTTGTTGATTTTTGCGAGCTGGGGAATTCTAGTGATTTGGGAAACTACAGGTATAGCAACTACCGGGTCACAAATGTTAATAAATTCGATGGATTAATAGGATAAAAATAGCCAGTAAGGATTCGCGCGTTTCAAACATACGAGTATTCACCTGGTCACTAGTTCATAAATAAGAGTATATTTTAATTGTCAACGCACTGTAATTCACATAAATTTTCACGCTCAGCAATCTCTTTACTACGCTGGTAATGTTTTAGATGATGGACTCTCACATTATTTTTGGAAGCCACGTATCCTAAAATACCTTAAAATATATAGCAAAGAAAAAGAATGTTATAATTATATTGCAGGGAGCAGTTAAGCCTAAATTTACAAAGGAGCAATGAAGAACACTCGTTAATTCCCCTGATCTTCCAGAAGTTCCAAGCATAGATAAGGAAAAGGATCAAGGGCAGGGTCCGAATGCTCTAGAAGAGGATAAGCATGTTGTGGTTTTTGCGGCGACGGAACTATACATTCAGAGAAGAAATTACATCCGACTGGGATAGCAGCCTGTAGGGAGAATTAAATGAAATAACGACCTCAAAAGGAAAAAAAAAAGTTGAAACCTAAGGTAGAGGTCGGCTTGCGAAACGAGGAAGTTTTATTTTTAAATTATTGTTGTGAAAGACGAAAGCGGTGGATGAAGTAAGTAACATAGAAAGCAAACAACTTAAACAATAGAACTCAAGTACTAAGATGCAACAACTTCTCATGAAAACTACGCTAGTCCGAATATGGCGGGGTTTATTGCGACTGCTTTTCCTCGATACACATGGACCGAAATAGACTCTTTGCTATCGACATACCACCGTAAACACAGGTCTGGGCCTGATCTCGGGTCTTCATCCCCGCGCGTGGGCATGGGTCTGAATCGCGATGATTAGCAAAGTTGCGATCGCCGTTTTTTTTTCTCAAATTTCCCTATCCATTCTCCTATTAATTTATTCACGCAAGAGCCGTGTTCGCAAATGCTGCGCCGCCGAGGACATTCGCGTAATTCATACCGATAGCATTACGCGTAAGGGTTGAGTGATCGCGCTTCTGTTTTTTTTTGAACCTAAGGCCGCGAGATACGAAGCTTGAATCTCTTTTTATTCGCTACGTAATGCGATGTGCAAACATTTCGAGGTGAACACCCCGTGAAATTATTCTTAGAATCATCTGTTTGTCCTGTTATGCGGCCGAGGCGTTGGGATGATGGCGGAGACCGGCGTTATGCATAGAAAAAATGGACATATATTCCTAGTTACAATGTGGAAAAAAAATGGACACTTGAGTAGGGAAAGCGTGTTGGGAATGAAGTGGACAATGAGTAGGTAACTAACGTAATTCTTCGAAGTGTGGGCTAAGATAGAAAAGACTGTGGGAGGCAATGGCCAGGAGAACAAGAAAGCTAATTGAACTCATTGCGGGGTGTAATTGTTTGCTGAAGGCCATAATGGAAGGAACCTTGGTCGAGGATATTAGAGTAGAAGGATATCACGAAGGTGGATCACGAGAAACGATTGATGAACGTCGATGGTGAATGATGTGAGGGATGAAGAGTGATTGGAAGTAAAGTAGATTGAATAAATATTAAAAACTGTTCCTAAGTTGGATAGCATATGATGCCAATAAACTCCGTGGCAAGTGGTGTTGCCAGTTTGTGGTTTTATTATTGGCCCCGAGTCCTTATAATTTCCTAATTGAATATTTCAACATTTAGTATAGAAAGTAATAATTATATTTTAAAACCTATTTATTGTCAATTACCAGGCATTTCCAGAATTTCCCGCAACTTTTATGGAGGGCAATATTGAAAATTATTCTAGTTTTCAGTTCCACAGATGTATTTACTTGAAAAATAAGTTGATTTTACATACTCATCAAAAAAATAACGGATATCCAGTTTTTTAGTGAAATGAAATAAAGCTTACCTTGACGGAGTCGCCCTTTCGGAATAGAAGTTTTATGTTTTCATTAATAAATACTACATGGACTTCTTTAAACATGATTTGAATTGATAAATGATGTCCCTTTAATTATAAAATGTCCCTATTTAGTACTTCATATCAATTCCTATCATCATGGTGTTGCGGATTGACTTGTTAATGCATGTAATATGTTACATATATAATGTAAGCTTACATATAAGGAGCAGTGCAGATTTCCATTTCAAATGTAGTGCCACCTGTGAAATTAGTTTTTGTGGACAGTAAAATACTTCGCAATTTTCATTTTATAGTTTACATGTAAGTAATATATCGGTGGATAACGAGTAAGAACACATAGGATAAGTTAAAATATTTAATGCTAAGAAATAGTCGCATTTCATCGCTATACATCCGGGTTCCATTATGTTGAAAGAAATGCCACTATTGGATTATTCTTTCGTCTGTCTAATTCTTTTGCGGGAAAGAGCAGTATTTCTGGGCGCTAAATTTTACGTGTCCACGGGGAAGAATTTGCGAATCCTTCCCGTATTTTATTTTACTTACCCTCCTTAAAAATTCCGAAACATTCGCTTCCGGCATTGGACGGCTTCCTCGAGAAATTAGTCCCATCAAGTTTTTTAGGCCGCTGGGGAAATCTCCTCCGGGTCCGGATTTCTCCGAAGAAAGGAGCCGCACGGGCATTATCATAAATGCGTATTATCGCCATTAAAGCCCCTCACTTTTCGGGCACTCGACAAAATGTCCCGCGCCGGTTCGAATTCGATGTTCCCGTCCACGACGATGATCGCGTTTATCCATCATTCCACCCCCGTCTCCTCACACCCCCACTCACCTCCGTTTTCCATTTTATTAAACTGCCGAAGATTCCCGCGACCCTCCCTCCCCTCTCGTTCGCATCCCTCTGTCCTATCGTCTCTCATCCTCCCTTCCATCCCCCCCTTATCCTTCCCATTTCTCCATCTCCTTCAGCACCACTCCACGCATGTGCATCGACCGAAGTCGAAGCCAATGGGGTGCGGAAGGGGGTGGGCCGGGAAGAGAGAGCGGGGAGGGGTGGTAGAGGGAGCGGCGGCGGGCGGGAGCGTCGCTCCGGCGGAGCGGGAACTCTTCCGTGGTCCGTGGTTTAGGAATTTCAGTCAGGCTCCTCGTATCCCTCCGAGCGCACAAAGCTCTCTCTCACTCTCGTTCCCTCGCCGTCTCCCGCACCCGCTCGCCGCATCTCTCCCGCCGCGGCGCCGAGAGGAGAGATCGCGTGGCGGCGCCCGTAACGCAGTCGCGGCAGCCTTTAGCGTGCGACCGGGTTGACGGGCCTCGGACGCCGTGACTCTTCCTCTCGTGTGATCTCTCCGGGAGGCCGTGGGATTCCGAGCGCCTCCCCGCCAGGGACCTGTCGTATTAATTTATTTAATTTCGTTTTTTTGTCCATTAAAGGGCTGACTCGTTATTCCTCCGTTCCCTGCCCTCCGAAAAGTGTTCCCCTAGTGGGAAGGGAATAAATCCAGAGCTCGTATCGCGTGCTGGGGAGTTGCCGACTGCGAATGTTTTCCCTTCACTTACGCCGGAGGCTCGCCGGAGTCGTCGACTTCATATAAATTTGTTACCACTCTCATGAATGTTCGTGTGTGAATAAAGGACTCCGAAGTTGTTTTCCCATGCTATAAATCAACCAAGGGCATTGCTGCAGAAAAAAAAGGCGAGTGCTGTTTAGCAACAGAGATGTGGAATGTAAATCCATCGCTTTCGTGTGTTTTAATTTCGAGTTGACTTTCTAATGAGGCGGTTATTATTCACGGTGGGTAATTGCTGCTCTAATGTTGAATTTGCAGGCCCTAACGTTTTCGATAACACTGGGGCGTGGTTGGAAGAGTTAAGATAAAGCGCACAGCATCGTCAGTAAATAGCGGTGGACTTAAAGTGTCCGTGTTAATGACTGTTATTATCTTGTGAATTGCCATGTCTCCTTTTTATTGTCAAACTTGATTTTCGCTTGATATCAGAATTATATTTAGAGTGTTAAAGTATTACTTGAATCACTGCCGTTTTTTCATAATTGATATTTACAGCTGAAATGTTGTCAGCATTTGTTTACGAGTCTCAGTCACTCAAATGAAGGCTATGGTTCTAGGGAAAAGTTATTGCACTTGTTTCGTAAACTTACTACATTCCGCCGTAAATTACTCTGCGCCTGAGTATACACTTTCGTCGTGGTTTTGAATTTTATCCTAAAAAGCTTACCGTGCTTTTATATTTTTCATTTACGTTTAATGGAAATAACGTTATGCGTAGCGTTTACACGTTAAGAGTCGTGAAAAGCTTTGAAATCATTCGGTGTGATCTTTATTGCTCGTGCATCCGCAAGTTGGGGTAACAAAAGGGAAAAATCCTCGCATTAATTGAAGATATTTGCTGAATAATTTATGTGGATGATTTTTGCTTTGACGCGCGTGGAATTTCAATGCCCGCGGCGACTAATTGATGTGAACACGAGTGGTTCAGGTACGTTTGGTTATCCGTGAGACACCCTCGTTTCTCCCCTCCCTCTCAATCGCGAAACGTTTGAAGTTCCCCGTCGCGTCGCTCCATCTTTCCTCGCCGGAGCCCCAGATCCCTCTCTCTTATCCTCGGCGAAAACTCCCATTTTTCCTGAGGTCTTGTTCAACTCCTTTTCACCCTTTCCCTTTTCAAATATTTGAATCTCTCGAGGAGATACCTTCATTCCAGCGGTAACTTCCCCTTCCCTTCCCCATCTCTCACATTTCCCTCGCATCGAACGTCAACTCCTTTTCACTTACTCTGAGCGCCATATCGGTTAAAAATAAATTTATGTCCCTTCCTCTCCTGTCCAATTCCGAAGCCTGGGGGCGTGTGAGCTTTAAACGTTTAAAGATCTCGCCTTGTAACATCGTGTAACCCCACCCACCCATATTTATTTCATTTTGTGAAAGAAAGAGGTTCCAGTTCGTGTGAGGCGTGCTCCTCTCCTCCGTCATCGAGAATTCTTCTTAATCCCCGGAGGCATTGGGAGGACTTCAGAGAGTTTCTTCGGAAGTTTGTCGTCTATAGTTCCCGCAGTCATTTATTTCATTCCGTCGCTCTTCCAATTTTTTTTCCGAGAGAGGAAAAATGTCTCGAGGAGTATAGTGACAGAGTATGGGGTTATTTCGCTGAGCCAACGCCTTGGTGATGATGTGATTCCTTTCCTTATCAGTTTTTCTTCGCCAGAAAGACCGCAAGCCTTCCTCCTCTCCCATTCGGAAGCCGATAACTTTCTTTTTTTTATATTGCGCGAAATTCTTTCGCCGCCTCCCAATTTCTTCGGTGAATCGCATTTGCTTCTCTCCGTATGTATATCTATTTCAGTTCGCGTCACTTATTGTGTCGCATATCTGTGTCGGTTTCCCTTTATCACGTTGCGAATTATTTTTATGTTATTGGTGTCTCTCACAGTTATTAAAAATTATCTTGATGTTCCACAAGGGCGACCTCGTCTCGCGTCGATTCTCTGTAGCAGCTTCATTCTATAACGTCATTTGAAACTTAATCAGAATCCGTATTTGGTAAATCTAATTGGGACTGTAGGTGTTATTACCGCTTGTACATTTTTGCTTCAGTCCTCTTTATTATCTTCTACTCGATCAATCAGCGTCGCTGCGTTGGAGTTATTTTAATTGCATCGAGTAAATACCGTCGCCTTCATGCCATTCGCTTGTTTCGAACGTTTTTCCATCGCCTTCCGATTCTCCGCGATCAATCATCTCGAGAATTTCTGTACTTATTTTTTTACGTCGGAATAACATATCCTCCTTCCCGATCTTTCATCAAAGTTTCACTGGCTGGGATCTCTGCTGTGTAGTGTTTTCGTCACCATCAAACGCGGCTTCCCTCATTATAGCTGATAGAAATTGTACTCCACCTCGCTCTACTTCGTCTCCTTTAAAACTCATTAAATTCGCGCAAATTACTCCTCCCTCCTCCCGGCCTCTCCCACTCCTCAGCGCTTGCATCGCCTCGCCCATTCCCCACCTCCACCCCCGCCGTCATCCCTCCACCCCCTCCATTCCTCGCCTTCCTTTCCCACCTCCTTTCCCACCTTCCTTCGCCCCCGCGACACCTCTTACCCCTTTCGGATTCCCCGCACCCTACCCCCGCCTCCGATTCCTCCTTTCTCTTCGCGCGTTCCTCTCCCTCTCTTCGCTCCCTTCGGGGGAGGAAAGCCTCCGTCATCCATCCTCCTCCCTTGCGCCGCAAGCGTCTAGTCCTCTCCTTTCCCAAGCAGTCCCCACCCCACTTATTACTTTTTTATTTGATCGATACACACTCAATTCCATCTCCCTCTTCCCATTTCTCTCTCTCTCTCTCTTTTTAGTCCCCATCCTCTCGCGCCCAGTGGGATCCACACCCCTTCTGATTCCTGGGAACTCGAGGCCAGCATCCCCCACCCCGTATTTTTCATCCCCAACCCCCACAATCTCTTTGCTCCTCTGCCCCCGCCATTCAACTACTGGGAGGGAATCGCTCAAACCCCCTCCCCCCACCCTTCCCCGGATTCCCACCCCTGACTCTCTCAGTCCCTCCTCCCCTCGTCTTTCTCTCCCCGTCCTCCTCCTCCCACCCTTCTTTCATCCAAAACTTTTCCTTGTCCTTTTCCTTCGTCTTCTTGCCCTTTTCCACCCCCCTCCCCCACTCTCTCCTCGCTTCACATTCTTTCAATCAATCAGTCAACAGGTGGTCCGGGGTAGAGGGCAGGTCGTCTTAAGGGAGGTTTTTATTCCCCCTCCACGCTTCTCTTTTTGCCTTCTCCGTTCCATTTTTCTCTCCGTCTCCCTCTCGCCCCCCGCCCTCTCCCGCCTTCGCTAACCCTCCTGCCCCCTCTGCCCGCTCACGCCTCCTGCTTCTCCCAATACCCAAGTACTCGCGTCCCGCTCCCCCCTCGGAGCAATCGTATCCCCATCTCCCTTGCCACCTCTCCCGCCGTCATCTCCCTGGTCCCTCTTTCCTTTTGCCTCCTCTGGATCGGAGTGGCGGGGCTTATTTCGCTGCCGAGATATTCCCTGGGAAGGTACGGTGGGGAGGGTCACGTGCATGGGTGCTCCGTATTAGCTTGGGTGGCCTCAGGGTGGGGATGGCCCGCGGGGGCGAAGTTAAAGCGGACCCGGCCCTGTTTCTGTCGTTGATTGATGATAGGGACGTATTCTGGGTTTCAAAGGATATACTGTTTTAAAAGATACCCCGGGAGAGGTTTATCGAGTTAAATGAGCCGTGCACGAGTGGCTTCCACGGAGATCTTCCTTGTCTTCCTGTCTCTCTCGTCCTCGAGTTTGAACGCCCTCTATTCACTCCAGTTTCTATTTCCTTTCCTCGCTCTCCAACGGTTCCCTTCATTAAATGTTCCCCAGTTAGTTTGAAACTTAACGCATGTCGAACCCGACAAAATTGAACTCCTTACTGTCGAAAAAGATTTTTTTCCCCACTGCTTTCGGTTTTCGACCTAGGTTTACTTAGGGAGGCTTCCTCACGTGTTGTAGCTTGAGTTGTGATTGCGCTCATTTTTTACTCGCTGAAAACTTTTGAACTGACTTTGTCCTTGAGAGTGCATCTATTGTTCGCTGAGGTACAAATTCGAATGGCAGTGCAGATGTGTATATTTCCTATGGAAACAAAATGTGAAAGAGAATGTTCTCACACAAAATAGGGCGGAAATTTGTGACATCGAAAAGTAGATACCAGTAACAGTGATTTTCGTTTGAGAGATGAACAAAAAATACTTTGAATCCCATCGGCGAGGATTTAAGGTAACCTTCGGAAAGTTATGGTCGCACACCTGGCCGTAGCATCTATTTGCTGGTAAACGGGGGAGGGCAAAGTCCGCGATCGAAACTTTTAGTGGTGTCGATGGATGCAAAATATCAGCGGACGATTCAAGTGATGAATTTCCGTTCGACCGTTCGCGAATAAAAGTTTTTGCATCCATATGCATCGGAGACAATTGAGCGTTAGATTTTCAACATTGCTCCATTGAATCGAATTGAATACCTGGTCCGAAAGGAGCCCGTCAAGACCCCGCCAAGCACGTATTCACTTCTCCTGACTCTTGGACGCGAGAATGTCCCGGTGAATGCACGGATCTGTGCCGTAGTTCGGTCTACTCGCCCGTTATCCTCAACCCTTGGACCGAAGGGGGCAAGGGCCCCGCCCTTCATTTAGAAGAAGTTAGAGGCGAGGCCGATCTAAGGCGGACCCGGTGACAGGACTCCCCCCGTGCATGGATAAAACGGGAGGCTTCTTGGCGCTGTACGCGACCTGGTCCTCAAGCCGTACCAAGGTGAACGGTTCGGGGGCCGGGGGTCCGGTCAACCACCCGCCGCCGGGTGTGCCGCCCGCGTCGGCCGGCGAGGGTGGCAGGTGCTGGCCGGGTGCGGGCGCCGGTGCGGGTGGCGTCCTAAACCCCAATCCGTGGATGACGAGGAGGTGGTGGTGGTGCCTGGTGTGCAACCTGGTGTCAACGTCCTCGTCGGTGGACGAGGAGGATGAGGGCGGGGGGCGTCGAGGGAAGAAGGGGTCGGCGGCCAACGGGAGGGAGCTGGAGGGTGCGGTGGAGGTCGAGGAAGAGTGGGTGACCAGTGAGTAGCACGCCTCTCTCCCTCCTCATTGTCTGCTCTCGTTCTGATAACGTTTGATCTGTTAACAGACCCCGGGCTCCTCTGCGAAACCTGGCCCAAGGAAGTAGATAAGCCTGAAAAAAATAAACTGAAAATAGGCGAAACTTGGTGGGATTTGATGCGTATTGGAATGTATCGGTTATCTCCATTACATTTCTAAGATTGTTATGGCATTGCCCCGGAGGGTACTTAAATCAGGGATCTTCCAGTTAGCGGATGGACTGATTTAGCACAAATGAACCTACCGGGCAAGTTTCACTTAGCCTTGTGAAATACCAAAGTTTTTATTCTGTTATTTATCAGAATGTTGTGTTTGCAGCTCCAAAAGATCTTTTCTAATGAATAAGAAGTCCGTGAATTGTGAACCTTGTATTCTGCTTCGGCCGTTGTCATTTACGTCAAATATCACGATTCACTCAGAACTCAGTTCAGAATTGACTTCAACCAACGTACTTATATATTAAAACGGACGTAAATATAACGATATTTCCAGCAATTGGAAATGAAAATTGAAGTTTTTTAATGGGAAATCTGTTCAATAAAGAGTGATCGTACATATTTGATTGCATAATTTATTCTGCCTGTTATTTCCTATAGTGCAGGTAGAAGATATAGTTTAAAATGTATGAAGAGGAAAGAGAATCAATTTCGAAAGAAGTTCGACCCGGAGCTCCAGTCATTGCTTTGTACGGAAGTAAACATTAACGCCGCTGCTGAGACAAGATCTTTGAATGACTTTTAAACAATTTTTAAAAAACTGAACATTTCATTGGATGCCACCAACACGGTAACCGAAAAATTGTGCATGAAACGTTCTCGTGCGTGGTGGTTTTGCGATACCCACCGTGAATGCAAGATTAACTCGCAAAAATGAACGTGGATTTGCTCATCCTTCTTAAAGTTGACGTAGGCTCCTATGAATTTTTCCTATTTTCCAATGCGAGGTTGGCGGAGGAAAACTGAACGTTTCAAATTGAAGCGGCTGGCCCAGGTGCAGCACTTGCGTGAAGTCAATGAAACTTGCGTCACATTTAACACGTGCATTACACAAATGATATGATATAAAAATACAGGGTGGCATATTAAAATATGATCATTGTTTAACAGCCCTTGTAAATTATGTTGTCGAATGATGGCTACCTTTAAGTGGGCAATAATTGCTACCGAAAACACTGACATGCATGCATAATAATCTGGTCTTGGCTTGAGGTTGGCATGAACGATTTAAAAAAAAAGTGACATCATTGTGATGCATTGCGTTAATAATTTCACTTCGCATTTTGAAGGTATTGTCGCAATAAAATAAGAAAGATTTCTGTTGGGGCAATAACACAGGCACGGACCCGTCGTAACATGGGCTCCTTGGTGAATG
Source organism: Hetaerina americana (assembly GCF_022747635.1). Classification (NCBI taxonomy): domain Eukaryota; kingdom Metazoa; phylum Arthropoda; class Insecta; order Odonata; family Calopterygidae; genus Hetaerina; species Hetaerina americana. The sequence goes on from NW_027287427.1 coordinate 64,489,655, forward strand.
AAGGTGTAGGAAAATTGCTTTAATTCAGGATTGGGTGGAATCACGGGATTATCAGTGGATGGGAATGGTGCGGCAGCAAATGGACTGATTATCATCGCCAATGGCTTTGATTTCAATCCCTGCAGTGAAGGAATTTTTAGTGATCTTGCCTTCTCTGATTAGGTATCGTGTGGAAAATTTTAAGGTGCAATTCTGTTTTTGTTGGACGAATCCACGGAAGAAAGCGCCTTCCATGTTACGTGCCTATGTCTCTTATTTGCATGCAATTCCAAGTAACCGAATACATTTGGTTGTAACAAAACTGTGGAATCCCAATTCTTACCGATTTGAGTCTTCTCTCCACTCCCCACTCAATGTTGTTTTCGCAGCCCACCCCTAAATGCGACCCTGGTGGGGTTGGACGTAATCCATGGGGGCCCGGTGACGCTTAGGGCTAGTCGAATACCAACTTCGGATTCCTCTCACATCCTCCCCCCTCCCAAATAAAACCTAGGGCCTGTTGACAGTTGCTCAACTACCGATGTCCTCCTCCATTAGCTTAGTATTGCTTCCAGGTTATGGACAATCTTCAGGACCCCTTGGAAAATCTTGGGGAGAGCTAAAAACTGGATTCTACCTCGAGTAACACCGCCAATCCTGGTGCACACATTGCTTTTTAGGGAGCCCAACTTTGGCGAAGTCGTGTGGTTTATCGACTGATCTGGTAGTCATATGCTGTCTATAATCTGAACAAAAGTTGTTTTTTCTTGGAATTATGTGAAAGTTGCCAAGTACCATCATCACCAACTGGTAGTTTGTCAATATGTTGCGTTGAACCCTCCGTTCTTCCTTCTCCAATGTTGTTTTTTTTTCATGCGCGCTTATTTTATGTATCGCTGTTATTTGATGTACGTATCTATTGGACCTTTGACCTCATTCATGGAGATTTCCTTTCTTTTAATTTCATTTTTTTAGCTTTTATTTTCCCTGTGCTTGGTACCTAAAATCAACCCGTCTCAAGTTTTAGTCAAATAATTTTTTTCCTAATTTTCTTTTTCTGTTTTGTGTGTGCGTATATCCTTTCCCATTGTCATTTGTCCATTTTGGCCTTCCGCATCCGTCTCCAGAACGAGGCTACGAAGGCTTTTCATTTTTGTTAATTAGTTGCCCTTCCCTGGTCGTCTTTTCCAGTGCACCGTGTCTCTGTTCATGAAATGGCATGATCCACCCGAGCTTTTTTCAAACGCAACCATTTTTGTACCCGTTTATACTTTAAATGTGATGTGGTTTTCTCTTCACTGTGAATGTGTTTTCAGTATGAGCTATCTATCTGGTCTTGATACCGGTCGAGCGTTTCGATCCCACATTACGTTGCTTCCGAGGTAGGTGAAAGCTTCCACTTGCTCCAGTTTCCTTCTTTGTCGCGCAGCGTATTCATTCAGTTTTCACCGAGCTAAGATTTTTTTCCTATTGATTTCATGTCATATGCCTTAAGTACTTTGACTATTTTGTCAAGGAAGTCTGATAATCTTCTTTTTGCTTCGCTATATCTTCGAAGCGGAGCATCAATAATAATTTCAAATAATGGCAATGTATTTATATCACCTTTACAAGCATAATAATCAATACATTTTATCGGAAATATTGCATGGTGAAATTGAAATATAGATACCTAACCGAGAAGAATGTCTGCATTGAGGTTACCATCGATGACATTAATATTGGATGGCTGATGCCATTATAAGCGATCAAATTGTACCGAAATAATGACAGTAATTACAATTAGTAATTTACAATTTAATTGTGTTATTAATTTAAATTCGGTCTTGATTAACTTTGAAGCTTTTATTTAGGAATACTGTATTTTGAAATACGATATCAAATATGAAATGGAGTTAAATAAAAAATACTTCTTCCCCATTTACCTTAATTGGCTCGGTTACCATTCCTGGAATTTCTCCTATTGCCGCTTTCATGTAAGGTGAACAGTGGTTTGGATGGGTGCTCGAATAATCCACTTATATTTGTTACAGCTTTCATATTAATGGTTAGCTTCAAATTATTTCGTACAGAAGACTTGTGTTATATTGCTCCTCGTTGGCATTAACGAAGAATAATAAATTGGATAAATATTTCCACTTCCAACCAAGACAGGTATCAATTTTCGATAAAAGTTGGTGTTTGTGAATGACACAGTGAGTTTAGAGCAGTGTCTCTCGTTGAAAACCGTGCATCGCGTTGGAGGATGTGGATAAAATTAGTAGGCTAGTGGTAGAAACTTAAAAAAAAATGGTGATTCGGTTAAGTATTTTGCGTTAAACAACTTCTAAAATTTTATCTTGCTGTTCCCCGATATATAATAAACGTAAATTTCTCGAATAGGCTAATAAAATTTGGGTTTCATTAAGCTTACATTTATTAGGAGTAGTTTATAGGCCAAGGGATCATTGCTATCTTGCTCTTTTTTAAACTCCATTCGGTGACTGTTCAGTGTAAGGGAATACCCAAAGGCTCCCGGGGAAAAAAAGGCACAAAAAAGGAATTTTATTTCGCCATGGATCGTTCGAACTTCCCCGAATTCTAACTTGATGCGGTTCCATCGTAAATCGCGGAAGCTGGGACGCATGGAAACGGCGAGAGAAAATAAATGATAGTAAAGCATAAAAATTAATGCCTTTTATGAGGGCGGGGGGTCTAAATTAATTGATTGCTATAATGTCCATTGTGGGCACTGGTGTCTTATAAGTTTATTGTCACCCTACCGATATCTCTATAAGTTCACCATAAACAGTGTAGGCACACAGGGGATCGTAACGGTCCTCCGTAAAAGCTGTATTAATAAGTCAAGAGAATGTGGGGGAAACGCTCAGAAATTCAATATTCTTCCATGTTTTTAAAAATGTAATAGGTTGCATCGGGAGAGCGTGGCGTGATGGTCTTGGCAAACGGTTCGAATGCATAATTATTTATTATGAAAAACAGAAGATTTCATGCGTGATAAAAATTTTGAGGGTCATCTCAGGGGATACTGGACCAATAAAATGTTACCACAGTCCCCTGGTTAATGTTGTTTGTTTTACCTGACTCCTATGGAAAATGTGGAGGCCATTTTTTTTCTAACTCGAGTCTTGGCGACGTAGGTATCTTGCATTATATTTTGCCAATTTCACTTTTTGGATTTCTTTGAATATTTTCTACTCGTCTCTTCAGCCCTAAGTTGAGATACGCTGTTTCTTCAGACTTATCTGTCAGCTTCAAAATGCATTTCGATGTACAATCAGAGTTTTATATGTGTTTCGATGTAAAATCGTCGTTTTATATGTTAGCGATGTCTACCGTACATTTTCTCTCAATTCAATTATTATTTTTGCCAATTTCTTCTAATTGCCGAAAATATTTATTTTGAATTTATATCAATGATTGCAGGGGTAAAGCGTTGAACTACTAGCCGGAGGGTCCGGGTTCGATTCCCGGGCAAGCCTCTCTGTGCACCCTAAGCTCCAACAAAGATATGTGATTTTTCGGGTACCAGATCTTCCTTGGAAGCCATAACCGGCACAGGAAAGGCACTGGCCCCCCTACCCTGATGTGTGAATTTCACACGCCGTATAGGGCTTAGTACTGGGTGAACTCTACCATCACCTACTTAACCGATCTTCGGGTTGATTACTGTGTTTATGGTTTATCAATAATTGCAGCAAAGCGATGTATGATTATGATGGGAATTAATAATCTGTCGTTCATAAACTTGTGTGAGCGCGTCGACTTGAATTATTCAAATTTGGTAAAAAACATTTTAAAAAATTTTGCCTTTCATGCGTGCATAAAAATAATTTTGGGCTGCTGAATTGCATCCTAATTTTTATGCAATTTTGTAATTTGAGGCATATCGCGTTTAAAGTTTTTTCTCTTTAGACGAGGATCTTTTTCAACGCGATATAAAGTATGGTATATTATATACCAGACGTGATCTATGCTAATAAATAAGATGCATATTCTCTGCATTTTCATCGAAAAGAAGGTCGAATTTTTTAATGTCTGGTGTAAAGTATAAAGGATATGAGGTCCCAAGAGAACATATTTCTTTAATTTTTATCCTTTGGGTTGTTGGGAGTTCACTCAAAATCGATTGGATGGAATATGGTAGGAGTTAATGTTTCATAGCATAGTGCCCCAGAATTAATTGGCACAATAGAACGTTACGCTCTCCCATCAGAGGACTGGCCAGTGGTCCTCCTAAAACTACGAAAATGGCGCTGCGCATGAGCTCGTGTTAAAGATACACGGAATTTAAATAGTGGGATGGTCGGCCGGGTTGCTCTCTGACCTCGTGCACCGCGACTGCTTAATAGCACTCTGATATTGAGGTTAACATTCTGCGTGTTTTTAATTTTATGAAATTTCAGCGACTTCTTGTGATTAATTGTTAAAATTTCGTTTCATTTTATTGTTGGTTTCATCTCAATCAAAGAAACTGGGTAAACAACCAATTGTATTGCATAATTAAATACATTTTATACGGTACTAGCTACTATAAAGGGGTCATAGCTTAATTGTGATGAAATCTGCAAATGCGAAAAGGAAGCGACTAGAGCTGCTCATGGTCGGCCAGTCGCAATGTGTGATGAGCATCTAGTGTCTGAGAGCTACTTTTTTAATGAGTTCAATGGTGTCCTAAGTAAGGGGAGTTGGGGAAATTGCTCTAGCCCTGTGCTCGTCGGGCATATCCACAACTTATCTTTCCGAAGAAAAAATGCATATGCATTTTCCATGTTAAGCGTTACCGCGTATGTAAAAACACTATATTTTTTTTAAATGCTGACAAATTGAAAGTTTTCATTGCTCACTTTACGTCGACAATGAGTTCGGTATAGTCCACAGAAGAAGAATCGAGACCCTGAACCGATTGTGCCGGATATAAGAACAGGGTTATGTGTTGTTTGTCCGATTTTTTCTTAGGAAATTAGCGTTAAAATTTGTCCGTTATTTCGTGGACCACCTAGGTAAAAGTGAACCTCACGAATATGGTAAAAAAATGGGTACTTATTGGCCAGCATTGTCACTAGGTCACGTTGCCAATTAGCAAGCGGATGTTATGACTTTTTTAACTGTGGAAGTTTTCTCGAGTCCGCTTGAACATTAAACCATAATAAACTTAGGATTATCTGGTTGCATAGTAATTCATTCTTGTGCTACAGATACTATGATTCGTTATGTTTAAGTCATCTCTATCCTAAGGAAAAGGTTTTTGAAGCGAAAACTAATGAGATAATTGCGTGGTCAAGTCTACTAGGTACATGTGTGCAGAGACTAATCTTTTCTCTGGTGTCTTATTTATTTAGCGTATACATTGAAACGAGTTAAGGTGTCTGTGAGGTAATTTAGTGCTTATATTTCAAAGTAAAAACTTTGTTTAATTTATTCGCGGAAATTCGATTTTTATTTTTCTTTACTTTTGATAATTCACCTAAGCTGAATTAATACGAGTTAGAATCAGTGTTTCCTTTGGTTAGAAGGACTATTCTAATTTCTTGTCTTTTTTCCGCTTAGGCGTGAGAGAATGTAGCGGTTATTTGAAGCAAAAGAGTCCTTGGGCCTCCATATTTTCTATTTTCCCCTAAAGTTCGTAGTTATCCCGTTGGGGATTTTAACTTTCAGGGAAAGGGGAACTTAGAAATACTTTTCAGATTAATTGTAAGTAGGGTTCGCACGGCGAGACATGACCTTTTAGATTGAGAAACTCGGCTGCTTAATTAGAATCTCCCTTTCTTCCGTATTCGTTAATTAAGTAGTGCCTGCATCTGCATGTAGTAGGTAATAAAACAAAATATTTATCCCGTTGAAATTGTCTCTATTAACTTTAGGACACGCAGAACCCACACCGGTCACCACACGGAAAAGACCACTCTCCCTTGAGGATACGTTTGAAACAAAAATCTATGTAAATATATAAAAATACGTGTGTGTGTGTTGTGTATAGGTGATTTATTTAAGCATGCATCTAAAATAGGATAAAAATATATCAGATGTTACTGGCAAATTAAAGATGATCATAGCCGAGTGCGCTCGAGGACCATCCAATTGATACATGCCCGAAGACAGTGTTCCACAAAAGAAGAAGAATGTATGTATGGGTGTGTTTATGTGAATATTTTTTCACACAAACTCGCTCATATTAGTTGGTATCGAAGATTTACGTTTATTCGTATAATTTAGGAAAAAATAGTTTACGTTAGAATTCTATTGTGTGAAGTGTTTTTGTCGCTCGTTCAAAATTTAACAAAATAAAATCAGTTTCAATTTTTGTGATATTTTTTCTCTATGGCCCCAATTATTATTCTGAGTTCAGTGTGTTCCGTAAATTAATGGGCACATCAACCTTTCGATTACGCAAGGATTATTAATGACCATTTTCCCGTACATTTTATTTACTATTAATATTAAGTCACTTTTCTTTCACTATATCAAAAATTTATTTTTCAATTTAATGGCACCGTTGAGCCATGACTCAAGAGAGAGAGAGATAAATTTAGTAAACACGACGGAATTGGCTGAGGTCGGCCTTAAGGCTTTTTCATGGCCGAAAATTCTGGATCTCGCGCCATGAAATCAAGTGCCTGGCACATAAAATCACGCCCACAGATATTATAGGACATTACACGTATCCAATCCATAGTAGGGGTTTCTTAGGAAAAAGATTCTTGATAAATCGGTATTCATTATCTTGCTAAGTGTATCCAGATATCTATTTAATGGTTGAGTCGGAGAAAACTGAACATTCAATCGTTGTTAAAGCATGTTTTTCATTGACGTCTATAGATTTGCTCTTTGGGAAATTTGCTGATTTGGGAAAGAACAAATATATTTACGGATGAAAATGAAGCGTTATGAGAAAAAAGAGGGTATTGATGGTGAATAGGAAACAGAATGCTTGAAGATGATAATGCTCCTTATTGAAACTGTTCGCAAATAACTTTAAATTGTGTGGAATAGAAAATTATTCTTTTTCCTACTAATTACGAAAGAATTTGTTGTCTCAGGCGTAACTTTGTGGAATTTGCATAACATATTGAAATATGATGAAATAATTGACTTTGTAATTCCACACACTTTATTTAAAAAACACGACCCGGGTTTCGACGTTGAACGTCATCATCAGATGACGTCTGATGACGTCAGATGACGTCTGATGATGACGTTCAACGTCGAAACCCGGGTCGTGTTTTTTAAATAAAGTTTGTGGAATTACAAAGTCAATTATTTCATCATATTTCAAATTACGAAAGAGTTCCACGGAGTAACGCCATCTACCGTTGAATACCGCCATCACTAGTATTAATGAGAATGAAATTCATTTAGAATTTAGAACAAAATACAAATGGTTAGGGAGTAATCTAATCGCAGTAGCTCACATTAGATGAGCAAAAGATGAGCGGTGGAAGCGACCACCCTTTGAAATAATACGTACAGACTGAGGACAGCAGAATCGTAGGGCGCCACTGGTCGCGTCGGGGAAAAAATAGGGGCCAGCTGCCGCAATTCAGGGCTGGCTACCACGGTTCAAGACTTTTCCACAATCCCGGGCCAGTTGCCGAACGTTCCGGATGGTTTGGCATAATCAAGCACCTGCCGCGTGACAAGTGGTGTGCCTGTTACAACCCGTAAAAAAAATAGAAATCACACGAACAATTCTAGTCTATTATCATAGCGACCCAGATTTCCAAACGTTTATTCCTCATCCGTTGTGCTACATTAATGATAGGAATAGGGCACGCGTAAAAATCAGGTTTTCGGGGATTAATTTAAGTCGTTACTTTTTTTCGACGCCATGGAAAAAATTTTCGAACCGGCATTTTCTTTCGCGGATGACCGCTTTCTTCAAATCACCTATGTGGGGGGGGGGGGGCTTTGGTTCGTCACTCCAAGGGGCATCTAGATACCCCTGCGGACCGCTCTTATGGTTACGGGCCTGCATTTGGCAGCTAAGCCATTAAGTGGATCTACCGCTCGCGCCTAGGGTGAAGGGTTTGCCGGCGACCGGGGGAGTCGGTGTAGGAGGAGGGGGCGCCCTGTCGGTTGACCCTTCTGCCGCCAACAACCCACATCGAACTTACTCCTTCCCTCCTCCGCCCTACCCGTCCCCTCCTTTCCCGCACCCGGAATGTTCCCGACTGTCTGGTGGGCTTTATGGCGTAGTTAAGTTGTGCACCGTCCATGCTATGATGGCGCGGATACTAAAGAGAGCCTTTCTTCCTTCTCGCGGATATTTTTGGTTTTTCGAGGTATGGTAAAACCTCGGTGAATAAAGGTCTGATGATGGTTTTTTTTTTAAATAGCCGCGGACGGTTAGTATTTACCAATACACATTCTCACCTTGCGCTCTACTTTTGCGATAAAAGGTGATATTATTTCAAATGCGGTGGAAATGTCAAGGTGGTGTAAACAATTGACGTTATGTCATGCGGAAAGAATAGGACGTGGGGGGGGAGGAGGGGGACTGTAACGTAGGTATTGGAAACACCTTTTTAGTTGATAAGTTCGCCGACAGATCGTGCGAGTGTCGGGTTCCTCGCCATTATTTCGTACCGCTTGACTTGAGATGTTCTTCCTCCCCCTTCAGCTGTCATCCCTGTCACTCGCTGCTCATCCTTTTCTTCACGTCACACACGGAGAATATAATATTCACTCGTCACTTTCGCCATCATATTTTCCGTTGTGTTCGTTCTATCGTAGATGCGGGGTTGCCTTTTTCCTCGAGGCGAACGTATCTGGCGAATGACTTAAGGCCGCGGCGTCGGGGGTTACGGTCCACGACTTGGATGGACGAAACGTTGGGATTCACATTTCGCACGGGTTGGATTGCCGCAGTGATAAAATACGTTAAAGAAGCGGGAATCGCCAGGTTCGAATACCGTGCTGCAGTAACTCTCACGTTGGCTATGCTGTCTTAAAGTGATGGGTACTCTCTGGAGAAACTATCATACCTTCGGTGTCCATCCGTCTGAAAACTTTGGTAAAATGGGACGCTCTGCGGCGTCTGACTCAAAAGTTAGATACGTTCACGTGATTTAAAAGTTACACTCTAGTCAGGGCCGACGTTATGGCTCCTTCGGCCTCACATGACCCTGTTCTTCTGACTAAATCCTGCGTGACTTCGCTGATACGGTACCGCTATCACGCGCTGATATACCACGTACACCACGTTTCGAGGTAAGCTTGCCGCATTTATAACCGATTATACCCGCGTGATTGAATCAAGATTTAAGGTTCTAGGTGATTAATGGTAGCGAAAGCTGAAGGGTTGCTTAAAGAATGGTTACCTGCAACGTTGGTGACGTTACTTTTAAGTTAATGACGTTTGCGAATAAGTAACAGTAATAAAGTTGCTATTTTCATTCTTGATATTGAAGATTCATTAACGACTAGGCTTTTGCGTATTCCTCGCGCGAATCTAGAATTAGTTTTAAAAAACTGCTGTCAGCAGTGGCTGGTGAAATTATCTGTTTGCAGTATTGGCAGTAGAAGATTTGATCAAAGTATTTGCTCCATAAAACGGGCGTCAGTAGTGTTTTCTTTCGAATAGAGAAATAATAGATACCCGGTCTGCGAGCGTTAAAGCGCAAATACATCAGCTTTCAGTAACTTAGCTATTGGGTAACCCTTTCATTTGCATGATGGTAAAAGGTTTTTATTTATAAATTTGTGATATTTGGTAGGTCTAAGGGTAGGAGTTGTTTAAGTTCTCGTCGTCATGCCAACCGACGATGAATTGGTGCTGTAAGAGAGGTCGCAAGTTCTACGGGGACTATTGAGTAGCTTTAATGATGCAACAGAGAGAATCATTTTGGGGGTTTATTGGTTTGATGAAGAAGATATGAAGAGCCACTTTATTGGGAGCAGTAAGTTTGAAGTAATTGAACAAGGAGATGTTTTCGTGTATTTTGGCGGAATATCTGAGAAAGGTAGTAGGGTTGAAATTGAAGGCCATGCAAATGCCGACCAAAATACCGTTGGTGGAATGGGACGTAAATCAGACAATGAATGTTTATCGAAAGGATTTGATATGGCAGTGTAGATAAGTGTTCTCCTACCAATATTATCTTATGTAAGCGAGAATCGGGGTGTTTTTGCGGAAAAAATAGGGGGGGAGGGTCATAGTGAGGAATGGGTGAGTCACGAAAGAATATGGATTGTGCTCACCGAATTTTGATGACTACGAATAAAGTATTCCCTTCTGGTTTTGGCGCTTGGAGAGAATTGATTTGAGTGGAATCACCAAGCAGATAAATTAAAGAGGAGAAATTGGTTTGAGAGGAAGAAATAGACGGAGAATTTCATGTGTGGTTGAAGAGACTCAAAAGAGGAGGAAGAAAAGAGCGCGTGTGAGACAGTGTATGACTTTCAGACTTTACTTTTATATTTCCTGCCAGGAAACGAGCGGCATGAAACATACATATTTAGAGGGAAAGATATACATATATATATATATGCATATTTAGAGAAAAACGTCCTGAGTACTTGTCGCTTTGGAGAAAATGTGAGGTGTTAACGTGTATGTGCACGTAAAAACAAAGCACGGAGATTTGAGTAAGCGGGTAAGCTTTGCCAAATTGGGGATGCCTCTTGACCCGAGTAGTTCTATACACTATTAACGTTGATTTGCCGTGTTTAAAATTATCCCGAGATTAGCTTCTTGAATTTTGTCGAATGGTATTGCGCGATAAAATACGGAATTCAGTTAAACTCTTTAGGGAAATTTTGGGTTTTCTCGGCATTCGCCTTCATTCTCTGGTAATATTTTTCCAATTTATTTCAATTACTGTCTCCCCTTACACTAATAATTTCCGCCCATTCCTCTCTCCCCTCATCAAAAGTATTCATAGTTCGACTTAAATACTGGTTTCTCACGTAAATAATCCGATTTTGATTCCATTCGAGTAGCATGTTGTTACTTCATGTGAACCAGTCGTAAACTCACGTTTGGAAAACGCATTCAATAGTCTCCACCGTCGGCGGTGGTAAGGAAATTTATAGGCTTTTCCTGAGACCATTTAGCATCACCTGTTCATTTCCCGTCGTTATCTTCTCTTTTAAGTTACTGCTTTGTTAATCATCCCACTTCTAGTGTTAATTTAAAACTGTTTATATAATAAATAATATTTGTTTAGATTAAATCTAGAATATTTTAGTAATAGGCTAAAAGAAAAAAAAGCATGCTTCCAAAGTAAGGTTGTGAGGAAGTATTTTATTTAGTCATTCTTTGAATTTTCCTTGATTGCATGCAGTTTTCGGTATTTTATATTTACCGCAGTTTATTATGCGGTCACTCATTTTTTGGTAAAGTAAACACACTATTCTTGAAATTCCATAATCACATTTACAAGAATGCGCTCTCAACCGAAAATGTAATTTTTAATCTGATTACGCTCTTTATCTGTTCACATTCTCTGTAAATTTTAAGTCCGAACGTCGCTTTGACCTTTAGCTTGTAAGCTTTTGTTTCTAATCATTTGTCTCCCTTATTTTTATTTTATAATTTCTATTTTTTAGTTGCTAGCGGTTTAATATTAAGCTTCCCATTTGAATAGTGAATACATTTTTTTGTGGTTTCGAAAGGCCTTTAAATAAATTCCATTAACCCGAATCGTGGCATTTACGAGTTTTTGTCACTCTCATACGTTTAGGGAAGTTGGAATTTTTCTTTTCTATGGCTCTGGTACCTTGTCGTGCCGACTCTGATGCTTTTTTTCCAATATGCAAGTGGGATTTACAGTCTAATATAATCCGATTTTAATACATCATTTTCAACCACTAGGCGTACGGTGGAAAAAATCCTGTGCTGCGATGAAATTTCATTAACGAAAATGCATTGCTTCCGTTGAGTGAGTTCCGTTTTCATGCTAATATACGTATCCCCCACACCAGCAACGTGGAATATTGTATGTTCCAATTGGGTCAGCCGGAATTCCTTTGAATAAGTACGTATTTTTCGGAAGGGCCCATTTCCCTCTTGATTATACGGAGACCGAACGGATTTGTTTGGACGGGGATACTGATACAATTTTTTCGTTCATTGAGCCTCGGCTTCATTACGACTACTTTGCAAATTCCTAATTTCTTTCAGTGTTGAAATACGAACGATACGTTTGCAGTGGTATTGTAATCGACTGATCTAATTTCTTGATCAAACGGCTCAATTTTATTCACAGCAACTCGATGGTTGTGTAGATACACTCCCGAGGAAGATGATTCCGAATCGCGCACGGTTCCCCATTCTCCGTTTCGCCGTTCTTCTCGTGCCTGCGCGAAATCCCAAAAATTCATTGCAAAGATAGCCGGGTTTTATTTTCGCTTCTTCCCTTCTGTGCTGAGGAACGAGCTGTATTCCGTTTGGGATTTTAGCGATTAGAATTCCCAGTAGTTGGTTTTTCATCATTCTTCGTCTCTATCAAGTTGTTTGCTTTTATCTTTGTCGGCGTTCAGTACGTTTACATTTGGAAAACCCGGCTGTTATTTTTTTGATTTGGTCGCGGTTCTGATCGTCCATAAGCTCTTGATGTCGAGAAAAAACCTACTGTTGCCATCAGAAACTTTAATCCTCGACTTTTTCGACTAGCAGGCATAGTAGACTGAATCCAACTGGCTAACCCTGTCGGCCGCTAGCTCTTTCTATTCTCATCCGTGCTCTTGTACAGTGTTGACAAGGCTCAATATCCTTCTTACAGACTTACAGACATAAATTATCGATATAATCTCCCCTGGAATCGTTCATTTCTCAATGCACAGACGGGGTTTACACCTACTTAACGGAGAGTAGTATTGCAGTAGATGCGAGATAGTGAGTTACGATTTCTTGTGCGAACTCCAAGTCCTGAATATACTTCTCCTGCGTATGTAAAAGCGTATACCTTTTTCAAATAGTTATTTTAGTTGGTGTTAAAGACACAGTTTTTTGTTGCATGAAATTCCACTATTTTCATCGACCCTTGTTTCTTTTGTCACATATAACATAACGTACTTAGGGCATGAAGAGTCTGAAATCGTGTTCTGCTAATGCTGAAATCGAAAAAAAATATGAAATACTTACTTGCTGTATATTTTGTCGATTTATGCGGGTAATTTGGAAACGTATTGATCGAACCATAACACGTAGCATAACATGAATCCTGTATTCAGTAACTAGTAGCTAATGTATAATGTTGAAAAAATAACCAATTTATCCTCCGTTGACCGTATTTAGTTTTTGGAATGATAATTTTCTGTTTTTTTTCCTTAAAGTATATGTATTGTTTTCATTAATACTTAAGTGTTAAGACCGACCGCGTTAATCCGATTACTTATGATGTTGTCAGTTAAACCGAAAGAAGAACGTTGGTTCAAATCCCCACACAAGGGGATCAGACAGGCGGCAGGAGATCCATTTTGGGGACTCATCGAATCCAGATATTTGCTGGGCAGGTAATCCCAGTCACGTGTAACAATTTTTCTGATAAACAAGTAACCTATTACATTAGATTATTATAGCATAATCCATGCAATTTACCCTTCATTATCCCCTTCTAAGCTAATTGAGAGTCTGTCTTGACGCTTTGGGAAAGGATATTGACTTACCATATGAGATTTTTTAAAGTAGCCTTTGTCTTCCCACAACCTGATCCTCCAGAGCTACCTAAAAACTGAAATAGAGTAATTAGGATTTAGGTTAGGTCAGTATTCAAGTTTTTTCTTTAACTTATACGAAATATCTTGGCCAAAGTTGTCACTAGCCCATGGCAGTAGAGAGTGCTATTATATTAATTTTGTTGGTGTCAATTTTTTGCTAAGATGCTCCGGTGTTCTTTCTTCCTTGCCTATGCCAGGAAGTGTAACCCGTTCAATATTAAATTTAAGCGCCTTTCATTTATTATGTATGGTGCAGTTAAAGCTTCAGATGTAACCGTTCTTGCAATAAATCAGCGCGCCTTGATTTAAGTGTCGTTGCAATGAAAGAGACGTTAACGGCATGTTTAATATTTTATATTTTTTTAAAGTTATTTCCATCCAATTCGGATAGAAATGGTAGACAATGTCTTTTGTTCTGCTACCTATTTTATGAGGGTGCCTGAAAGGTTCATAAAAGTCCTTTACGACTCAAGATGGTGTTGGCATGAATGTCTCAGTCGCGGCGATTTTCACTTTAGGCTTTAAAATAAACGATGTCAAAATGCATTTCTGGTGCACGTAAGATTCGGTTCCAAATTTAGTTAGACATCTCATAATCTGTGATACCTCAATCATTGGAACTGTAATACAACCTTAGTAAAACATAATGAGTTTCTTTGGGCTCTTGAGTTTATTCATCGATTTCTCACCGACGAGTCGCGGCGTACTCAAATGGCATATTAATCTAGCTAGTAATTACCGCTGGTATTTTGCCGTCGGTTTAAGTGGTAATCTAAATTTTATGTGGAAAATGAAAGTAGTTCTTAGGGAATATATGTGTAGTAGTAGTATTTAGGGGAGGCGACCGACAGCTGAGGTCTTTTGCGCCATTGGGGATGGATAGGAAAGGATGAAGGGAAGGGTGGAGAGAAACCCGGCGTCGGCATTAGCCTACTCTTTACGAAAGGCGCCAAGGGATCCGAAGCTTAACGTCCCATCTGACGGACAGCGTACTCATTCAAAGTGCCCTCCACAAAGCACCTCAAGTAGGGATCGAGATACCTCTGAAAAATATTCAACACCGGATTTGAACCCGAGCCCTCAGGGTGGGAAGCCAGTACGTTAGCCACCGCACCATCGTGATCCCCGGGAATAAATGTTTGTGTGCAAATATTTGTTCACATACATGATTGAATTAAAATTGCTAACCGTTCCATATGAAGGCGAAATATAAATCAACCTATAAATAATAATGCCCTGCGATCAATGCAACTCAATAGTATGCTGTATATTGTATATTGCAGAAAATAATTTACAAATTACTACGGCAAATAATACTGAATAGGCTAGACATCCAGGGAGTTGTGTGTTCGGAGGCGTGTTTGGGGGTTGGAAAATAATTTTTTTTACATATATATATATATATATATATATATATATATATATATATATATATATATATATATATATATATATATATATATATATATATATATATATATATATATATATATATATATATATATCTCCCCGGACTACAACCTTGACGTGGTGGAAGGGCTTGTGCGTTCCGATGAACCCTAGAGCTGTGTTGGCGGGAGTAATAGTAATTGCTCCTGGTAGGGTCACCCATGCCAGATAGGTCGAAGGGTAGGGGCCAGACGAAAGGTAGTCCGTGCAGCGTCTGTTCCTTGGTGAGGCGGCTGCAATGGCGTCTGACCCCAGTGGGGCGGCCAGTAAGTGATGGTGTCACGTTAAAAACACTATTGAGGAAGGCAACGGAAACCACCTCAATTATCATTCCCAAGATTTAAATGATGGACAGTGCAGAGATTTTGAGTCCTGGTAACTTCGGGGCTCGGCCCAATCGGCCGTGTGTCGTGCCCGGCAGCGGGGGAGGAAAGGCTTCCGCGGTCGTCATCCCACGAAACTCTTGCAAGGGAAAATCAGCAGCAGCAGGACAGAAGACGCAGGAGAAGAAGATCACATTAGTTAGAATAGGAACGTGGAATGTTAGGACAATGATGAGGACAGGGAAATTGGAGAATGTTAAGCGAGAGATGGAAAGGGGAAATATAGATATTTTAGGTCTATGCGAGGTGAGATACAGGAGAGAGATTCCATGTATACCTGCGTCTTTTGTGGTGTTTAAACCAAGTGTTGGTAATGACTAACCCCTGTCTCCTGCAGAAGTCAACTGCTTTCTCCCCGCGGTCATTCCTCGTGCCTAAACCGTAGTTCCCGACATCATCACCATCTCTTCCTTCGCCTACCGTCGCATTCCAATCCCCCATCACTATCAAATGTTTCCCTGCGGGAACACGCGATTATGTCCTCTAACTGATTGTATATCCTATCGACCTCTTCTTCCTTATGGTTGCTCGGTGGCATGTATACCTGAATAATAACCAAGTTCGTCGGTTCTGCTTTTATCTCTACTAGTAATAACCTATCCGGCACCTGCTCTATGTTGACTACGCTTCTTCCTACCTCTTCATTTAATACTATGGCAACCCCTCGTTGGCTCTCGTCCCCGCCGCTGTATATTATTCTATACCGATCACTCCAGTAATCCCCGCTATCCTTCCATCTTTGTAATATAGTCATTTGTAATATAGGAAGCATCCATAAGCAAGGCGGATGAGCTATAGTATACTTTGCTTTAATAGTGCAGCTAAGGATCAGGTCATATCTCATTATCGAACCTTAATGCGGTCACACCAAGACTTGAAGTGAATCCTTGCTTTTGACTGGAATCGAATCCTCCACCTTTCAGTTAGCAATCAGAGGTCCTACCGGCGTGGCTACTGTTGTCAGCTGGCATGGCAGTTAAAGGTTATTAGTATTACTATTACTAGTAATCCGCTGATTTAGTCTAGGTTTTCGATAGACCTATGCATAAACATTTATGCTTATCCCTTAGCCAACAACAAATAAATTTTCCCGAAACACAATGCTTCATATTGCAATAGTAATTACAATATTTAAAAAAATTCTTAAAACCCTAATACTTCCAAATTTCTTTAAATCCATTCCAAAATGCTCATTCCTCTCCTCCTCTGCAGCGATTTCCTAACATTCTCATTAGTCTTCAACATCCCATCCTTTCGGTATATCCTGAACCCACCTATCCTACCGTCTTTGATCTTCTCCCTACAATCCTCCCTACCAAATAGAACACATTTCGTTTGTTTCTTATTCTGTCCATTTTTTTCTATTTTTCTCCATTCCCACATCTCGAACCATCCACTTTACCATTATCCTCTCTTCTTAAATTAAAGACCAACTCTCCGAGCCATGCAAAGCTACTTACCATAATCAAGTTTTGTTACTCAAGGTCTCTTTCATCACCACCCTCCTCTGTGTAAATGCTTCTTTTCCTAACTCAATTCTTCTTTTGGCTTCCCTTACTACTGTGTCCACCTGATACATCTTTAGATTGACACCGTTTACGTTGAAATCAAGAAAAAATCAACGCAGAATCGGAGGACACTCAATCATGTATCCTCAGTAAGTGCCAAACACTACGTATACATTGAATGAAAATGAAAGAAAACGAGAAGGAGCTAAATTGACTTTTTAGTAGGATTTCAAACCTCAGACTTGGGTTTGGGAAAACGCTTAAAGGTAAAATATGCAGAGGAAGATTGCGCAAAACTGCATTTTGGGGAAAGGAAAACCTTTAAAAATTGCAGAATGCGGTAGCAATTATGCGCGAACATGGACGAAAACCCAAACAATGCCAAATACAGAGAAAATGCGAAGGAAAAACAAAAATTGTGTTTAATAACGGTGAAAAACGGGAAGGTTGGTGACGGGAACATGAGCATGAAAAATGGGAAAATTAGAACGCAGTCTTTTTCTCCTCCCCCCCTCGCTGCAGTAACTCCCCCGAGCCAATATGATTCAATGGAGAAAATTATGAAAAATTTTCCGAATCCAACCAAACCCAGCCGCTGCGCGGGGGATGCGTTTGATACTTTTGTATATAGTAACGAGTATTGTAATGTAATTGTATTGTTGTATATAGTACTCGCCAGTGTAATCCGGATGCAGCTGTTTCGCGGGCCTCGGTAAAACCGTATCAATAACGCAATAGTATGAAGTACAAGCCATAACCGTGAACAACCGAAGCAGGGGACGAAGTCGCGTTTGAATATAATAACCGAAGGACACTATGAACTACGGAAAAAGGCGAACAAATGACCTCCAGAAATCACAAATATGCGTAAGAAATGGTGTTAAGCTCTCTGATTAATTATATTTAAAGTGAAATAGGAAATTACGGGTCGGAAAACGGAATTACAATGAGCTTAATGAAATAAATTTAACTTAATATTGATTTCCGAAGTCCAGACAACCAATTCTCGTTCCATACTATCCTATCGATGCAAAATGTGGAATTCTCGTCGGGAAATCTACGGGAAGGGCGCAGGAAGAGCGGGAAAATGACCACAAAGACCTGGAGAAAACTCGAAAATCGCTAATTTGGAGGATGGTAACATTTGAACCAGACGTCTCTGGAGAAAACTTGTCTGTACCTTCACACAGGAATAAATATAATAAGTCACACAAAGAGAAAAATCAAAGGTGTTATGATTGAGTCGCAATATCTGACCAATTACAGACTCTCTTCTCCTAAAATACTTCCTAAGTTGGTGGAATGCTCTATCTGGTCTATTTTATATCCCCCAGCTTTAATTTTTATCATGGTGTTCCTATTTCTTGAAGGTCAGTACCTTCGTTTTATTATAGTTGACTCACATTCCATACATAATCACACTGATTCCATAATGTGCCAAATCCATTCGTCCTACGCAATTTGCTGTTTGAGATATGCACAGGATTAGGATAAATCGTCAAAACCTCAAGTATACTCCTAACATCTGTCGGTCGGAAAACGGTCATCAATTGTGACCAATTTTTTCTGCCGAACGCCCCCTTATCATTCACGAAGCATACAAATATGTACATCTTGATTATACTATGTATTTCTTTCTACATGTATTCTCATTACTGTTATTGATTCACGCGTACGTATTCCATATCTAAACCAAAATTCATCTTCATCTAAGTTAGTATTACTCTATTCTCCCTCCTTTAGCTGGTCACCCTAAGCTTCGACTTAGCCGTGTGCGAAATTAAACTTACGACTCAATAGCTCTCACATTCTGCTGCTTTTCACTATTTTTGGATGAAAATCTTTGCTGATCAAAGGAAGTCGTCTGGTGAAATCCTTTACTGAAAATACAGTGAATGAGATCATTGAAAGTTCTTCTTACCTTGTTTTCCTAAATTGTTGAATGGTTTTGTAGGGTTGTAGTAATTTTTGCCAAAGCCTTATATTTTCATGAATAACTGATCGAAACACTTTTCCACTTGATAAAATTTGATAAATTTCGATGTATTACATCATCAGCAGACCTGATAATGATGTAATATATCGAAACCCGGTTGTAAAATAAAAATTTCATCCAGTGGAAAAGACTTCCACCACATCACGCCTGAATCTACTCAATTAGTCCTTATATTTTCCTTTAATGTATTTTATCTTGTTCATATTAAGAATGCCTAAGCCAAAGCAATCGTCGTCGGCATCATGCTACACTTATGCCGAAATTTGCTGGTCTATTATCTTTACTGTAATGCTCCTATATGCATTCTTTCCATCTCTCCTGAATCTTTTCTGGGTCATTTAATAATTTACCCATCGTATCTTTGATAGCGTGAACGGGTTATCCTTTCTTATTTCCTGACCGTACTTTCACTTTCCTGTACAGCACACCCAATAACCCTTTCTCTCTGAATTCTGTTTATCCTCGCGCTGTTTCTGCCACCACGGGAACGTTTACCGGAAGTGGTTCTGGAATTGGCAACTCTAGAAAAGGGGGTAGGTGGTGGAGACCGTTGCGTAAGTGGATAGACGCCGTGACTGGGGCAGTTGTAAAGATAGGTTTGAATACTGAAGGCTGTCAGCACGAGAGAGTATCATAAACTTTAAAATATTACTAAAACATAATCGAGATAGAAACTTAATTTTTATTTGTCATTCTGAAGACTTCTCTATGTAGTCATCATCCAGAATCATACTTTTCCCTCAACATTTTTTGGCATTTCGAAGGGCGTCGTGGTAGAACTCATCAGATTGTGTCGGAAACCATTATTTCACCTCTTATATGACGTCATTTGTGTTTTCAAATCTCCGCAATGGTTTTTTGAGTTCTTTGAATGAGAAAAAGTTACATTTGTCGTGATCGGGAGAATAGGGCGGCTGTGGAAAAATTTCAAAGCCACAGAGCTTTGATTGTCGGTCGCGCCGTGTTTGCTTCTGAAATGTAGTAAGTAGTCATGAAACCTAGCCTGCTGACACTTTTGGCATGTGCAGTTCTTCGTGAATAAGTTTCAACACTCTGCCCTAACTAAGTTCAGTTTCATTCATGAGCATTTGGAAGGTTGCTCTTCGGTCTAATAGGATAAAGTCCTCCACTTTCTTCACTGTGGAAGCATCGTCCGTAAGTGATGGCCTTCCACTTCTTGGATCGTCTGTCAGGGACATATGACCAGTCTAAAAATTCTTTTTCCACCTAAAAAGTGTATCATATGACGGGCTATCATCTCTCTAAACAGCTATCATCTCTCTAAACAGATATCATTTCATCGAGGAATTGCTGAGCAAGGTAACCGTTCAAATAAAATTACTTAATTACACTGCGAGCTTTTTTCTTTTCCATACTGCGTGTCACTTCAATCTTTTGGCTTCCTGAAACAAATCAACGTTAATAGTTGAAATTGACAAACGGGGCCGGTCCCAGTGGCGGCGGGGTACAGCTTCGCCAGAGGTCGCGGGTTCGGTTCCCACTTAATGTTTTTTCCATTTAGGGATTGAGTGTTTGTAATTGTTTCTATTTTTATGTCATTGTTAAAAGTCCGTTTTAAGGCCAAAGTGCTGTTTTAGGATCAATTTGAATGAAAACATTATGTACATAAGGGCCAATTAATGTGCAGAATGCATTTTAACCAGGTATCTCGGTTATTTATTAGTAATAATTGCGTAAAAACGAAAACTCCACGTATAGGGACGGGAGATAAATAAGCTCGTCGTGATGGATAGCGTAAATATTACTTCGATAATGATGGATACCCAACCTGCGACCGTTTTTGTAGTGAGTAATGCCCACCCTTTGATGTTAACTGTAAGTTTGGTTTGCATATTTCGAAAAAAAACATAATAATAGCGCGATGAATGTCAGTTTTACAATTCCGAACACGCGGTTTTTTATAAAACTAGATGTGCGACTTAATTTCTGGGATTCTCCTACTGTAGGTACACGTCCCTGAGTGAGAGTCTGAAATGTATCCATAACCTCCATTAGTGCTTCATGCTGAGCTTATATAGCAACTTATCCACGTTATATAAAGATGCTCCAAGCATTGAACGTGCTATTGTACACTTCGAAAGTGATACCGGGTTAGCAGGGACGCTTCTCGGCGACTGCATCCTTTAGCGAGCAATCCCTTTTCTAGTTTACGGGTTCACCTGAGATGAATAGTCGTATCTAAGTGGCAGTGCCTCGCCACGCTCTTCGTCACAATGAATCTTTCGTGGGCTCCTTAACTCATAGCTCGAGAGGAATAAAACATGGTGCTCGGTTTGTCCTTTAGCCTTGCGCGAGATGAATCTATCTTACGACAAAAATTTTTCACTCGGATTATATCGCGACTTTTTACATTTAGAGCTGCATTTATTTTATTTTTTTTTATTTCGACCCACTTCTTGAATGGTTGAGAAGGTCTCCCTTGTTATTATGGGAAGAACGAGTTTCATTTGTCCCGCGCCTGTTCCCGTTAGCGCTCTGAAAACGCGTGCTGAAACGTCCTTTATTTACTTTGGAAGTGCCAACAGTACTGACCTTTCCGCTTTTAGCCAATGCGAGGTGCGGGCGTCATTCTATTGAAATGGATTTGAAACACTCGGAGCGTGGAGTGAAATGTTTTAAATGTCCCTTGCCTAGCAATCTTTTATGCTAGAAATGCCTCGCTTAGCCTCGCTTTCTCACTTCCATCAAGTTTCGTTATGGCATCTCCTTTTCGTAAGTTTTATGCTTCCCCGTAAAGCGTCATTTTTCTCCCATTGCTATAGCTTCACGGCGGTTTCTCTGAAATCTAAGCTCGGTAGAGTTCTCGTCCCTCCCTTTGATCATACCCCCTGAAAAAGCCTCCCCCTTCTCTTTCTGCGCCCATCTTTTTCATGTAAAAAATGGCGTCATGTGCTTTTCGAGAAAAAAGTATCTTTCATCCGTCCCCATACAGAGTCGAGTTCATTACTCTTACAGCATCGTGTCTTAACACAGCTCGCTATATTTTTACCGTTCTTGTGAGATAAAAATATGTGTGTGTATATATATATATATATGTAAATATGTATACATGTAAAAAAAAATATATATATATATGTATGTATACACACACACATTTTTATCTCACAAGAACGATATCTCATAAGAATATATTTATATAAATATATAAATATATATATATATATATATATATATATATACATATATATACATATATATATATATATATATATATATATATATATATATATATATATATATATATATATATATATATATATATATATATATACACACACATTTCTATATATATTTATATTTTTTTTATACATATTTCTATATTTTATATACATATAGATAAACGTACACGTGTGTGTGTGCTATTTTTTTTATACTTCCAGCTTTTGATACGTGAATCCTTATTTTACGGAGACTAATCCCAAAGGCGCCCAGGGAAGCTGTGTGGGAAAAAAAGCGGAGGAATTGGGAAAAATAAACTTTTTCGTTATTTTACGCCTTCTGGTTGGTTTTGCAATCTCGGAGGCAAAAAATTCATTTGGAGGTGTCAATTTTTTTCGGTCACGATGGTAGTGTTTAAGTTTTAAGCGATATTTTCCCGCGGATGTGTCAAAGTTTTTGCATTTTCGAGAGAGGAAACGCCTTCCACTTTTGGGCTTAATTATTCACCCCCTTCTCGCAAATGCCGCTCCCCTTGTTTCCTGCCATGTATTTTTCCTCTCTCATGGCAGGCTTGAAAGTTATGAAATAATTAATAGCCTATAATTTGGAAAGACGAGAGATTTTTAAGTGATAGATATTTTACGGTTCCGTAAGGGCAGGTGGAAGTAATGCCTATCCGCCTCGCCTGTAGTTCCCGAAAAAATATAATATAGAAATATAAAATCGTTAAATATACGAGTTATTCGGAGACACAGAGTTGCCTAAACCATATTTTTGGAATTCTGGTTCCATAGCGGAAATTAATCGTCATATGTAATTCATATTGCAGTTACATCAATATGTGTACTTCAGCTAGAAACCACATAACATACTGATTTTACGAAATATATTAAAATTTGAGCTGCATTTTTTGAGTGGAGCGAGAGAAATTAAAGTTATTTATCCATTCAAGCAATGATATGAGGTAAGACTTCCATGGGTGTGCTTTGGAAACCTCTTGCTGTGTGTAACACTTAATTATTATTAAAAATCCACATGTGCTGATAGACAGTGTCAGGTTGCATACAAGTCCCAAGTAATCACAAAAGATAATAGATAAAATCAGTCAGTAAAACAAAAGTACACTTAAAGGAAACTTCCAAACTCAAATCTCTTTAACAAAACAAGAGAATCCCCATCTCATTTACATCCATCAATCAGCAAGAAAAAAAGATAAATTAAAAAAATTAAGCTGTTACATATAATGCAATGCACCACACATCAATTATTACATAAATTCCTTACATCTTTTCTTAAAAGTATGCACTCTGTTAGGAAAGGGCTCAAATATTTTTGCAGGTGAGATGTTCCAATCAATAATTGTTTTATTTAGAAAAGAAAATTCTGCTTTTATCTCTACTAGTAATAATCTATCCGTTACTTTCTATATGTTGACTACGCTTCTTCCTACCTCTTCATTTAATACTATGGCAACCCCTCGTTGGCTCTCGTCCCCGCCACTGTATATTATTCTATACTTATTACTCCAGTAAATATATATATATATATATATATATATATATATATATATATATTATATATATATATATATGTGTGTGTGTGTGTATGTATGTGTGTGTGTGTGTATATATATATATATATATATATATATATGTATGTATATATATATATATATATGTATATATATATCTGTATATATATACGAGGGTCATCCGGAAAGTAGTACCCGTTCGTGCCGCATGAAGTGCTGACGACGCGAGTAGCCGCTGGACGAGGTCAGATAGCTTCAGTGGCTTGTCTGCCTTCTCTGAGCCAAGTTGCGTGACGCTAGCATTGCCTGTGTTGTTTCTGTGATTGTTTACAATGTTTAAAAAAATTGAGAACGCCGCCAGTTGTGAAGTGAGGGCAGTGATTAAATTCCTCAATGCAAGAAACGTTCGCCCATGTGATATTCATCGCCAATTAAAGGAGGTGTATGGAGACAATGTAATGGACGAGTCGTCTGTTCGGCGGTGGTGTCGCAACTTCAACATGGGGAGGGGGAACGCACACGACGATGAGCGTTCGGAGAGACCGTCTGTCATTACAGACCAACTGGTGAGCTCAGTTGACGAATTCGTGAGGAACGATCGGCGCGTCACAATTGATGACATCTGTGAGCATTTTCCCAATGTTTCTCGAACAATTGTTCATGAAATTGTTAAACACCATCTGCATTATGCAAAAATTTGTGCAAGATGGGTCCCTCGCGTATCTCAATGAGCTGGCGGCGAAGGACTATGCAGCAGGAATACAGAAACTTGTCACACGTTATGACAAATGCCTTAATTTGCTTGGAGATTATGTTGAGAAGTAGTTTAAAGTATCCTCTTTCAAATAAAATTTTTTATGTTTGTTAATATTTACTTTTGTGTCTTTATTTCACGAACGGGTACTACTTTCCGGATGACCCTCGTATGTATATATATATGTATGTATATATATATGTATATATATATATGTGTGTATGTATATGTATATATATATATATATATATGTATATATGTATATCCCTCCCCGGACTACAACCTTGGCGTGTTGGAAGGGCTTGTGCGTTCCGATGACCCCTAGAGCTGTGCTGGCGGGAGTAATAAAAATTGCTCCTGGTAGGGTCACCCATGCCAGATAGGTCGAAGGTTAGGAGCCAGACGAAAGGTAGTCCACGCAGCGTCTGTTCCTCAGTGAGGCGGCTGCAATGGCGTCTGACCCCAGTGGGGCGGCCAGTAAGTGATGGTGTCACGTTAAAAACACTATTGAGGAAGGCAACGGGAAACCACCTCAATTATCATTCCCAAGAACAATGTGATGGACAATAGAGATATTTTGAGTCCTGGCAACCACGGGGCTCGGCCCAATCGGCCGTGTGTCGTGCCCGGCAGCGGGGGAGGCAAGGCTTCCGCGGTCGTCATCCCACGAAACCCTTGCAAGGGAAAACCAGCAGCAGCAGGACAAAAGACGCAGGAGAAGAAGACCAAATTAGTTAGAATAGGAACGTGGAATGTTAGGACAATGATGAGGACAGGGAAATTGGAGAATGTTAGGCGAGAGATGGAAAGGGGAAATATAGATATTTTAGGTCTATGCGAGGTGAGATGGAAAGATAGCGGGGATTACTGGAGTGATAAGTATAGAATAATATACAGCGGTGGGGACGAGAGCCAACGAGGAGTTGCCATAGTATTAAATGAAGAGGTAGGAAGAAGCGTAGTCAACATAGAGCAGGTGCCGGATAGGTTATTACTAGTAGAGATAAAAGCAGAACCGACGAACTTGGTTATTATTCAGGTATACATGCCACCGAGCAACCATAAGGAAGAAGAGGTCGATAGGATATACAATCAGTTAGAGGACATAATCGCGTGTTCCCGCAGGGAAACATTTGATAGTGATGGGGGATTGGAATGCGACGGTAGGCGAAGGAAGAGATGGTGATGATGTCGGGAACTACGGTTTAGGCACGAGGAATGACCGCGGGGAGAAAGCAGTTGACTTCTGCAGGAGACAGGGGTTAGTCATCACCAACACTTGGTTTAGACACCACA